>NC_086444.1:148693973-149012723 GCF_028390025.1 Pseudophryne corroboree | reverse complement strand
CACCATGTGACCTAAAAGCTTTTTTAGATGTGCCCTGTCTCCTGCGGAGCCCGCTATTCCCCATGGTCCTGACGGAGTCCCCAGCATCCACTACGGACTATGAGAAATAGAATTATCGGTAAGTAAATTCTTATTTTCTCGTAGTCCGTAGTGGATGCTGGGCGCCCATCCCAAGTGCGGATTGTCTGCAATACTTGTACATAGTTATTGTTACAAAAATCGGGTTATTATTGTTGTGAGCCATCTTTTCAGAGGCTCCTCTGTTATCATGCTGTTAACTGGGTTCAGATCACAGGTTGTACGGTGTGATTGGTGTGGCTGGTATGAGTCTTACCCGGGATTCAAGATCCTTCCTTATTGTGTACGCTCGTCCGGGCACAGTATCCTAACTGAGGCTTGGAGGAGGGTCATAGGGGGAGGAGCCAGTGCACACCAGGTAGTCCTAAAGCTTTACTTTTGTGCCCAGTCTCCTGCGGAGCCGCTAATCCCCATGGTCCTTACGGAGTTCCCAGCATCCACTATGGACTACGAGAAATAGAATTATCGGTAAGTAAATTCTTATTATATAGCGGTATGCTTGTATCCTTGTTTTTGCAACCTGTTATTTTATGGTAGCTGCATATGTCCCATAGGCTGACAGTCCTGACTTATGCTGGCCATACAGTAGGTCGATATTGTGTACGAATACACAATATCGACCCGTCATTCGACACATCACATGCACATTGTGCATGTTTTGTTTGCGAATACGATGCGATGCGCGGCCCCGCGGGCCGTACATCGCATCAACTGATCATATGTGTTACACTTATGTTCAGATGATCCAAGCCGCTGTCCGTTGTAGAGGTACGATAGATCGTACGGCGGAGCCAGGGCCGGATTAACAATGGGGCGGATGGAGCTGCAGCTCCAGGCCCACTCTCCAGAATAGGCCCCACTGCATCTGCCCATAGATGTCCATGCTGCTGTAGACAGGAAAACAAATTTCCTTCTACTGCAGCCTACAGCGCCAGACCCATCTCCTCTAGCATCACACCCTTCTTGTGCAGATTGGGGGGGGCACCAAGGCACGTATAGTGCACTATTGTAAATTCCGGGACGTAGCCCCGACCCCTGTACGCAAGCCACGCCTCTCAGTGATGAGTGTTTAGGCCCCGCCTCCAAGTGATGTCATCTGACAGTCCCCGGGAGGGCAAGGGGAAGCAGACTATGACAAGGGGGCGTGGCCTAGCTGCACATACTATCCGCGGCTGCAGCCCATGATGAACCTCAGGTACCCGGCGTCCAAGGGTGAGGGGGTGGGAGGAGGGAGGTAGTAGGTCACCCTGGATCTAGAAGTGTGTGGGGAAAGGAGAGGGGGGCGTGGCATTGCCATGAGAGCACTTTCAGAATAAGGGAGAAAAGCTCTGTATGTCCAGAGCTTTCCTACAAATTGCCCCTATGTACAGTATATGCAAGAGGGGTGTCCCCCCACCCACCGCACCACACTGCAAAGAAGCCCCTGTTTATATGCAAGAGGGGGAGTTGTGGCTCCGTCTCACAGCAAAAAGTCCCTGCTGTCAACCCATGGGTAGTGTGTGCGGGGTGCGGGTGCAGGGTTAGGGGTAGTGTGTGCGGGGAGCGGGTGCAGGGTTAGGGGTAGTGTGTGCGAGGAGCGGGTGCAGGGTTAGGGGTAGTGTGTGCGAGGAGCGGGTGCAGGGTTAGTGGTAGTGTGTGCGGGCAGCGGGTGCGGGGTTAGGGGTAGTGTGTGCGGGGAGCGGGTGCGGGGTTAGGGGTAGTGTGTGCGGGGAGCGGGTGCAGGGTTAGGGGTAGTGTGTGCGAGGAGCGGGTGCAGGGTTAGTGGTAGTGTGTGCGGGCAGCGGGTGCGGGGTTAGGGGTAGTGTGTGCGGGGAGCGGGGTTAGGGGTAGTGTGTACGGGGAGCGGGTGCAGGGTTAGGGGTAGTGTGTGCGAGGAGCGGGTGCAGGGTTAGGGATAGTGTGTGCGAGGAGCGGGTGCAGGGTTAGGGGTAGTGTGTGCGGGGAGAGGGTGCAGGGTTAGGGGTAGTGTGTGCGGGGTGCAGGGTTAGGGGTAGTGTGTGCGGGGTGCGGGTGTAGGGTTAGGGATAGTGTGTGCGGGGAGCGGGTGCAGGGTTAGGGGTAGTGTGTGCGGGGAGCGGGTGCAGGGTTAGGGGTAGTGTGTGCGGGGAGCGGGTGCGGGGTTAGGGATAGTGTATGCGAGGAGCGGGTGCAGGGTTATGGGTAGTGTGTGCGAGGAGCGGGTGCAGGGTTAGGGGTAGTGTGTGCAGGGTGCAGGGTTAGGGGTAGTGTGTACGGGGAGCGGGTGCAGGGTTAGGGGTAGTGTGTGCGGGGAGCGGGTGTAGGGTTAGGGGTAGTGTGTGCGGGGTGCTGGTGCAGGGTTAGGGGTAGTGTGTGCGGGGTGCAGGGTTAGGGGTAGTGTGTGCGGAGAGCGGGTGCACGGTTAGGGGTAGTGTGTGTGGGGAGCGGGTGCAGGGTTAGGGATAGTGTGTGCGTGGAGCGGGTGCAGGGTTAGGGGTAGTGTGTGCGGGGTGCAGGGTTAGGGGTAGTGTGTGCGGGGAGCGGGTGCAGGGTTAGGGGTAGTGTGTGCGGGGAGCGGGTGTAGAGTTAGGGGTAGTGTGTGCGGGGAGCGGGTGCAGGTTTAGGGGTAGTGTGTGCGGGGAGCGGGTGCAGTGTTAGGGGTAGTGGGTGCGGGTGTAGGGTTAGGGATAGTGTGTGCGGGGAGCGGGTGCAGGGTTAGGGGTAGTGTGTGCGGGGAGCGGGTGCAGGGTTAGGGGTAGTGTGTGCGAGGAGCGGGTGCAGGGTTAGGGGTAGTGTGTGCGAGGAGCGGGGTTAAGGGTAGTGTGTGCGAGGAGCGGGTGCGGGGTTAGGGGTAGTGTGTGCGCGGAGAGGGTGCAGGGTTAGGGGTAGTGTGTGCGAGGAGCGGGTGCAGGGTTAGGGGTAGTGTGTGCGGGGAGAGGGTGCAGGGTTAGAGGTAGTGTGTGCGAGGAGCGGGTGCAGGGTTAGGGGTAGTGTGTGCGGGGAGAGGGTGCAGGGGTAGTGTATTGTGTGCGAGGAGTAGGTGCAGGGGTAGTGTAGTGTGTGTGGGGAGCGGGTGTAGGGTTAGCGGAAGGGTAGTGTGTGCGGGGAGCGGATGCAGAGGTAGTGTAGTGTGTGCGGGGAGTAGGTGCAGGGGTAGTGTAGTGTGTGCGGTGAGTAGGTGCAGGGGTAGTGTAGTGTGTGCGGGGAGTAGGTGCAGGGGTAGTGTAGTGTGTGTGGGGAGTAGGTGCAGGAGTAGTGTAGTGTGTGCGAGGAGTAGGTGCAGGGGTAGTGTAGTGTGTGTGGGGAGTAGGTGCAGGGGTAGTGTAGTGTGTGTGGGGAGTAGGTGCAGGGGTAGTGTAGTGTGTGTAGGGTTAGCGGAAGGGTAGTGTGTGCAGGGAGCGGGTGCAGGGGTAGTGTAGTGTGTGTGGGGAGCGGGTGTAGGGTTAGCGGAAGGGTAGTGTGTGCAGGGAGCGGGTGCAGGGGTAGTATAGTGTGTGCGGGGAGTAGGTGCAGGGGTAGTGTAGTGTGTGTGGGGAGCGGGTGTAGGGTTAGCGGAAGGGTAGTGTGTGCGGGGAGCGGATGCAGGGGTAGTGTGTGTGGGGAGCGGGTGTAGGGTTAGTGGTAATATAATGGGGGTCATTCCGAGTTGTTCGCTCGCAAGCTGCTTTTAGCAGCTTTGCACACGCTAAGCCGCCGCCTACTGGGAGTGAATCTTAGCTTATCAAAATTGCGAACGAAAGATTCGCAATATTGCGAAAAGACATCTCTGTGCAGTTTCTGAGTAGCTCGAGACTTACTCGGCATCTGCGATCAGTTCAGTGCTTGTCGTTCCTGGTTTGACGTCATAAACACACCCAGCGTTCGCCCAGACACTCCTCCGTTTCTCCAGCCACTCCCGCGTTTTTCCCAGAAACGGTAGCGTTTTTTCGCACACACCCATAAAACGGCCAGTTTCTGCCCAGAAACACCCACTTCCTGTCAATCACATTACGATCACCAGAACGAAGAAAAAACCGTGAGTAAAAAACCTAACTGCATAGCAAATTTACTTTGTGCAGTCGCACTGCGGACATTGCGCATGCGCACTAAGCGGAAAATCGCTGCGATGCGAAAAAATTTACCGAGCGAACAACTCGGAATGACCCCCAATATTTACATGGTTGTGGCATGTTAAAAAAACCTGAAAATGCATACTGGAAAAAACCATAGCAGTAGATGCTCATTGAGTTTAGTCATAGGATAGCATTATATAAATGTATTTTTAAAATGTTCTGGGGCAAAAGTTCCCATGTGGCTTGGACTGGCACCACTAACAGGTCTACAGATGGTGTAATGGTTAGCTTTACTGCCTTACAGCACTAACGTCATGGGTTTGATTCCCACCATGGCCCTAACTGTGTGGAGTTTGTATTTTCTCCCCGTACTTGCATGGGTTTCCTACTGCCACAATCCAAATATATACTGGTAGGTTAATTGGCTCGTAACACAAAAATAAACCATAGTTAGGTAGGTGGGTAGCTATGCCCTCCATGGTGCTAGCCAGACCACACTGCACAGACCACACCCCCATATCAGTAGTCACACCCCCACCATGCTGGTCTCACCCCCTGCAGCGGCACACAGTAGGCCCTTCATAAATTACAGCTCCAGGCCCATGAGAATCTTAATCTGGCACTGGGCGGAGTCAGGATGCTGGCGGGGGGGATGGGAGTCGTAGGACAGCTCACATCTAATGCGAGTCGTCCTAATGTATGAGCGGCATTACAGCACTTACTACGTGTTTATGGATTGGACTGGCAAAGCAAATGTGTTGTGTTTTTGTTTGTAGTGTTTATAAATATGATCCAGAATAATGCTATCTTCCCAATTTCGCTGAATGTCGTTACACATGTATACAACTCATAATAAGCAAGAAAATATTGCAAATATTCGTTCACTTTTTGGAATTGTTTTACCTTTTTGATTATTTCTTATTGCATGTATTGAGAAACCCTTTTCTAGACTTTCCTCCCCCCTGCTTAGATTGAACCATTACAGTGTTGGCATCTTGTTCCATGTCTGCATGCCATCACAAGACCTGATGCTATTAGGCTCTGTTATTCCAGGCTACTGCATGTTTATTTTAATTTAAAAGCCAAAGGATCTTATGAGATGAACAAGTTAATAGAACAATGTTACCCTTTTTAGGTAAAGTAAAACCTAATGTACTGCAGTGAGCTAATGAAGGTTTTTTTTTGTTTTTTTCCCCTTGTCATTTAGATGCAGAGTTTACATGGCGGAACAGAAGCAATAGCCGTGTTAGACCAATTAGAGGCGGATTATTACGATCACCAGCTTCAGCTATATGAAGTACAGTTTGAGATTCTCAAGTGTGAGGAGCTGTTATTGACCGCTCAACTGGAAAGCATTAAGCGGCAAATCTCAGGTGCGGTCTGTTATGCAAAGTTTGCCGCATGTTCTGTTATGCAAAGTTTGCTGCACGTTCCACTTAATTGTTTCAATTAACTATGTACATAAATGCAAATAACTTGGATGTGTGTATTGTTTAATTACTATTGTCTAAAACTGTTGCCCATTACATTCACTTGTGTGTAGTGAGGTTACCGCTTTTAAAGGGCGGTTTAGGGGGCACTGCCACCATCGTCAGATGCTCAAATTGATAAACAGCAGGGATGTACATAAACTGGGGTTTGCATACATCTCTGAATTAGGCTCAGTGTCATGACCTGTTTTTCATCTAATGTACCCAACCTTTGAATGTTGTGTCACATGATTTAAAGGAAGAAAAAAAAAAAAAAAAAAGCAACTCATACTTATTATAAAGGGCATACCAAATAAGTTTTCTCTAACGTCCTAAGTGGATGCTGGGGACTCCGTAAGGACCATGGGGAATAGCGGCTCCGCAGGAGACTGGGCACATCTAAAGAAAGCTTTAGGACTATCTGGTGTGCACTGGCTCCTCCCCCTATGACCCTCCTCCAAGCCTCAGTTAGATCTCTGTGCCCGAACGAGAAGGGTGCACACTAGGGGCTCTCCTGAGCTTCTTAGTGAAAGTTTTAGTTTAGGTTTTTTATTTTCAGTGAGACCTGCTGGCAACAGGCTCACTGCATCGAGGGACTAAGGGGAGAAGAAGCGAACTCACCTGCGTGCAGAGTGGATTGGGCTTCTTAGGCTACTGGACATTAGCTCCAGAGGGACGATCACAGGCCCAGCCATGGATGGGTCCCAGAGCCGCGCCGCCGGCCCCCTTACAGAGCCAGCAGACAGAAGAGGTCCGGAAAATCGGCGGCAGAAGACATCCTGTCTTCACCAAGGTAGCGCACAGCACTGCAGCTGTGCGCCATTGCTCCTCAGCACACTTCACACTTCGGTCACTGAGGGTGCAGGGCGCTAGGGGGGGGCGCCCTGAGCAGCAATAAAAACACCTTGGCTGGCGAAAATACATCACATATAGCCCCCAGGGCTATATGGATGAATTTTAACCCCTGCCAGAATCCATAAAAAAGCAGGAGAAAAGTCTCCGAAAAAGGGGCGGAGCCTATCTCCTCAGCACACTGGCGCCATTTTCCCTCACAGCTCAGTTGGAGGGAAGCTCCCCTGCAGTCACTACACTACAGAAAGGGTTAAAAAAGAGAGGGGGGCACTAATTAGGCGCAGTATTAACAATACAGCAGCTATAAGGGGAAAAACACTTATATAAGGTTATCCCTGTATATATATAGCGCTTTGGTGTGTGCTGGCAAACTCTCCCTCTGTCTCCCCAAAGGGCTAGTTGGGTCCTGTCCTCTATCAGAGCATTCCCTGTGTGTGTGCTGTATGTCGGTACGTTTGTGTCGACATGTATGAGGAGAAAAATGATGTGGAGACGGAGCAGATTGCCTGTAATAGTGATGTCACCCCCTAGGGGGTCGACACCTGAGTGGATGAACTGTTGGAAGGAATTACGTGACAGTGTCAGCTCTGTATAAAAGACAGTGGTTGACATGAGACAGCCGGCTACTCAGCTTGTGCCTGTCCAGACGTCTCATAGGCCGTCAGGGGCTCTAAAGCGCCCGTTACCTCAGATGGCAGATATAGACGCCGATACGGATACTGACTCCAGTGTCGACGGTGAAGAGACAAATGTGACTTCCAGTAGGGCCACACGTTACATGATTGAGGCAATGAAAAATGTTTTACACATTTCTGATAATACGAGTACCACCAAAAAGGGGTATTATGTTCGGTGAGGAAAAACTACCTGTAGTTTTCCTGAATCTGAGAAATTAAATGAGGTGTGTGATGATGCGTGGTTTTCCCCCGATAACAACTGATAATTTCTAAAATGTTATTGGCATTATATCCTTTCCCGCCAGAGGTTAGGGTGCGTTGGGAAACACCCACTAGGGTGGATAAAGCGCTCACACGCTTGTAAGGGCTCTACCCTCTCCTGAGATGGCCGCCCTTAAGGATCCTGCTGATAGAAAGCAGGAGGGTATCCTAAAATGTATTTACACACATACTGGTGTTATACTGCGACCAGCAATCGCCTCAGCCTGGATGTGCAGTGCTGGGTTGGCGTGGTCGGATTCCCTGACTGAAAATATTGATACCCTAGATAGGGACAGTATATTTTTGCCTATAGAGCATTTAAAAGATGCATTTCTATATATGCGTGATGCACAGCGGAATATTTGCCGACTGGCATCAAGTCTAAGTGCGTTGTCCATTTCTACCAGTAGAGGGTTATGGACACGTCAGTGGTCAGGTGATGCGTATTCCAAACGGCATTTGGAAGTATTGCCTTAATAAGGGGAGGAGTTATTTGGGGTCGGTCTTTCAGACCTGGTGGCCACGGCAACAGCTGGGAAATCCACGTTTGTACCCCAGGTCGCCTCTCAACATGAGAAGACGCCGTATTATCAGGCGCAGTCTTTTCGTGGACAAGCGGGCAAAAGGTTCCTCATTTCTGCCCCGTGACAGAGGGAGAGGAAAAAGGCTGCAGAAATCAGCCAGTTCCCAGGAACAGAAACCCTCTCCCGCCTCTGCCAAGCCCTCAGTATGACGCTGGGGCTTTACAAGCAGAATCAGGCACGGTGGGGGGCCCGTCTCAATGAATTTCAGCGCGCAGTGGGCTCACTTGCAAGTAGACCCCTGGATCCTTCAGGTGATATCTCAGGGGTACAAATTAGAATTCGAGACGTCTCCCCCTCGCCGTTTTCCTAAAGTCGGCTTTACCGATGTCTCCTTCTGACAGGGAGACAGTTTTGGAAGCCATTCACAAGCTGTATTCCCAGCAGGTGATAATCAAGGTACCCCTCCTGCAACAGGGAACGGGGTATTATTCCACACTGTTGTGGTACCGAAGCCGGACGGCTCGGTGAGACCGATTCTAAATCTAAAATCTTTGAACACTTACATACAGAGGTTCAAATTCAAGATTGAGTCACTCAGAGCAGTGATTGCGAACCTGGAAGAAGGGGACTACATGATGTCTCGGGACATCAAGGATGCTTACCTTCATGTCAAAATTTACCCTTCTCACCAAGGGTACCTCAGGTTTATGGTACAGAACTGTCACTATCAGTTCAGACGCTGCCGTATGGATGGTCCACGGCACCCCGGGTCTTTACCAAGGTAATGGCCGAAATGATGATATTCCTTCGAAGGAAGGGAATTTTAGTTATCCCTTACTTGGACGATTCCCTGATAAGGGTAAGATTCAGGGAACAGTTGGAGGTCGGTGTAGCACTATCTCAGGTAGTGTTGCGGCAGCACGATTGGATTCTCAATATTCCAAAATCGCAGCTGGTTCCGACGACTTGTCTTCGGTTCCTAGGGATGATCCTGGACACAGTCCAGAAAAAGGTGTTTCTCCCGGAGGGGAAAGACAGGGAGTTATCCGAGCTAGTCAGGAACCTCCTAAAACCGAGCCAAGTCTCAGTGCATCAATGCACAAGGGTTCTGGGTAAAATGGTGGCTTCCTACGAAGCAATCCCATTCGGCAGATTCCACGCAAGAACTTTCCAGTGGGACCTGCTGGACAAATGGTCCGGGTCGCATCTTCAGATGCATCAGCGGATAACCCTGTCACCAAGGACAAGGGTGTCCCTCCTGTGGTGGTTGCAGAGTGCTCATCTTCTAGAGGGCCGCAGATTCAGCATTCAGGACTGGGTCCTGGTGACCACGGATGCCAGCCTGCGAGGCTGGGGAGCAGTCACACAGGGAAGGAATATCCAGGGCTTATGGTCAAGCCTGGAGACATCACTTCACATAAATATCCTGAAGCTAAGGCCCATTTACAATGCTCTAAGCTTAGCAAGACCTCTGCTTCAAGGTCAGCCGGTGTTGATCCAGTCGGACAACATCACGGCAGTCACCCACGTAAACAGACAGGGTGGCACAAGAAGCAGGAGGGCAATGGCAGAAGCTGCAAGGATTCTTCGCTGGGCGGAAAATCATGTGATAGCACTGTCAGCAGTATTCATTCCGGGAGTGGACAACTGGGAAGCAGACTTCCTCAGCACGACCTCCACCCGGGAGAGTGGGGACTTCACCCAGAAGTCTTCCACATGATTATAAACCGTTGGGAAAAACTCGACAGGTATTGCGCCAGGTCAAGGGACCCTCAGGCAATAGCTGTAGACGCTCTGGTAACACCGTGGGTGTACCAGTCAGTGTATGTGTTCCCTCCTCTGCCTCTCATACCCAAGGTACTGAGATTGATAAGATGGAGAGGAGTAAGCACTATATTCGTGGCTCCGGATTGGCCAAGAAGGACTTGGTAACCGGAACTTCAAGAGATGCTCACGGAGGATCCGTGGCCTCTACCTCTAAGAAGGGACCTGCTCCAACAAGGACCCTGTCTGTTCCAAGACTTACCGCGGCTGCGTTTGACGGCATGGCGGTTGAACGCCGGATCCTGAAGGAAAAAAAGGCATTCCGGATGAAGTCATCCCTATCCTGATCAAAGCCAGGAAGGATGTAACCGCAAAACATTATCACCGCATTTGGCGAAAATATGTTGCGTGGTGCGAGGCCAGTAAGGCCCGACGGAGGAAATTCAACTGGGTCGATTCCTACATTTCCTGCAAACAGGAGTGTCTATGGGCCTGAAATTGGGGTCCATTAAGGTTCAAATTTCGGCCCTGTCAATTTTCTTCCAAAAAGAACTAGCTTCAGTCCCTGAAGTTCAGACGTTTGTAAAAGGGGTACTGCATATACAGCCTCCTTTTGTGCCTCCAGTGGCACTTTTGGATCTCAATGTAGTTTTTTGGGTTCCAAAAGTCACATTGGTTTGAACCACTTAAATCTGTGGAGTTAAAATATCTCACATGGAAAGTGGTCATGCTGTTGGCCCTGGCCTGGGCCAGGCGCGTGTCAGAATTGGCGGCTTTATCCTGTAAAAGCCCTTATCTGATTTTCCATTCGGACAGGGCGGAATTGAGGACTCGTCCTCAGTTTCTCCCTAAGGTGGTTTCAGCGTTTCACCTGAACCAACCTATTGTGGTGCCTACGGCTACTAGGGACTTGGAGGACTCCAAGTTGCTAGACGTTGTCAGGGCCCTGAAAATATATGTTTCCAGGACGGCTGGAGTCAGAAAATCTGACTCGCTGTTTATCCTGTATGCACCCAACAAGCTGGGTGCTCCTGCTTCTAAGCAGACTATTGCTCGTTGGATTTGTAGTACAATTCAGCTTGCACATTCTGTGGCAGGCCTGCCACAGCCAAAAATCTGTAAATGCCCACTCCACAAGGAAGGTGGGCTCATCTTGGGCGGCTGCCCGAGGGGTCTCGGCTTTACAACTTTGCCGAGCAGCTACTTGGTCAGGAGCAAATACGTTTGTAAAATTCTACAAAATTGATACCCTGGCTGAGGAGGACCTGGAGTTCTCTCAATTGGTGCTGCAGAGTCATCCGCACTCTCCCGCCCGTTTGGGAGCTTTGGTATAATCCCCATGGTCCTTACGGAGTCCCCAGCATCCACTTAGGACGTTAGAGAAAATAAGAATTTACTTACCGATAATTCTATTTCTCGTAGTCCGTAGTGGATGCTGGGCGCCCATCCCAAGTGCGGATTGTCTGCAATACTGGTACATAGTTATTGTTACCAAAAAATCGGGTTATTGCTGCAGTGAGCCATCTTTTCTAGAGGCTCCTCTGTTATCATGCTGTTAACTGGGTTCAGATCACAAGTTGTACAGTGTGATTGGTGTGGCTGGTATGAGTCTTACCCGGGATTCAAAATCCTTCCTTATTGTGTACGCTCCTCCGGGCACAGTATCCTAACTGAGGCTTGGAGGAGGGTCATAGGGGGAGGAGCCAGTGCACACCAGATAGTCCTAAAGCTTTCTTTAGATGTGCCCAGTCTCCTGCGGAGCCGCTATTCCCCATGGTCCTTACGGAGTCCCCAGCATCCACTACGGACTACGAGAAATAGAATTATCGGTAAGTAAATTCTTATTTTTGCAACCATCTTGTTCATAAAATTCCAACATAACAATGTGTACTTATTATACCACATAGGCTATTTTCCAGAGCTGTTAGGCATTCATACATAATGTCTCTCATCTTGTTTGTAAGTACATTTCATGACTGCTGAAACAGAGCTTCACACCAGGGGGGATATTACATGTTTTGTTGATCAAAGACGTTCCAAATACACTGGAAACAAAAGCAGTGTCTGCAAAATGGCAGTTGTGTGAATTCACCGTATTTAGGTCAGTCCCATAGGCGACAGAGAAAAAGCAATATACGGGAAATATTGTAATTCAAGGACTGATGCTGTCACTTTTCCAAGGTTGATTTTGCATAAGTGCTTTCAATATATTTATATGGCTCTGCTTAAGAAATGTATAGAATAAAAGGTAGCATTGTAATTTTATAGGGAGAACTTAACATTTTGAGACACCAGAACTTTGGTGATGACAGAGGGACTGTAATGTTTGATCTCTTATCTGAAAGACTCCTACAGGTACTGGATGTGCTGGAACTTGTTGTTTCACAACTGCTGAAAACTGCAGATTGCGAAGGTCTCACTTAGATGTTACTAGTGTGAAGAGGACAATTGCGCTAAATAATTGATCAGAATAGGGATCTGTTGCTTAACAGCTAAAAGGTCCTACTATTGGCGTTTCTATAATGGGTGCAATATGTGCGGTGCGCGGGGCCCTGGGTCAAGGAGGGGCCCACACCGCACACATTGCACCCATGTTTTTATTACTTACCCTTCCGGAGTCCCGTGTCAGAGCTGCAGCACAAAATCGCCACGAAAATGGCCGTCGCGTTTGTGCAGTAGAGACTTAGACTCTGGAACATCGCAGGCGCCATGTTTCCAGAGTCTGTGCATGCGCAGTAGACTGGCATAATGACAGCATCTACTGCGCCGCGAAGAGGAGGGGGCTTACCCGGAGCCTGCACACGCCCTTGGGTCCCACCATTTGGAGGTTTATAGAAAATGCAGAAATACATACATCCTATTGTTAGTAAGGGCAGTATTGGTTCTAGGAATGTGGAAGGCTCTGAGTTAGTGTCTCACTTGTTTCTCATTTTTGTTTCCCTCCTAGAGAAAAGAGATGAAGTGGTTTACTATGATACATATGAAAGTATGGAGGCCATGCTTGCAACTGAAAACATGGCAGCCTCTATCCATTTACAGAGGGAAGAGTTGCATAAACTTCAGCTAAAAGTTCGACAACTTGAAGCAAAACGTGGCCGAATCTCAGCCAAGAAAGCCTACCTCAGAAACAAAAAGGTACGGCTCTTACTGCATGGGCGAGCTAACATGAGCCTGCTCTCTGCTCTGACGTGTCCAGGGCTCTGCTTACACTCCTTGTTGTGTTACGTTATATTAAAGTGGGTATGGGTCATTAGGTCGACCACAGTTAGGTTGACAGTCATTAGGTCGACCACTATTGGTCGACATGGTCACTAGGTCGACATGAGGGGGGGTTTACATTTTTTGTAAAGTGACTGGGAACCCCAATTAGTGCACCGTGTCCCCTTGCATGGCGAGCGAACTTCGGGCAAGGTGCCTCGCTCCGCTATCGCTGTTCTCGGCACAGGTTACTATTGCCAATCGTAGTCCACGTTAATTGTAAAGTATGAAAAAGTTAAAAAAATTTAGAAAAACGCATGTTGACCTTTTTCCATGTCAACCTAATGCATGTCGACCAATAGTGGTCGCGCTAATGACTGTCAACCTAATGACCGTATCCCATTAAAGTGACATTGGCTGGTATGATTTGAACAATGGGGTCCTGGTGCTTTTATACTATGGTGGCACAGGTTGGTATGTGGTTGGAGGGTTGGTATATGGGATGTTCTAGTGATTTTATACTGGATAAACTTGGGAGGATACATAATTATTATTACTATATTTAGGTCCTTAAATGTGTTCCCTATATCACAAGATTTTTTTTGATACCTGATACTGTATGTGTAATTGTCTCTAGTTTAGGGAAACAGGATGCATGGATTTAAACCAGGGGTGGGGAACCTTTGGCCCTCCAGCTGTTGTTAAACTACAGATACTAGCATGGCCTGCTACAGTTTTGCTATCTGGCCATGCTGAAACTGTTGCAAGGCATGCTGGGATGTGTAGTTCAACAACAGCTGGAGGGCCGCAGGTTCCTCACCCCTGATTTAAACTGATGCTGCTGGACGTAAAATATTGTGAACAGTAGTTAAACCTTTGTTTAACCACTTGTCTTCGTGTTCAATTGTGTGTGTGTGCGTGCGTGCGCACGCGCGGAATTCAGAGGGGGGTATTCAATTGTGGGAGTCTGTTTTTTTCTTATCTAATAAACAGGAAAAAAGACACCCAACCAACTTTTCAAACAGTTGAATTCCACCCAGAGAGTGAAACAAATATACAAGAGGCTTTTCAGCTTAGCAGTGAGAGACGGAAATAAATTCTATTCAAATGCACAACTTGATGTATCTTGTCACTAATCGGATATGTCAGTCACTGTCCCCATCACTTTCTTTACTTGTTGGTGAAAAACACAACTAGATTTTTACATAAGTTTTTTTTCTATCTTTTAAGGAAATCTGTATTGCTAAGCACAGGGAAAAGATACAGCCACGTCTCCATGGTGATGAGGAATATAGCGTACAGCACGCTGCACAAGTGGTGAGTTTTATTGCTAAATGTTTACACAGTTCATCTTATTATATAATGGGGACAGGGATCAGTGCGTTGTGGTTCACCAAGAAGTGTGTGTGTGTGTGTGTGTGTGTGTGTGTGTGTGTGTGTGTGTGTGTGTATACACACACACCGGTAATAGAGCATTGTGTAGTAGTGTGGGTGTTCAATCACTAAGACTAACAAATGAAGCTGGTTCCATACGGTGCCTTGATTGACACACAGTTAATCAAGATACACAGCATGACCCCTTAACTGACACACATAATGGAACAACCCAGACATTAGAACTTTTTGTCTCGTGTCTATAATGCAGAAAACCTGCTAACAAACTAGTGACACCTGCTTTATTTAAACAAGCAGTTCCTTACTAAATCTTTATACCAGGGTTTCCCAAGCTCTGTCCTCTAGGCACCCTAACAGTCCAGGTTTTAATACTATAAATGCTTGTGCACAGATAGTATAATCAAACTGAATGAGTTTCTGATTAAGTCACCTGTGCTTAAGCATGGATAGCTTTAAAACGGGAACTGTTAGGGTGCCTTGAGGACCGAGTTTGGATACCACTGTTACTAATGTTAATCTTTTGTTCTAAATAACTAACTACAGCAGACAGAGGGGGAGGTGAGGTTTTTTTTTTCCCACCCTGGTATTCCCCCAGCACACTAAAAATTACCTGTAACCATACCTGAACCTATCTGGTAATAGAAATTCAGAGAATTGGTCACACGTGTGCAAACGCATGTTTAGCTGCTGAGTCACTTCACGGCTTCTCTGATATCAGGGCCATGTGATTTGTCTACAGTAGGGCCTCATGATAAAGGCTATTACTAAAACACATCCAGACAGAGAGCTAACTTACCCGGGAGCCACTACAAGGAACAGCATGCCTTCCAAATACTGCTCCCATTCAATGCCTTTCTCACACAAGCAGACAAACAATGGCAGTTGGTCGATCATTCCTGGAGATAATTCTATCAGGTGCTAGAAAGGGGGAGGGGTCACTGACAAACAGCAGACTAACTAACTATACAGCATATCTCCTTTACAAGTGTATATCCTTCCTAGATTAAACCCTATTAGTAAGGACTGAGTAGTGTCTAGTGGAATGTTGGACCACTATTCAGGAATAACAACTTGCTTCAAAGATGATGGAGGAAGGAATCCATTGCTCATTTTGGGGCAGAAGTGGAAGGTGATAACGCACAAGCCAATCATTATGGGCTTGAAAAATGACAGTTAGGAGCTGATTAGCTAGTGCGTTATCACATTCCACTTATCACTGCTTTATCACTTCTCCAGGCTTAATACATCTGTCTCTTTGCTCGCTAAAGCTGACCATAGTGATTACATCAGAGGTTCCCAAACTCCGCCATTACAGTCCAGGGGGCTTATGTAATAGCCTGCGAGCTGCAGGTTGTGCAGGAATTCCTCGGAGTCTGCCACAATTTTTAAGTTTGGGTAACTGCTGTCGAATTCTGGTGATTGTGTTGGCCAGAGATAATGCCGACGTTCACCCTCATACTCCACAAACCAAGTACTTCCATCTATGTGTCAGCAGTTATTGCAATCTTGACAAATAACATCATTGTTGTCAACGTCTGGTCTGAATCATGGGATGTACCTAGTTGCCAAAAAATGCCAAAACCCCCCCAGAGATTACTGGCAGTAAGTTGGCCCTTCAATGTTATTAATGTACCAGCAGAATACCAAGGTATTGTGCCTCAGCCATCACAGGTCCACTTCCGTGTTTCACTGTAGAAACCAGGCATTCAGGATTATTGATGTAGTGCACCATGTGCAGTAAGTTTACAGGCATCAGACATCCAGGGTTTTTTCTATGTTGACACCATTTTTTTGTTTTAATTAAAGGATTTCCAGTTGTATTTGTACTGGGGATGTTACACTTTGGAGCTCTTGGTGAACAGTATTGTGGAGAAAGGGTCTTAAAGGGTCGTTAAATCCAGCAGTAAAAATGTATGAAAATCTATGATTTTGGCAAATCACACTTTATTAAATAAAGCTGATTTGCACCCTATGACATGGTGCATTGATGGCTATACAGTGACCATGAACACATGGGGTGGTAACCAAATAGTCATGATAATGACATGCCCCCAAAAACCTTTTTTTTTTTTTTTTTGCGTTTGTTTATTTTTAATTGTATCACCAATTATTTTTCACCGGTATCCAATAGGGTAGTCCCCGGTAAACCAATTAGCCACAGCAAATTACCACGGCTACTTGGTTGTAAAAACCCCCCTTCCCTCTAGATTAGCAACTGCCTTGTTGGTTGTGACGTTTAAGATATGTTCAGTTGGTTTTTAGTGACTCAGTGGGCGGTATTCAAATGATATATCACGCCCAGTCTCCTTTTTAAATTGATCCCTGTTATCACACACATTGTGCCCATAGTAATCAGGTTTAGCTGCATAAAGGGATAGGCATCTCGCTACCTCAGGGGTAGTGAGCTGAAATGATGATACACGCCTGTCAGCAGAAACAGAACGGTAGTGGAGGGGGGTGAAAAGAATTGAATACAGCCTGCAGTGTTCCATAGAAAGATTTCTGATCTGTTACACCACCACCAGTCTGACACCGTTCAAAATGGATCCATGTTGTTTAGGCAAAATTCTAAATCGCAGAAATCTAGATTAACCAGGCCTGGCAATGTTTTTCTTATCTTCAACTGTCCAGTTTGGTGAGACTGTACTCAAAAACTCAGTGATGTGCTTCTGTTTGCTGTAGCCCATCCACGTCAACATGCTACGCACTCACGGTTATCCTCCTGCAGACCACCACCATTTATGACCTCTCACGTCCAAGACTTTTTTTGTTGTTGTTTTTTTTGTAAGCATTCCTATTCATTGTAGCTTGAAATATATAGTTCTTTAAACTGGTCAGCCAAAGGTGTTGGGGTAACGTGTTTTTATATTTTTTTATTTTTTTTATTTGGGGGTTGTAAGGAGGAGGGTATGTGATTTTAAACTTTTACCTATTTTTTTTTTTTTACCTACGAAGCAAGAGAAGCTACAGGATGAAGAAGAGCGAAAAAGCACTTGGTTTAGTCAGGAGCGACAGAAAACCTTGGATAGACTGCGCACGTTCAAGCAGGTTTGTCTAATTGCATGCTGGTAGTTGTAGTTCAGCTACATTTGGCGAGCAATATGTTGCACAAACCTGGTCTAGTAGACTGTGACTTTTACTACTACTTGTTAACATGCTGCAGTTTAATTATAGAAAAAGCTAATAATTTCATTATGTAGATACAAGTAATGGGCCACACCCCTTTTTGTCAGTTGCCAAAGACTTGCAGCAGTCCACAGAAGCAGCAATGTGGTTTTGGTTGGATTACACCAGTGGACCTCAAACTCAGTCTTCAGGACCCCACACAGTTCACCTTTTCCGTGCCACCCGGCAGGTGCCCTGTGTATCACCAACTGTCATATTTTAAAAATCCCCTGGTGACCTGGAAAACATGAACTGTGTGGGGTCCTGAGGACTGAGTTTGAGAACCTGTGGATTACATTATAAAACTAAATGTGTTCTGTAATACGAAATGTTATTTCTTCTGTAAAATAGAATATAAAACATAAAAACATCCAGCATAACTCAACAAATGTTATGTTTGTTTTGAAACTATGGCCCAGATTTATCAAGCCTTGGAGAGTGATACATTGCACGGTGATAATGTACCAACCAACCAGCCCCTAACTGCCATGTTACAGGCTGTGTTTAAAAAAATGACAGGAGCTAATTGGTTGGTACTGTATCACTGCAATATATCACTCGCCAAGACTTTATAAATCTGTGCATAAGGGGCAGATGTATTAAGCCTGGAGAAGTGATAAAGTGGAAGGTGATACCGCACCAGCCAGTCAGATCCTGTCATTTTTCATACCCGAGGTAGATTTATTTTTATTCTTTATGGGGTAATGCGCTATCTGCACACGTTATGTGCCGCAGATGGCGCTTCCCCTGATGTATGATGCTGTCGAAGTGCTATATTGTTAGCAGGGGCGGTATGTGCAGCTGCCTTATCGGCGCCTCTATCTATTAGATAGAGTACCGATGAGCTACCTTACTTATGAACGTTCGGTGCGCCCGAACGATTGTCACTTCTATCTTCACTCTCTTCGCCGGCCGGACCCGGCGCTGCGGCTGGCCTAGCAGTTCCTCTTCTTTTTTTTTTGTTTTGTTCCTCAGTTAAAACACTTTATTGTTTGTGTACAGTGGGCTGCGGCACACTGCAAGCTCCGACGTCCACAGAATCCGCGCATGCGCCAGCATAACTCCCAAACTGCACGCTGAGAGTTACTGAATGGCGCAGGTGCGGAAGAAGTCACTGCAGCCGAAGCGGACGCACGTAATGGAAAGACGCCTATCACCAGAAGGGTGTGATAGCGCGCACCCATAATGAACAAGGCAGGGTTAGTAAATTCACGGGAAAAGAGGTCCTGCTTCACCACGATAATGCGGTGAAGCGGGACCATGCTTATAAAGAACCTTATGTGCATTTTAATAAATCTACCCCACATTCTGTAATTTAACAGTTAGGAGCTGACTGGCTGGTGCATTATCACCCTCCACTTTATCACTTCTCCAGGCTTAATAAATCTGCCCCTTAGTTTTTTATAATGCTACAGTGCATTGCATGTTGTGGGGAGGAGTTTACACATGGAATCTTCTAAGCCTAAATTTGTTTATGTTTAGTGCCATCCTGGGCAAGTTATACTAAAATCTACAAGATTGCGTTTGACTGATGGCAGAAGAAAAACCACAGCAAGAATTGCCCCCAGCATTGGTGAACCACAGCCCCTCTCTCTCAACATGCAGACAAAGGGGATACGCAACGTGGACATGCCGGGAAAGTTGCAGACATTAGACGTTCATAAGCTTGAAGGCCTAACACAACTTGAAGATAATTCACTATCCTGTGACGTAGTTACTTCCGAACTTCCGAAAACAAGTTCACTCCCCACTTTCTCTCATGAAAATCTCGAAATTCATGCTGTCCAACCCCATTCACTCCCCATGTCCTCTCCCCCACCTCCTCCACCCCCTCCACCACCACCTCCACCACCTCCAAAAGATGAAGCAGATCTTTTAGAAATCAGAGTTATTCACGTGAAGAAGGAGACAGAGGACACTGCAACCCAGATATCTGGAACTGTCCCTTTGTCACAATTATTTGACAGCAATCAGCTTCTCAGTGCCAGAAACAAGCTGAAGAAGACTGGAGCGCTGGAGGGGATACAGAGGAGAAGAGGTATGGTGCTGCCCACGGTCACAGAGGGCCTTATAAACTGGAGGGTGGCAAAATGTTGTGATTTATTATTTATACAGAGCTAAGATTTGCGGTGCAATCTGTTAGTAGGCCGTGCTTTAGATGGAATATGTACTTATTGCCGGGATCCCCACTGGCGCTATCGTTATTGCCTCCCCTTTAGATTACTGTGTATGTTTCTGTGACAGATCCTACAGTATCTGTTTTTGCTCCATAAATTTGCTTCCATTGATTTTGTCACTTTCCTCTATTAAGCCCATATTTAGATACAGAGGGGATGGACATATATTGAAACCATTTATCAGTTACTGTGTGAAGCTGGGTACACAGTAAATGATGGTGTGTCCCAGCGATTGCCAGGCACAGTGTACATATATTGCATGTACATGTATTGCGCTGCTATACCAACTGCACAATGTAAATTACGTTGGTGCTAAATATTAGTATATTCCACATTTAACTGCATTGCGTGGTCTGCCTATCTGACATACAGAACATCAGATGGCACGACCCCGCGGATGATGGCCATGTTCAATCGTGGGTACACACTAGGGGGTAAATTTACTAAAGCGTCTAAAACAGAATTGGTGGCGATGCCCATATCAACCAATTAGATGCTGTCTATCATTTTCTAAAAGGCAATAGAGAAATGATAGACAGCATCTGATTGGTTGCTATGTGCAACATCCCCACTTCTCTGTTTCAGAAGCTTTAGTAATTTTACTCCTTGGGTCAGTTCAACCCGCAATTAAAACCTGTATTAAAAGACGGCGTTTAAAGTGGTTCAGACATGTCTGCAGAATGGAGCCTAAGAATGCCATAGCAGTGCCTAAATAACACGCGCCTGGATGGATGGAAAATAGCATGTGACGTGTCAAAGTAAACATGGCTAAAGCAGATTGCCCAAGGCCTTCAACCACTGCACTTCCATATTGGTGATGCCAGGCAAGCCGTCCTAAACCGACCCCAGTGGCATGCGATTATTAGAGATTCCCTGCCTTTGGCTGTCACAGCGCCGGCAAGCTTACCCTACTGGCACTAATAACAAGTAAGTCTAAGTCAGATGTGGTTGGATTGTGCACCGCAGCTGCTTAGCAGTGATGCTCATATATGTTAATGCAGCAGGAGGCATCTGATATAAATAGACGCCTCCTGCATGCATGTGTGGTCCAGTTCTGTGTCCTAGAACGCAGCATTGGATCACTTGCTGCAGCATTGGCCGGCTGAGTGAACCCTGAAGGTTGCGCAGACTAGCCGCTGCAACTCAGTCACTAAGGCCAGGGATTTATTAACATCAGTGTGATCAATTTTTGAGGGTTATTTATTTTCAAAATGTTAAAAGCTTGGCTTTTTAGAGAAAATCAAAATTTTGATTTTTATAGTTTTAATTTTTATTGAAATATCCTGCTGTTACAGTATATATCTATCATATGAAAGCCCATAAAAATAGGTTTAACATGAGACCTTGCCCAAATCTCTAACTTTAGGTGTGAGCTGCAAATGCAATTTAAAACAATGTTAATAGCAAATGTTTCATTTTAAAATTGCAGCTTTAAAGGCAAATAACCTCACAACTAGTATACTTATCAGCCTAAGATTTGCAGGTTTTCTTTACACCAGTGGCAGCATTTATTATACCATGTTTCATTACAATCTGAAGTGGTCAGTTTGAAACCCTGTATTTATTTGGTGTGGAGTGACCGTACTGTACCTAGGAGTAACATGACTATGAGGCTACAACTCTGCACTGTGAGTGCGTAGCAGGACTATGTAGAGAGCAGGGGTTGACGGACTTTTGGAGTTGCCAATCTGTTTTGAAAGTTGAAAAGTTTTCATGATTCACTTAGGTGGTACATTAGCATGCACAGCACACACCTCACATCCCTCCTGTGCAGCTTGCCCCAGCCAGAGGATAGAACTTACCTGACTTAAAAGTTTTTCCACTGGGCAAGCTGCTTCCACGGCTCTCGCTGGCTGCTTCTCGCTGGGCAGGCTGCATATAATGGCTTTCACTGGCTGCACGCCACTGCTGACTGGATCCAACTAGCTCCTCACATCAGCGTTCCTAGTAGTGCAGCTCGGGGGATGTAATGAAGCCACCTGTGCTGCACTACTGTGAACACCGAGGCCTCTGAAGCCATCAGAGGCTTATTATAAGGGCACAAACGATCTATCTAGGGATTTCCGCAAGCTACCAGTAGATCGCAATCAACATTTTGGCCAGGTCTGATGTAGATTCATTGTAGTCAATTCAATTACATGCAAAGGGGACGAGATGCTGTTGCTTCCCTTATGGGGCTGTGAGCAAATATCATTATATTTTTAGATTTATTTCTCTGACGTCCTAGTGGATGCTGGGTACTCCGTAAGGACCATGGGGAATAGACGGGCTCCGCAGGAGACTGGGCACTTTTTAAAAAAAGATTAGGTACTACATCTGGTGTGCACTGGCTCCTCCCTCTATGCCCCTCCTCCAGACCTCAGTTAGAATCTGTGCCCGGCCAGAGCTGGATGCACTTAGTGGGCTCTCCTGAGTTCACTAAAAAGAAAGTATTTGTTAGGTTTTTTATTTTCAGTGAGATCTGCTGGCAACAGACTCACTGCTACGTGGGACTTAGGGGAGAGAAGCAAACCTACCTGCTTGCAGCTAGCTTGTGCTTCTAAGGCTACTGGACACCATTAGCTCCAGAGGGATCGAACACAGGGCCCGACCTCGATCGTCCGTTCCCGGAGCCGCGCCGCCGTCCCCCTTGCAGAGCCAGAAGACGGAAGATCCAGAGAAAATCGGCAACTGAAGACTCCGGTCTTCAATAAGGTAGCGCACAGCACTGCAGCTGTGCGCCATTGCTCCCGTAGCACACCACACGATCCGGTCACTGGTGGGTGCAGGGCGCTGGGGGGGGGGGGGCGCCCTGGGCTGCAATTAGTATACCTTACTTGGCAAAATGCACATAATACAGTTCTAAACTGTATATGTGCCTAATCCCCCGCCATATATATTATTAAAAAAGCGGAAGAAGCCCGTCGCTGAAGGGGCGGGGCTATCTTCCTCAGCACAGCCAGCGCCATTTTCTCTTCACAGCTTCGCTGGAAGGACGCTCCCCAGGCTTTCCCCTGCAGTATACACTACGGAAAGGGTAAAAAGAGAGGGGGGGCACATAAATTTAGGCGCAAATTGTGATAATAAGCAGCTATTGGGGGAAAATTCACTTTGTAATAGTGTAAATCCCTCTGTTATATAGCGCTCTGGTGTGTGCTGGCATACTCTCTCTCTGTCTCCCCAAAGGACTTTGTGGGGTCCTGTCCTCAGTCAGAGCATTCCCTGTGTGTGTGTGCGGTGTGTCGGTACGGCTGTGTCGACATGTTTGATGAGGACGCTTACGTGGAGGCGGAGCAGGAGCCGATAAGTGTGATGTCGCCCCCTGCGGGGCCGACACCAGAGTGGATGGATATGTGGAAGGTATTAACCGACAGTGTCAACTCCTTGCATAAAAGGTTCGATGACGTAACAGCTTTGGGACAGCCGGCATCTCGGCCCGCGCCTGCCCAAGCGTCTCAGAGGCCATCAGGGGCTCAAAAACGCCCGCTACCTCAGATGGCAGACACAGATGTCGACACGGAGTCTGACTCCAGTGTCGACGAGGATGAGACAAATGTACAATACACAAGGGCCATCCGATGCATGATTACGGCAATGAAAAATGTGTTGTACATTTCTGACATTAACCCGGTTACCACAAAAAAGGGTATTATGTTTGAAGAGAAAAAGCAGCCAGTGACTTTTCCCCCATCTGATGAGTTAAATGAATTGTGTGAAGAGGCGTGGTGTTCTCCAGATAAGAAACTAGTAATTTCTAAGCGGTTACTAATGGCGTACTCTTTCCCGCCAACGGATAGGTTACGCTGGGAGACATCCCCTAGGGTGGACAAGGCGCTCACACGCTTATCAAAAAAGGTGGCACTGCCGTCTCAGGATACAGCCGCCTTAAAGGAGCCTGCAGATAGAAAGCAGGAGGCTATCCTGAAGACTGTGTATACACACTCAGGTACTATACTGCGACCTGCTATTGCTTCAGCATGGATGTGTAGTGCTGCAGCAGCATGGTCTGATTCCCTGTCAGATAACATTGATTCCCTTGACAGGGATACTATTTTGCTAACCATAGAGCATATTAAAGACGTAGTCTTATATATGAGGGATGCACAGAGGGACATTTGCCGGCTGGCATCTAGAATTAATGCAATGTCCATTTCTGCCAGGAGAGTATTATGGACTCGGCAGTGGACAGGTGATGCTGATTCTAAAAGGCACATGGAAGTTTTGCCTTATAAGGGTGAGGAATTGTTTGGGGACGGTCTCTCGGACCTCGTGTCCACAGCAACAGCTGGGAAGTCGACCTTTTTACCTCAGGTCCCCTCACAGCCTAAGAAAGCACCGTATTATCACGCACAGTCCTTTCGGCCCCAGAAAGGCAAGCGGGTCAGAGGCGCGTCCTTTCTGCCCAGAGGCAGGGGTAGAGGGAAAAAGCTGCACCAGTCAGCCAGTTCCCAGGAACAAAAATCCTCCCCTGCTTCCACTAAGCCCACCGCATGACGCTGGGGCTCCACAGGTGGAGTCAGGTGCGGTGGGGGCCCGTCTCCGGAACTTCAGCGACCAGTGGGTTCGCTCACAGGTGGATCTCTGGGTTCTACAAGTGGTATCTCAGGGATACAAGCTGGAGTTCGAGACGTCTCCCCCTCGCCGTTACCTCAAATCAGCCTTGCCAGCTACTCCCAAGGAAAGGGAGGTAGTACTGGCGGCAATTCACAAGCTGTACCTCCAGCAGGTGATAATCAAAGTTCCCCTCCTTCAACAGGGACGGGGTTACTATTCCACAATGTTTGTGGTACCGAAACCAGACGGTTCGATAAGACCCATTCTAAATTTGAAATCCTTGAACACTTATATAAGGAAGTTCAAGTTCAAAATGGAATCGCTAAGGGCGGTTATTGCAAGCCTGGAAGAGGGGGATGTTATTGTATCACTGGACATCAAGGATGCTTACCTACATGTCCCCATTTACCCACCTCACCAGGAGTAACTCCGATTTGTGGTACAGGACTGCCATTACCAATTCCAGACGTTGCCCTTTGGTCTGTCCACGGCACCGAGGTTATTTACCAAGGTAATGGGCGAAATGATGATACTCCTTCGAAAGAAGGGAGTTATAATTATCCCGTACTTGGACGATCTCCTTATAAAGGCGAGGTCCATGGAGCAGTTGTTGGTCGGAGTAGCACTATCTCAGGAAATGCTACAACAGCACGGCTGGATTCTGAATATCCCAAAGTCGCAGCTGGTTCCTACGACGCGTCTGCTGTTCTTGGGTATGATTCTGGACACAGAACAGAAGAAGGTGTTTCTCCCGGAGGAGAAGGCCAAGGAGTTGTCATCTCTGGTCAGAGACCTCCTGAAACCAAAACAGGTATCGGTGCATCACTGCACGCGAGTCCTGGGAAAGATGGTAGCTTCTTACAAAGCAATTCCCTTCGGCAGGTTCCATGCAAGGATCTTTCAGTGGGATCTGTTAGACAAGTGGTCCGGATCGCATCTTCAGATGCATCGGTTGATCACCCTGTCCCCGAGGGCCAGGGTGTCTCTGCTGTGGTGGCTGCAGAGTGCTCATCTTCTCGAGGGCCGCAGATTCGGCATTCAGGACTGGGTCCTGGTGACCACGGATGCAAGCCTCCGAGGTTGGGGGGCAGTCACTCAGGGAAGAAACTTCCAAGGACAATGGTCGAGTCAGGAGACTTCCCTACACATAAATATTCTGGAACTAAGGGCCATTTACAATGCCCTAAGTCAAGCAAAACCCCTGCTTCAAAACCAGTCGGTGCTGATTCAGTCAGACAACATCACGGCGGTCGCCCATGTAAACAGACAGGGCGGCACAAGAAGCAGGATGGCAATGGCAGAAGCCACAATGATTCTCCGATGGGCGGAGAATCACGTGATAGCACTGTCAGCAGTGTTCATTCCGGGAGTGGACAACTGGGAAGCAGACTTCCTCAGCAGGCACGACCTCCACCCGGGAGAGTGGGGACTTCATCCAGAAGTCTTCCAGCTGCTTGTAAATCGTTGGGAAAGGCCACAGGTGGACATGATGGCGTCCTGCCTCAACAAAAAGCTAAAAAGATATTGCGCCAGGTCAAGGGACCCTCAGGCGATAGCTGTGGACGCTCTAGTGACACCGTGGGTGTACCAGTCGGTTTATGTGTTCCCTCCTCTTCCTCTCATACCAAAGGTACTGAGGATAATAAGAAAGAGAGGAGTAAGAACTATACTCATCGTTCCGGATTGGCCAAGAAGAACTTGGTACCCGGAACTACAAGAAATGATCTCAGAGGACCCTTGGCCTCTGCCGCTCCGACAGGACCTGCTGCAGCAGGGGCCCTGTCTGTTCCAAGACTTACCGCGGCTACGTTTGACGGCATGGCGGTTGAACGCCAGATCCTGATGGAAAAGGGCATTCCGGTTGAAGTCATTCCTACGCTGATAAAAGCTAGGAAGGATGTGACAGCAAAACATTATCACCGCATATGGCGAAAATATGTTGCTTGGTGTGAGGCTATGAAGGCCCCAACAGAGGAATTTCAGCTGGGTCGATTTCTGCACTTCCTACAGTCAGGAGTGACTGTGGGCCTAAAATTGGGATCCATAAAAGTCCAGATTTCGGCCCTGTCTATTTTCTTTAAAAAAGAACTGGCTTCACTGCCTGAAGTTCAGACGTTTGTTAAGGGAGTGCTGCATATTCAGCCCCCTTTTGTGCCTCCGGTGGCACCTTGGGATCTCAACGTAGTGTTGGATTTCCTAAAATCACATTGGTTTGAGCCACTTCAAACCGTGGAGTTGAAGTATCTCACGTGGAAAGTGGTCATGCTTTTGGCCTTGGCTTCGGCTAGGCGTGTGTCAGAATTGGCGGCTTTGTCATGTAAAAGCCCTTATCTGATCTTCCATATGGACAGGGCAGAATTGAGGACTCGTCCCCAATTTCTCCCTAAGGTGGTATCAGCGTTTCATTTGAACCAACCTATTGTGGTGCCTGCGGCTACTCGGGACTTGGAGGATTCCAAGTTGCTGGACGTAGTCCGGGCCCTGAAAATCTATATTTCCAGGACGGCTAGAGTCAGAAAAACTGACTCGCTGTTTATCCTGCATGCACCCAACAAGCTGGGTGCTCCTGCTTCTAAGCAGACTATTGCTCGCTGGATCTGTAGCACGATTCAACTTGCACATTCTGCGGCTGGACTGCCGCATCCTAAATCAGTAAAAGCCCATTCCACGAGGAAGGTGGGCTCTTCTTGGGCGGCTGCCCGAGGGGTCTCGGCTTTACAGCTTTGCCGAGCTGCTACCTGGTCGGGATCAAACACGTTTGCAAAATTCTACAAGTTTGATACCCTGGCTGAGGAGGACCTTGAGTTTGCTCATTCGTGCTCATTCGGTGCTGCAGAGTCATCCGCACTCTCCCGCCCGTTTGGGAGCTTTGGTATAATCCCCATGGTCCTTACGGAGTACCCAGCATCCACTAGGACGTCAGAGAAAATAAGAATTTACTCACCGGTAATTCTATTTCTCGTAGTCCGTAGTGGATGCTGGGAGCCCGTCCCAAGTGCTGACTTCTGCAATACTTGTATATAGTTATTGCTTAACTATAGGGTTATTGTTCTGAGCCATCTGTTGAATGAGGCTCAGCTATTGTTCATACTGTTAACTGGGTATAGTTATCACAAGTTGTACGGTGTGATTGGTGTGGCTGGTATGAGTCTTACCCTGGATTCCAAATCCTTTCCTAGTAATGTCAGCTCTTCCGGGCACAGTTTCCCTAACTGAGGTCTGGAGGAGGGGCATAGAGGGACGAGCCAGTGCACACCAGATGTAGTACCTAATCTTTCTTTAAAGAGTGCCCAGTCTCCTGCGGAGCCCGTCTATTCCCCATGGTCCTTACGGAGTACCCAGCATCCACTACGGACTACGAGAAATAGAATTACCGGTGAGTAAATTCTTATTTCTCTAACGTCCTAGTGGATGCTGGGGACTCCGAAAGGACCATGGGGAATAGCGGCTCCGCAGGAGACTGGGCACAAAGTAAAAGCTTTAGGACTAGCTGGTGTGCACTGGCTCCTCCCCCCATGACCCTCCTCCAAGCCCCAGTTAGATTTTGTGCCCGAACGAGAAGGGTGCAATCTAGGTGGCTCTCCTGAGCTGCTTAGAGTAAAAGTTTAAATAGGTTTTTTATTTTCAGTGAGACCTGCTGGCAACAGGCTCACTGCATCGAGGGACTTAGGGGAGAGAAACGAACTCACCTGCGTGCAGAGTGGATTGGGTTTCTTAGGCTACTGGACATAAGCTCCAGAGGGACGATCACAGGCCCAGCCATGGATGGGTCCCGGAGCCGCGCCGCCGGCCCCCTTACAGATGCTGAAGCAAGAAGAGGTCCATAAATCGGCGGCAGAAGACTTTCCTGTCTTCATAAGGTAGCGCACAGCACTGCAGCTGTGCGCCATTGCTCTCAGCACACTTCACACTCCGGTCACTGAGGGTGCAGGACGCTGGGGGGGGGGCGTCCTGGGAAGCAATGAATTTACCTTAGTTGGCGAAAAATACATCACATATAGCTCCTGGGCTATATGGATGTATTTAACCCCTGCCAGTTTTCCAGTAAAAAGCGGGAGAAGAGCCCGCCGTGAAGGGGGCGGGGCCTATCTCCTCGGCACACAGCGCCATTTTTCCCACACAGCTCCGCTGGTAGGAACGCTCCCAGAATCTCCCCTGCATCCTGCAACTACAGAAACAGGGTAAAAAAGAGAGGGGGGCACTTATTTGGCAAAATAACAGATATAAGCAGCTATAAGGGATAGACACTTATTGTAAGGTTGTCCCTATACATATATAGCGCTCTGGTGTGTGATGGCAAACTCTCCCTCTGTCTCCCCAAAGGGCTAAGTGGGTCCTGTCCTCTATCAGAGCATTCCCTGTGTGTGTGCTGGGTGTCGGTACGTGTGTGTCGACATGTATGAGGAGGAAAATGATGTGGAGGCGGAGCAGAGTGTCTGTAACAGTGATGTCACCCCCTAGGGGGTCGACACCTGAGTGGATGTACTGTTGAAAATTACGTGACAGTGTCAGCTCTATATAAAAAAACAGTGGTTGACATGAGACAGCCGGCTACTCAGCTTGTGCCTGTCCAGACGTCTCATAGGCCGTCAGGCAGATGGCAGATACAGACGCCGACACGGATACTGACTCCTGTGTCGACGGTGAAGAGACAACCGTGATTTCCAGTAGGGCCACACGTTACATGATTGAGACAATGGAAAATGTTTTATACATTTCTGATAATACGAGTACCACCAAAAAAGGGGTATTATGTTCGGTGAGGGAAAAACTACCTGTAGTTTTCCTGAATCTGAGAAATAAAATGTGTGATGATGCGTGGGTTTCCCCCCGATAACAATTAATAATTTCTTAAAAAGTATTGGCTGCATACCCTTTCCCGCCAGAGGTTAGGATGCATTGGGAAACACCCCCTAGGGGGGATAAGGCGCTCACACGCTTGTAAGAACAAGGGCTCTACCCTCTCATGAGATGGCCGCCCTTAAGGATCCTGCTGATAGAAAGCAGGAGGGTATCCAAAAAAAGGTATTTACACACATACTGGTGTTATACTGCGACCAGCTATCGCCTCAGCCTGGAGGTGCAGTGCTGGGTTGGCATGGTCGGATTCCCTGACTGGAAATATTGATATCCTAGATAAGGATAGTATATTATTGCCTATAGAGCATTTAAAAGATGCATCTCTATATATGCATGATGCACAGCGGAATAATTGCCGACTGGCATCAAGTATAAGTGCGTTGTCCAATTCTACCAGTAAAATGGTCAGGTGATGCAGATTCCAAACGTCATTTGGAAGTATTGCCTTTGAAAGGGGACATTTGGGGTCGGTCTTTTAGACCTGGTGGCCACGGCAACAGCTGGGAAATCCACGTTTGTACCCCAGGTCGCCTCTCAAAATAAGACGCCGTATTATCAGGCGCAGTCCTTTGTTGGCAAGCGGACAAAAGGTTCCTCTTTTCTGCTCGTGACAGAGGGAGAGGAAAAAGGCTGCAGAGATCAGCCAGTTCCCAGGAACAGAAACCCTTTACAGCCTCTGCCAAGCCCTCAGTATGACGCTAGGGCTTTACAAGCTCAGGCACGGTGGGGGCCCGTTCTCAATGAATTTCAGTGCGCAGTGGGCTCACTCGCAAGTAGACCCCTGGATCCTTCAGGTAATATCTCAGGGGTACATATTGGAATTCGAGACGTCTCCCCCTCGCCGTTTCCAAAAGTCGACTTTACCGACGTCTCCCTCTGACAGGGAGGCAGTTTTGGAAGCCATTCACAAGCTGGATTCCCAGCAGGTGATAATCAAGGTACCCCTCCTGCAACGGGGAACGGGGTATTATTCCACACTATTGTGGTACCGAAGCCAGACGGCTCGGTGAGACCGATTCTAAAATCTAAAATCTTTGAACACTTACATACAGAGGTTCAAATTCAAGATTGAGTCACTCAGAGCAGTGATTGCGAACCTGGAAGAAGGGGACTACATGATGTCTCGGGACATCAAGGATGCTTACCTTCATGTCAAAATTTACCCTTCTCATCAAGGGTACCTCAGGTTTATGGTACAGAACTGTCACTATCAGTTCAGACGCTGCCGTAGGGATGGTCCATGGCACCCCGGGTCTTTACCAAGGTAATGGCCGAAATGATGATGTTCCTTCGAAGGAAGGGAATTTTAGTTATCCCTTACTTGGACGATTCCCTGATAAGGGTAAGATCCAGGGAACAGTTGGAGGTCGGTGTAGCACTATCTCAGATAGTGTTGCGGCAGCACGATTGGATTCTCAATATTCCAAAATCGCAGCTGGTTCCGTCGACGTGTCTTCTGTTCCTAGGGATGATCCTGGACACAGTCCAGAAAAAGGTGTTTCTCCCGGAGGAGAAAGCCAGGGAGTTATCCGAGCTAGTCAGGAACCTCCTCAAACCGAGCCAAGTCTCAGTGCATCAATGCACAAGGGTTCTGGGTAAAATGGGGGCTTCCTACGAAGCAATCCCATTTGGCAGATTCCACGCAAGAACTTTCCAGTGGGACCTGCTGGACAAATGGTCCGGGTCGCATCTTCAGATGCATCAGCGGATAACCCTGTCACCAAGGACAAGGGTGTCCCTCCTGTGGTGGTTGCAGAGTGCTCATCTTCTAGAGGGCCGCAGATTCGGCATTCAGGACTGGGTCCTGGTAACCACGGATGCCAGCCTGCGAGGCTGGGGAGCAGTCACACAGGGAAGGAATATCCAGGACTTATGGTCAAGCCTGGAGACATCACTTCACATAAATATCCTGAAGCTAAGGGACATTTACAATGCTCTAAGCTTAGCAAGACCTTTGCTTCAAGGACAGCCGGTGTTGATCCAGTCGGACAACATCACGGCAGTCACCCACGTAAACAGACAGGGTGGCACAAGAAGCAAAAGGGCAATGACAGAAGCTGCAAGGATTCTTCGCTGGCCGGAAAATCATGGGATAGCACTGTCAGCAGTATTCATTCCGGGAGTGGACAACTGGGAAGCAGACTTCCTCAGCACGACCTCCACCCGGGGAGAGTGGGGACTTCACCCAGAAGTCTTCCACAGGATTATAAACCATTGGGAAAAACTCGACAGGTATTGCGCCAGGTCCAGGGACCCTCAGGCAATAGCTGTAGACGCTCTGGTAACACCGTGGGTGTACCAGTCAGGGTATGTGTTTCCTCCTCTGCCTCTCATACCCAAGGTACTGAGATTGATAAGATGGTGAGGAGTAAGCACTATATTCGTGGCTCCGGATTGGCCAAGAAGGACTTGGTAACCGGAACTTCAAGAGATGCTCACGGAGGATCCGTGGCCTCTACCTCTAAGAAGGGACCTGCTCCAGCAAGGACCCTGCCTGTTCCAAGACTTACCGCGGCTGCGTTTGACGGCATGGCGGTTGAACGCCGGATCCTGAAGGAAAAAGGGCATTCCGGATGAAGTCATCCCTATCCTGATCAAAGCCAGGAAGGATGTAACCGCATAAACATTATCACCGCAATTGGCGAAAATATGTTGCGTGGTGCGAGGCTAGTAAGGCCCGACGGTGGAAATTCGACTGGGTCGATTCCTACATTTCCTGCAAACAGGAGTGTCTATGGGCCTGAAATTGGGGTCCATTAAGGTTCAAATTTCGGCCCTGTCAATTTTCTTCCAAAAAGAACTAGCTTCAGTCCCTGAAGTTCAGACGTTTGTAAAAGGGGTACTGCATATACAGCCTCCTTTTGTGCCTCCAGTGGCACTTGGGATCTCAATGTAGTTTTTTTTTGGATTCCAAACGTCACATTGGTTTGAACCACTTAAATCTGTGGAGTTAAAATATCTCACATGGAAAGTGGTCATGCTGTTGGCCCTGGCCTGGGCCAGGCGCGTGTCAGAATTGGCGGCTTTATCCTGTAAAAGCCCTTATCTGATTTTCCATTCGGACAGGGCGGAATTGAGGACTCGTCCTCAATTTCTCCCTAAGGTGTTTTCAGCATTTCACTTAAACCAACCTATTGTGGTGCCTGCGGCTACTAGGGACTTGGAGGATTCCAAGTTGCTGGACGTAGTCAGGGCCCTGGAAATATATGTTTCCAGGACGGCTGGAGTCAGAAAATCTGACTCGCTGTTAATCCTGTATGCACCCAACAAGCTGGGTGCTCCTGCTTCTAAGCAGACGATTGCTCGTTGGATTTGCAGTACAATTCAGCTTGCACATTCTGTGGCAGGCCTGCCACAGCCAAAATCTGTAAAAGCCCATTCCACACGGAAAGTGGGCTCATCTTGGGCGGCTGCCCGAGGGGTCTCGGCTTTACAACTTTGCCGAGCAGCTACTTGGTCAGGGGCAAACACGTTTGCTAAATTCTACAAATTTGATACCCTGGCTGAGGAGGACCTGGAGTTCTCTCATTCGGTGCTGCAGAGTCATCCGCACTCTCCCGCCCGTTTGGGAGCTTTGGTATAATCCCCATGGTTCTTTCGGAGTCCCCAGCATCCACTAGGACGTTAGAGAAAATAGGAATTTACTTACCGATAATTCTATTTCTCATAGTCCGTAGTGGATGCTGGGCGCCCATCCCAAGTGCGGATTGTCTGCATTACTTGTACATAGTTATTGTTACAAAAATCGGGTTATTGTTGTTGTGAGCCATCTTTTCAGAGGCTCCTTCTGTTATCATGCTGTTAACTGGGTTCAGATCACAAGTTGTACGGTGTGATTGGTGTGGCTGGTAATGAGTCTTACCCGGGATTCAAAATCCTTCCTTATTGTGTACGCTCGTCCGGGCACAGTATCCTAACTGAGGCTTGGAGGAGGGTCATGGGGGGAGGAGCCAGTGCACACCAGCTAGTCCTAAAGCTTTTACTTTGTGCCCAGTCTCCTGCGGAGCCGCTATTCCCCATGGTCCTTTCGGCGTCCCCAGCATCCACTACGGACTATGAGAAATAGAATTATCGGTAAGTAAATTCCTATTTTTTTTACATAGACCTGTTAACCACTTAAGGCCAGATTATTTTTGCTATATTTTGAAAATGTTGGTTTCATGAGCAACAACATTTCTATATTTTAACTTGTGTGACCGGGTGTGGTATGCGTGACCGCCAGTCAGCATACCAACGCTGGTATCCTGGCAGCGGAATGCCGGGGGGGCGGGGGAGAGCGCAACAAGCCCCTTGCGGGCTCGGTGCCGACCTGCGGTCGCCACGGGTTCTATGCCCACTCTATGGGTGTCGTGGACACCCACGAGTGGGAATCGTCCCTGTTGGTCGGCATGCCGACCGTCGGGATTCTGAGGGTTCACACTGGGGTATAGGTGGGGAGCTGTTGGCAGTGCACCAGACGGTTAAACTTCTTTTCCCCATAGCTCAGGTTACCTCTCCCCTATATCCCGCCTGCAGCCTATAGGTCCAGTGTTAGTTTGGTGCCCAAGGAGTGGGCGCAGTTTTTTTGGGGAGGCTCTTAACGGTAGCCCCTCTTCACTTGATTTTAGTTTTATTCAATTTTTTCCTTTACTGAGCGGGTCGCTGGTCAGCATCTGTGACACCCCCACCACCGATTCCCTGCACGGATGGCTGGAGCACTAACAACAGGGTCAGTGTCACTGGCCAGTCTCCCAACACTCACGGAGGAGCCGGAGTATTAGCAAGCAGGTAAGGTGGCTCCAGGCTTGCAGAGAGCTGCACACATCGCGGCTGTTACCACCGGTGCAGGAGGCCTTTGGCAGTGCTGGCCAGTGGGGGTCAGGTTATCTCCGCACCACAACTAGACCACCAGGGCAGTTTTTACTCTGTTCTCCTACCTCACTGAGAAGCTGGGCGGCCATTTTTTACCCACATTGCCTGCCTCAGCAACTCAGACAGAGAGAAGTATGGGCTTCTGCCTCCCTATATACCTCACTCCAGGGTCAGGATGTACTCTCAGCTACTTTCTCCCCTGTTGGGGTAAGTTTGTTGAGCAGTAACTTGACCAATTTTTTCATTGCATTGAAAGTTTGTGTGTGCCTGTTTCATTAAATGGATTTATTTTTTTCATTTTACCTGTGAACTTCCCTGAAGTGCTTTCTCCACAGGCTTCGGACCACAGGCTTCGGACCACAAAGGTCTATTTGCCCAGTGTTTCACAGCTACGCAGAGGGAGGACCCTTCAGCCACACCTTACACTCAGGAACCAGCATGGGCTTTCACAATTAATGTTGCAGTTAGTTAACCAACTTGTTGCAGTTAGTTCACAAACCGAAGCCACTGAATCACCTTGGGCACAGACCTTCTCTGTCTGTGCACGGTCTGGCCCATGTGTCTGTATTCTCCAATAGATGCTAGACAAGGATTACCCTTCCAAGCGCTGTCATACAAAACAGGACAGCTCAACGCCTCGTTCTGGTTATGACTCAGACTTGGTTGTTTCCTAGGATCACGAGGATGATATCTCCATAACATCTGATGTCGACACCTTTTCTGTTCCAGAGGATTCCCAACCGCAAGGAGATGTGGAAGCACTGATCAGGGCAGTTAGATCCATTCTTTTGAGTAAGGACTCAGAGAAAACCTCTCAGTCAGATGCCCCTGTATTTAAACATCAGGAGAAAGGGAGTCATTCAGATGTGATCGCTGCTGTGCGTTTTCGCACAGCAGGCGTTCAGATTCAAACTGCGTATGCACCGCAGTGCGCCGGCGTGTTGGATGGCTACAACGGACATGCCGTTCGGCGACGGGATGGTACGAAGGATCCGGTCGCACGGCCGTTCGTAAGGCGATTGACAGGAAGAGGCAGTTTGTGGGTGGCAACTGACTGTTTTCAGGGAGTGTACGGAAAAACGCAGGCGGGCTCAAGTGTTTTCAGGGAGGGTTTCTTGACATCGGCTCCGGCCCCAATCAGCAGGATTCAGTCGCACTGGAAGTAGTAGTCCTGGGCTGCGCAGAGATTGTACAAACTGATTTTGTGCAGCTGTGCTACACAAAGGAACGCACACTTGTACAGCGATTTTACATTCCCCCTGCAGGCGGCGACTATTTGATCACAGGGCAGCAAAAAACGCAACCCAGCGATCAGATCTAAATTACCCCCAAAGTGTCAGCTGAGTTCCCTACTTCTGCTCGACTTGAAGACCTCCTTGTGGAGGTTTGTGCTCACCCAAACAAGTGCTTTTTAGTATCTAAATGCATTTCTATTTTTTAGCCACTCCCTGCTACAGATAAGGCCAAATGTGAGTCCCCTCATCGCGTAGATGCTCATATCGCCATGTTGGTTAAATCTATCATCCTTAACATGGCCTCACTTAAGAATTTGATGGTTAGAAAGCTGACGAATTTCCTTAAAGCAATTTATTTCAACACTGAAGCTATTATACACCTGGCCCTTGCGTCCACTTGGGTGGCCAAGACTGTCAGACACTGGGCAGATTCCTTAGAAGAGGTTCTCTGTTCTGGTACTCACGGAACTGAGTTGTTATTTACAGGGATCTTCCACAAAGGGCTTCAAAGCCAGAGGTAAACAGTCCTGGTCTACCCGGCGCCCAGCTACCAGGCCGACTGACGAGCCTGCCACATGACGGGCAGGCCTCCACCTGACAACCCCCAGAGTATGAGGCCCCCCTACTGCTCTTCTCTGCTGCATGGATGGCAACAATGGAGGAACCAGTGTCATAGATGTATATTTCCCAGGGCTATGCCTTAACCTTCCGGGAACATTCTCCTGATCATTTTGGACTGCGGCAGCGTGATTCTCTTAGCTTAAAAGTGCTTGGATCTTTCCATCGACTATTCGTGGTGTCTCTCTCTCAGGCCGGATCTTCTGTCTCGGAGCCCGTGCTTCCATCTGGACCTGGGCTGTCTCGTTTTGACAGGGTGGCTCTTGAGACGACAATGCTGGGAGCTAAGGGGTTCTCGGCATCTATCATTTGTTCCATGCTTACCACTTCCTCAGCTAGTATTTATCACAGAGTGTGGAAAATGTACTTTGGTGTTTGTCCTGAGGGTTCAACCCCAGATCGATCTGTATCTCACAAGTCTTGTCTTTCTTACAGGCTGGATTTGGGCCTCCACTTTTCCGCTCTGATGGCAGAGGTTTCCCCTCTTTCTGTCCTTTTCCAGCGTCAGATTGCACTGTTGCCAGACATATGGACTTTATTGCAGGGTGTCCTCCATGTGAAGCGTCGCTTCATTCTTACGGCGGCCTGTGTAACTTGTCTTTGGTGCTTCAGACCCTCCAGTCTGTCCCCTTCAAGCCTTTGGACACTGTGGACATTCGCTGGCTTACATGGAAGACAATCTTCCTCCTCGCCATCACATTGGCCTGTAGAGTGTGGGACTTGAGTGCCTTGTTTTGCTACTCCCCTTTTCTTATTTTCTCTAACGTCCTAGAGGATGCTGGGACTCCGTAACGACCATGGGGGATAGACGGGCTCCGCAGGAGACATGGGCACTTTAAGAAAGACTTTGACTCTGGGTGTGCACTGGCTCCTCCCTCTATGCCCCTCCTCCAGACCTCAGTTTGATACTGTGCCCAGAGGAGATGGGTGCACTGCAGGGAGCTCTCCTGAGTTTCCTGCTAAGAAAGTATTTTAATTAGAGATGTGCACTGGAAATTTTTCGGGTTTTGGATTCGGTTCCGCGGCCGTGTTTTGGATTCGGACGCGTTTTGCCAAAACCTCCCTGACATTTTTTTGACGGATTCGGGTGTGTTTTGGATTCGGGTGTTTTTTTACAAAAAAACCCCTCAAAAATAGCTTAAATCATAGAATTTGGGGGTCATTTTGATCCCATAGTATTATTAACCTCAATAACCATAATGTACACTCATTTTCAGTCTATTCTGAACACCTCACACCTCATATTATTATTTTTAGTCCTAAAATTTGCACCGAGGTCGCTGGATGGCTAAGCTAAGCGACACAAGTGGCCGACACAAACACCTGGCCCATCTAGGAGTGGCACTGCAGTGTCAGGCAGGATGGCACTTAAAAAATATTGTCCCCAAACAGCACATGATGCAAAGAAAAAAAGAGGCGCACCAAGGTCGCTGTGTGACTAAGCTAAGCGACACAAGTGGCCGACACAAACACCTGGCCCATCTAGGAGTGGCACTGCAGTGTCAGACAGGATGGCACTTCAAAAAAATTGTCCCCAAACAGCACATGATGCAAAGAAAAATGAAAGAAAAAAGAGGTGCAAGATGGAATTGTCCTTGGGCCCTCCCACCCACCCTTATGTTGTATAAACAGGACATGCACACTTTAACGAACCCATCATTTCAGCGACAGGGTCTGCCACACGACTGTGACTGAAATGACTGGGTGGTTTGGGCCCCCACCAAAAAAGAAGCAATCAATCTCTCCTTGCACAAACTGGCTCTACAGAGGCAAGATGTCCACCTCATCATCATCATCCTCCGATTCCTCACCCCTTTCACTGTGTACATCCCCCTCCTCACAGATTATTAATTCGTCCCCACTGGAATCCACCATCTCAGATCCCTGTGTACTTTCTGGAGGCAATTGCTGGTGAATGTCTCCACGGAGGAATTGATTATAATTCATTTTGATGAACATCATCTTCTCCACATTTTCTGGAAGTAACCTCGTACGCCGATTGCTGACAAGGTGAGCGGCTGCACTAAACACTCTTTCGGAGTACACACTGGAGGGAGGGCAACTTAGGTAGAATAAAGACAGTTTGTGCAAGGGCCTCCAAATTGCCTCTTTTTCCTGCCAGTATACGTACGGACTGTCTGACGTGCCTACTTGGATGCGGTCACTCATATAATCCTCCACCATTCTTTCAATGGTGACAGAATCATATGCAGTGACAGTAGACGACATGTCAGTAATCGTTGGCAGGTGCTTCAGTCCGGACCAGATGTCAGCACTCGCTCCAGACTGCTCTGCATCACCGCCAGCGGGTGGGCTCGGAATTCTTAGCCTTTTCCTCGCACCCCCAGTTGCGGGAGAATGTGAAGGAGATGTTGACGGGTCACGTTCCGCTTGACTTGACAATTTTCTCACCAGCAGGTCTTTGAACCTCTGCAGACTTGTGTCTGCTGGAAAGAGAGATACAACGTAGGTTTTAAATCTAGGATCGAGCACGGTGGCCAAAATGTCGTGCTCTGATTTCAACAGATTGACCACCCGTGAATCCTGGTTAAGCGAATTAAGGGCTCCATCCACAAGTCCCACATGCCTAGCGGAATCGCTCTGTTTTAGCTCCTTCAATGTCTCCAGCTTCTTCTGCAAAAGCCTGATGAGGGGAATGACCTGACTCAGGCTGGCAGTGTCTGAACTGACTTCACGTGTGGCAAGTTCAAAGGGTTGCAGAACCTTGCACAACGTTGAAATCATTCTCCACTGCGCTTGAGTCAGGTGCATTCCCCCTCCTTTGCCTATATCGTGGGCAGATGTATAGGCTTGAATGGCCTTTTGCTGCTCCTCCATCCTCTGAAGCATATAGAGGGTTGAATTCCACCTCGTTACCACCTCTTGCTTCAGATGATGGCAGGGCAGGTTCAGGACTGTTTGCTGGTGCTCCAGTCTTCGGCATGCGGTGGCTGAATGCCGAAAGTGGCCCGCAATTCTTCGGGCCACCGACAGCATCTCTTGCACGCCCCTGTCGTTTTTTAAATAATTCTGCACCACCAAATTCAATGTATGTGCAAAACATGGGACGTGCTGGAATTTGCCCAGATGTAATGCACACACAATATTGGTGGCGTTGTCCGATGTCACAAATCCCCAGGAGAGTCCAATTGGGGTAAGCCATTCTGCGATGATGTTCCTCAGTTTCCGTAAGAGGTTGTCAGCTGTGTGCCTCTTATGGAAAGCGGTGATACAAAGCGTAGCCTGCCTAGGAACGAGTTGGCGTTTGCGAGATGCTGCTACTGGTGCCGCCGCTGCTGTTCTTGCTGCGGGATGCAATACATCTACCCAGTGGGCTGTCACAGTCATATAGTCCTGAGTCTGCCCTGCTCCACTTGTCAACATGTCCGTGGTTAAGTGGACATTGGGTACAACTGCATTTTTTAGGACACTGGTGACTCTCTTTCTGACGTCTGTGTACATTTTCGGTATCGCCTGCTTAGAGAAATGGAACCTAGATGGTATTTGGTATCGGGGACACAGTACCTCAATCAAGTCTCTAGTTGCCTGTGAATTAACGGTGGATACCGGACACACGTTTCTCATCACCCAGGGTGACAAGACCTGAGTTATCCGCTTTGCAGCAGGATGACTGCTGTGATATTTCATCTTCCTCGCAAAGGACTGTTGGACAGTCAATTGCTTACTGGAAGTAGTACAAGTGGTCTTCCGACTTCCCCTCTGGGATGACGATCGACTCCCAGCAGCAACAACAGCAGCGCTAGCAGCAGTAGGCGTTACACTCAAGGATGCATCGGAGGAATCCCAGGCAGGAGAGGACTCGTCAGACTTGCCAGTGACATGGCCTGCAGGACTACTGACTTTCCTGTGTAAGGTGGAAATTGACACTGAGGGAGTTGGTGGTGTGGTTTGCAGGAGCTTGGGTACAAGAGGAAGGGATTTACTGGTCAGTGGACTGCTTCCGCTGTCGCCCAAAGTTTTTGAACTTGTCACTCACTTCTGATGAATGCGGTCCAGGTGACATATAAGGGAGGATTTTCCTAGGTGGTTAACATCCTTACCCCTACTTATTACAGCTTGACAAAGGCAACACACGGCTTGACACCTGTTGTCCGCATTTGTGTTGAAATAATTCCACACCGAAGAGGTGATTTTTTTTGTATTTTGACCAGGCATGTCAATGGCCATATTCGTCCCACGGACAACAGGTGTCTCCCCGGGTGCCTGACCTAAACAAACCACCTCACCATCAGAATCCTCCTTGTCAATTTCCTCCCAAGCGCCAGTAAACACCTATATCCTCATCCTGGTGTACTTCAACAGTGACATCTTCAATTTGACTATCAGGAACTGGACTGCGGGTGCTCCTTCCAGCACTTGCAGGGGGCGTGCAAATGGTGGAAGGCGCAAGCTCTTCCCGTCCAGTGTTGGGAAGGTCAGGCATCGCAACCGACACAATTGGACACTCCTTGGGGATTTGTGATTTAGAAGAACGCACAGTTCTTTGCTGTGCTTTTGCCAGCTTAAGTCTTTTCATTTTTCTAGCGAGAGGATGAGTGCTTCCATCCTCATGTGATTCTGAACCACTAGCCATGAACATAGGCAGGGCCTCAGCCGTTCCTTGCCACTCCGTGTCATAAATGGCATATTGGCAAGTTTACGCTTCTCATCAGACGCTTTCAATTTTGATTTTTGGGTCATTTTACTGAACTTTTGTTTTTTGGATTTTACATGCTCTCTACTATGACATTGGGCATCGGCCTTGGCAGACAACGTTGATGGCATTTCATCGTCTCGGCCATGACTAGTGGCAGCAGCTTCAGCACGAGGTGGAAGTGGATCTTGATCTTTCCCTATTTTAACCTCCACATTTTTGTTCTCCATTTTTTAATGTGTGGAATTATATGCCAGTATCAATAGCAATGGCCTACTAATATATATACTGCGCACAACTGAAATGCACCACAGGTATGGATGGATAGTATACTTGATGACACAGAGGTAGGTAGAGCAGTGGCCTTCCGTACCGTACTGCTATATATACTGGTGGTCACTGTCAGCAAACTGCAAAACTAAAATGCACCACCGGTATAGAATCTAGATGGATAGTATACTTGACGACACAGAGGTAGGTAGAGCAGTGGCCTTCCGTACCGTACTGCTATATATACTGGTGGTTACTGTCAGCAAATTGCAAAACTAAAATGCACCACAGGTATAGAATCTAGATGGATAGTATATTTGACGACACAGAGGTAGGTAGAGCAGTGGCCTTCCGTACCGTACTGCTATATGTACTGGTGGTCACTGTCAGCAAACTGCAAAACTAAAATGCACCACAGGTATAGTATCTAGATGGATAGTATACTTGACGACACAGAGGTAGGTAGAGCAGTGGCCTTCCATACCGTACTGCTATATATACTGGTGGTCACTGTCGGCAAACTGCAAAACTAAAATGCACCACAGGTATAGAATCTAGATGGATAGTATACTTGACCACACAGAGGTAGGTAGAGCAGTGGCCTTCCGTACCGTACTGCTACATATACTGGTGGTCACTGTCAGCAAACTGCAAAACTAAAATGCACCACAGGTATAGAATCTAGATGGATAGTATACTTGATGACACAGAGGTAGGTAGAGCAGTGGCCTTCCGTACCGTACTGCTATATATACTGGTGGTCACTGTCAGCAAAACTCTGCACTGTACTCCTCCTATATAATACTGCTGGTCCCCAGTCCCCACAATAAAGCAGTGTGAGCACAGATATATGCAGCACACTGAGCACAGATATGGAGCGTTTTTCAGGCAGAGAACGGATAAAACTGGTGGTCACTGATCAGCAAAACTCTGCACTGTACTCCTCCTATATTATACAGCTGCTCCCCAGTCCCCACAATTAAGCAATAAGCACAAATATTTGCAGCAACATTAATAAACGGAGAGGACGCCAGCCACGTCCTCTCCCTAACATTTCCAATGCACGAGTGAAAATGGCGGTGACGCGCGGCTCCTTATATAGAATCCGAATCTCGCGAGAATCCGACCGCGGGATGATGACGTTCAGGCGCGCTCGGGTTAACCGAACCATACGGGAGAATCCGAGTATGACTCGGACCCGTGTAAAATGGGTGAAGTTCGGGGGGTTCGGTTTCCGAGGAACCGAACCCGCTCATCACTAATTTTAATTAGGTTTTTTATTTTCAGGGAGTGCTGCTGGCAACAGACTCCCTGCATCGTGGGACTGAGGAGAGAGAAACAGCCCTACTTCTCTGAGTTTCAAGGTCCTGTTTCTTAGGCTACTGGACACCATTAGCTCCAGAGGGAGTCGGAACACAGGTATCACCCTGGAGTTCGTCCCAGAGCCGCGCCGCCGTCCTCCTCGCAGAGCCAGAAGATAGAAGCCGGGTGAGTATGAGAAGAAAGAAGGCTCCCATACACCTCACACACTCCGGTCACTGTAAGGGTGCAGGGCGCAGGGGGGGCGCCCTGGGCAGCAATATAAACCTCTATTATGGCATAAACACATATATACATGTACAGCTGGACACTGTTCATGTATATAAAGAGCCCCCGCCATGTTTTTGAATAATTTGAGCGGGACAGAAGCCCGCCGCCGAGGGGGCGGGGCTTCTCCCTCAGCACTCACCAGCGCCATTTTTCTCTACAGCACAGCGCTGAGAGGAAGCTCCCCGGACTCTCCCCTGCTTACTGAGGTGACAGTGGATTTTTCAAGAGGGGGGGGGGCACATAATTTGCGAAAAACAAGTTATTTCAGCGCTACTGGGGAAACATTCTGTGTTTTGCCTGGGTTATATAGCGCTGGGGTGTGTGCTGGCATACTCTCTCTCGGTCTCTTCAAAGGGCCTGGTGGGGAACTGTCTTCAGATAAGAGCTTCCCTGTGTGTGTGGGGTGTGTCGGTACGCGTGTGTCGACATGTATGAAGTGGAAGGCTCACCTAAGGAGGAGGGGGGAGTGTATGAATGTCAGATCTCCGTCGGCAACGCCGACTCCGGACTGGATGGAGATGTGGAATGTCTTGAGTGCTAGTGTAAATTTATTACACAAGAGATTAGACAAGGCTGAGGCTAGGGAACAGTCAGGTAGTCAGACCATGCCTGTCCCTGTGTCACCGGGACCTTCCCGGGTCTCAGAAGCGCACATTGTCCCAAATAATGGACACAGATACAGACACGGATTCGGACTCCAGTGTCAACTATGAGGAGGCAAAATTACAGCCAAAAGTGGCATTCGATATATGATTATTGCAATAAAAGATGGTTTGCATATCACAGAGTAACCCCCTGTCCATGACAAGAGGGTACACATGTATAAAGAGAAAAAGCCTGAGGTCACTTTTCCATCCTCGTATGAGCTGAGCGAGCTGTGCGAAAAGGCCTGGGAATCTCCAGACGAGGCTGCAGATTCCCAAAAGGATTCTTATGGCGTATCCTTTCCCGCAAACGGATAGGATACGATGGGAGTCTTCTCCTAAGGTGGACAAGGCATTAACACATTTATCAAAAAAGATAGCGCTGCCATCCCAAGATACGGCTACCCTCAAGGATGCTGCTGATTGCAAGCAGGAGGTTACCATGAAGTCTATTTACACACATTCTGGTACAATACTTAGACCGGCAATGGCGTCAGCCTGGGTTTGTAGTGCTGTCGCAGCATGGACAGGCTCCTTATCTACGTAAATTGAGACCCTAGATAAGGATACCATTTTAATGACCCTAGGGCATATAAAAGATGCTGCGTTATATATGAGGGATGCTTAAAGAGACATTTGTTTGCTAAGTTCCAGAATAAACGCTATGTCTGTTTCTGCTAGGCGAGTCTTATGGACCCAACAGTGGACGGGTGATGCCGACTCAAAGAGGCATATGGAGTCTTTGCCTTACAAAGGTGAGGAGTTATTTGGAGAAGGCCTCTCGGACCTAGTCTTCACAGCTACGGCAGGTAAATCGAATGTTTTGCCTTATGTTCCCTCACAGCCTAAGAAAGCGCCTCATTATCAAATGCAGTCCTTTCGTTCGAATAAAAGCAAAAGAGTACGAGGATCGTCCTTGCTTGCCAGAGGTAAGGGCAGAGGAAAAAAGCTGCACACAGCTAGTTCCCAGGAACAGAAGTCCTCCCCTGCCTCTGCAAAATCCACCGCATGACGTTGGGGCTTCCCTGGGGGAGTCCGCTCAAGTGGGGGCACGTCTTCGACTTTTCAGCCACATCTGGGTTCATTCACAGGTGGATCCCTGGGCAATAGAAATTGTTTCTCAAGGATACAAGCTGGAATTCGAAGAGGTGCCTCCTCGCCGGTTTTTCAAATCGGCTCTACCTGCGGCTCCCTCAGAGAGGGAGTTAGTGTTGAATGCAATACAAAAATTGTATCTTCAACAGGTAGTGGTCAAGGTTCCTCTACTGCAGCAAGGAAAGGGTTATTACTCAACCCTGTTTGTGGTTCCGAAACCGGACGGTTCGGTCAGACCTATTTTTAATTTAAAATCCCTGAACCTATACCTGAGAAAGTTAAAGTTCAAGATGGAATCGCTCAGGGCGGTCATCGCCAGCCTGGAAGGGGGGGGGTTTATGGTTTCCCTGGACATAAAGGATGCATACCTTCATGTTCCAATATTTCCTCCTCATCAGGCGTTCCTGAGATTTGCTGTACAGGATTGTCATTACCAATTTCAGACGTTGCCGTTTGGGCTTTCAACGGCCCCGAGGATTTTCACCAAGGTAATGGCGGAAATGATGGTGCTCCTGCGCAAGCGAGGGGTCACAATTATCCCATACTTGGACGATCTCCTCATAAAAGCGAGATCTCGGGAGAAGTTACTGGACAGCGTGTCTCTGTCTTTGAAGGTGTTACAGCAACACGGCTGGATTCTCAATATTCCAAAGTCACAGTTGGTTCCTACGACGCGTCTGACCTTCTTGGGCTTGATTATGGACACAGACCAGAAGAAGGTTTTTCTTCCAATGGAAAAAGCTCAGGAGCTCATGACTCTGGTCAGGAACCTATTGAAGTCAAAACAGGTATCAGTGCATCACTGCACTCGAGTCCTGGGGAAAATGGTGGCATCGTACGAAGCCATTCCCTTCGGCAGGTTCCATGCGAGGACCTTCCAATGGGACCTACTGGACAACTGGTCCGGGTCACATCTACAAATGCATCAGAGGATCACCCTGTCCCCCAGAGCCAGGGTGTCTCTCCTATGGTGGCTGCAGGGTGCTCACCTCCTAGAGGGTCGCAGGTTCGGCATTCAGGACTGGATCCTGGTGACCACAGACGCAAGTCTCCCGAGGTTGGGGAGCAGTCACACAGGGAAGAAATTTCCAAGGTCTTTGGTCGAGTCTAGAGACTTGTAACCACATCAACATCCTGGAGTTGAGGGCCATATACAACGCCCTACGTCAAGCGGAGGCATTACTTCGCGACAAACCAGTTCTGATTCAGTCGGACAATGTCACCGCAGTAGCTCATGTAAACCGCCAAGGCGGCACAAGGAGCAGGGGGGCAATGGCGGAAACCACCAGGATTCTTCGCTGGGCGGAAAATCATGTAAGCGCACTGTCAGCAGTGTTCATTCCGGGAGTGGACAACTGGGAAGCAGACTTCCTCAGCAGACACGACCTGCATCCGGGAGAGTAGGGACTTCATCAGGAAGTCTTCGCGCAGATCACAAGTCGGTAGGGACTGCCCCAAATAGACATGATGGCGTCCCGTCTCAACACAAATTTAAAAAGGTATTGCGCCAGGTCAAGAGATCCTCAGGCGATAGCTGTGGATGCCCTGGTGATACCGTGGGTGTTTCGGTCGGTCTATGTGTTTCCTCCTCTTCCTCTCATACCCAAGGTGTTGAGAATAATAAGACAGAGAAGAGTGAGAACAATCCTCATTGTTCCAGATTGGCCACGAAGGACCTGGTATCCAGATCTACAGGAATTGCTCACAGGATATCCATGGCCTCTTCCTCTAAGACAGGACCTGCTGCAGCAGGGGCCCTGTCTGTTCCAAGGCTTACCGCGGCTGCGTTTAACGGCATGGCGGTTGAACGCCGGAACCTAGCGGAAAAAGGTATTCCGGATGAGGTCATTCCTACGCTAATAAAGGCTAGGAAGGACGTGACATCAAAACATTATCACCGAATATGGAGAAAATGTTTCTTGGTGTGAGGCCAGGAATGCTCCTACGGAGGAATTCCATCTGGGTCGTCTCCTTCACTTCCTGCAAACTGGAGTGAATTTGGGCCTAAAATTAGGCTCCATAAAAGTTCAGATTTCGGCCTTATCCATTTTCTTTCAAAAGGAATTGGCCTCTCTACCTGAAGTACAGACTTTTGTAAAGGGAGTACTGCATATTCAGCCTCCTTTTGTACCTCCGGTGGCGCCTTGGGACCTTAACGTGGTGTTAAGTTTCCTGAAGTCAAAACGGTGGAGTTAAAATATCTCACTTCGAAGGTGGTCATGTTGCTAGCCTTGGCTTCGGCTCGGCGAGTCTCGGAATTGGCGGCTTTATCACATAAAAGCCCCTATCTGGTTTTTCATGTGGATAGGGCAGAATTGCGGACTCGGCCTCAATTCCTACCTAAAGTGGTTTCATCCTTTCATATGAATCAACCTATTGTTGTGCCTGTGGCTACACGTGACTTGGAGGATTCCGAGTCCCTGGATGTGGTCAGGGCTTTGAAAATTTACGTGGCCAGAACGGCTAGAGTCAGAAAAACAGAGGCACTGTTTGTCCTGTATGCAGCCAACAAGGTTGGCGCTCCTGCTTCAAAGCAGACTATTGCTTGCTGGATCTGTAACACGATTCAGCAGGCGCATTCTTCGGCAGGATTGCCGTTACCAAAATCGGTTAGGGCCCATTCCACTAGGAAGGTGGTCTCTTCTTGGGCGGCTGCCCGAGGGGTCTCGGCACTACAGCTGTGCCGAGCTGCTACTTGGTCGGTGTCAAACACCTTTGCAAAGTTCTATAAGTTTGATACCCTGGCTGAGGAGGACCTCCTGTTTGCTCAATCGGTGCTGCAGAGTCATCCGCACTCTCCCGCCCGTTTGGGAGCTTTGGTATAATCCCCATGGTCCTTACGGAGTCCCAGCATCCTCAAGGACGTTAGAGAAAATAAGATTTTAAACCTACCGGTAGATCTTTTTCTCGTAGTCCGTAGAGGATGCTGGGCGCCCGTCCCATGTGCGGACTACTTCTGCAAGACTTGTATATAGTTATTGTTTAAATAAGGGTTATGTTATAGTTTCATCGGTTTTGGACCGAAACTATGTTGTTTTTCATACTGTTAAATGGTTAGTTTAACACAAGTTATACGGTGTGATTGGTGTGGCTGGTATGAATCTTACCCTTGGATTAACTAAAATCCTTTCCTCGTACTGTCCATCTCCTCTGGGCACAGTTTCTCTAACTGAGGTCTAGAGGAGGGGCATAGAGGGAGGAGCCAGTGCACACCCAGAGTCAAAGTCTTTCTTAAAGTGCCCATGTCTCCTGCGGAGCCCGTCTATCCCCCATGGTCCTTACGGAGTCCCAGCATCCTCTACGGACTACGAGAAAAAGATTTACCGGTAGGTTTAAAATATTATTTTTTACACTGACTGGACTGTCCTTCGGACACAATTGGGTTACCGTCCTAAGGTAGTCTGCAGGTTTCATATCAACCAGGAGATCATTGTCCCTTCTTTCCAGGTACCTGATTCATCTTGTTTGTGGCAGATCTACCTGCCCTGCTGCGGTGCGGGCTCATTACACCTGATCAGTGGGCACCTCTTGAGCAGCTTTGTAAGGCAGCCACAAGGTCTTCTTACCATACTTTCATGAAGTACTATTTTTCTTGACACCTTCGGCTCCGCGGGTGCAGGTTTCGTGCTAAGTGTGCTCAGCGCAGCTGAGGAGCGTACCCTCCCTTGGGAGACCACTTTGGGACGTACCAGTGTGAATCCATGTGTCCCCCATGGACGATAGAGAAAAAAAAGGGGGGGGGATTTTTGTCTTGTAAAATAATGACAAACTTGGCTTGCGGGGTATAGTTGCACTGTTATCCGTTCATTGTTTCCCGTTCACTGTGTGTGCTTGAACCATGTGTGTATGCCGGTCTTTCTTCTCCTTCCTCTTGCTCCTTGCCTTGGGCTTGGTAACTTAACTGGACATCTAGGCTGGGATGGGGTATAGGGGAGAGGGAGCCTGGGCTGCTGGGAAAAGAAGTTTAACCGTATGGTGCCTAGCCTCCATCGCGCCACCTACAATATATCCCACTGCGTCCTCCATGGACTTTGAGTAAAGGATTTTAAAGGTAAGACAAAGGTATGGATTTTAAAGGTATGTTACTGCTGCATATTGTTAAAGTCGAAAAATATAGTAGTACACACAGCGCGTACTAACAACACACACATGCACGCTGCGCGTGCACTTGTTCCGCCGTGCGTGCACATATCCGCAATTTGCGTATGGTCGCTCCCACGGTCCTGCGAGTGGTATGGGTATTTACGGCGGAGTTTGTGAGCGCATGGAGGGTTATCAAAACATTACATATTTAATCCAAATAGTGCACATTGTACACATAGCCCCCCTGCACCACATCAGCAAGTATCAACAGTTTAAATGATTCCAGGACTAAGGGATTCGCCTTTGCATGATAGGAAGGGACAGACTAAGGTTATAAGGTGGTGTCTGGTATCCAGCTGTAGGGTATTTTAAGGGTAACATTCCGGTGTTGGTTAGAGGAAGATCGCATGTTCCTGCGTATAGTTATGTGCAGAAGTAGAATATAGGTTTAAACTGTATTTACTGTATATTATGTATGCGGCGGGAATCCAGAGGAGACCACCCACAAGAGCAGTTGAGAAAGACATCGCCCACCTTTTCAAATCAACCTATGACCTCTCCTGTAATGTAAAGATGCAGCTCTGTGTCCAATGGACAAAGGGATTACAGTATCCATTGTATTGCTTTTGGAAGTAGTGTATAAAAAGCCTGTTGCTGCCTGGCCGGTCAGAAGACTCTTAACGCTATCTACCTGATTAGCGGAGGACTGGACCAGGAAGCGCATGCGAATATTCTCACGTATGTACATTGACTGTAGCCATTTACTCTGTTGTATTGTAGTGTATAAATTGTATTGTTATCCCCTTCCAGATATATACGCTGAGGTGTCGGAGCCCAGTGTTTAACTAGAAATCGGTGTTGTGTACTCTTTTCCCTGCTAGGGTTTAAAGCGTATTACATTACCTAACTGTATAAGGTTTAAAAGTGTATTGATAAGTTGTGTACGCGCTGCGGGTACTTTGTACCGTCAGCGCTGCATAAGGTTTAAGGTGTAACATCATTGCAGTGCTTTGCTGCATAAGGTTTAGAGTGTAATAATATCATTGCATTGCATTACTAATAAGGTTTAAAGTATATCAAGAGTGTGTGCGCGCTGTGTGTACTTTGTACCCCCAGCGCGGCGTTTGTACGCTAAGTCCGTACACGGTACGGGACTCTGTACGCAAATAGCGTACAAAGTACGTAGAGTGCATATTAAGTCTAGCGGCCGCAGCGGCTCCATGGTAAAAGTGTGTTTAAAGGTATAGCTTTATGGTTTAAGATAATATCGACATTATCAATATGAATGATCTTTTTTTGCAAGTTATAATAGAGGGGGAGTGGATATGCACACATTATGGTGAAGGTACCTAGTATTTCTTTAAAAAATAAAGTGCCCATATTACCCCGAATGTTTATCAAATATAGTCTTCAAATGTCTTGCCCATTTTTGACTGACAGTTTTCTTTTTTAATACAATACAATTAGGTATAACAATAGCGCTGATAACAGTTGATCACATACAGAGTCAGCTTACATCAATAATGATATTCCACTTGCTCAGTCACTCAATACTCTATGCGTAGCAATCCACTGGTGGATGTATTCACCTCTTTTAGAGGGAGGGATTCACCTTTAGATAATCCAAAAACAAATGGACATGGTGCAAGTACAGCCAGATAATTTGGATAAAAGGTGATTTTAATACAAAAAACTCACAAACAGAGAAAGAAAATAGGCATATAACCACTTTTGTGGGTTAAGGACATATGACCAGGCATCAACACTGTTACCCTCCCAGATCGTTAACAAGGAAGCAGATCGGAGTTCCGGAACCTCGAATCCACTGGTAAACAGGAAGCCGTTCAGTCCAACAGTAGTCCCCAGAAACGTCAGTCACCACGCCTGAAGCTTTTCGGACCTTAGTCCTTCATCAGAGGCATGGTGGCTGACTGAATAGATGCTTCCTAAATACCCTAACTAATCAGGTAGAATTGGCTACACTTGTGACTTCTAATCAATTTTCGTCCGTTTCTGCTGATCCTCTTCCGGAAATGACGATCGCGGTGATTTACCGGAACCGGAAGTGCGTCATTTGCGTTCCACGATGCGTTCCAGCTCCAAAAAAACGGAAGTTAGACCTTTTTCTTCCAGAATGCGTTCCAGATGTCCATTTTGTAGTGTTATTATAGGTTTATTGTTCACAAGGTCCTTAAAGTGTCCATAATAGAGGTAAAATCCGCAGAAGTATATACCCAAAAAATAAACAAAACATGACAGTGTATTACAACAATGATAGTTAAAACAATTATTTATAAAAAAATTATTTATAAAAATTATAAAAACCATTTAAATTCAAACTCGGAGTTCAAGCCATTAGGGGTTAAGGAATTAAGTTTAAAAATCCATTTCATCTCCGCCTTGGCTAGACTAATCTCTGAATTCCGATGCCTCCAATTTGGAGTAATTGCTTGGATCCCCATAAAAAAATTTAAATATTTCGGATTACATTGGTGAACCTTTTTAAAATGCATAGACACTGAGTGTGTTTCTAGCCCCTTTTTTATGTTATATGTATGTTCGGCTAGGCGTGTTTTTAAATTCCTACTTGTCTTGCCAATGTAGAACAAGTTACAAGTACAGGATAAAACATATATAACATTCTTTGTGTTACAAGTAATGAAGTTATGGATTTGAAATTTATCCCCATTAACTTCAAATTCTTTCTGTTTACTGGGGCCCTTTACCAGCCGACACATGGGGCATAGTCCACATCTATGAAAACCATGGCTCCTAGTGCTGGAGCGCTTGGTATCATTCATAGCACTATGTACCAGTTCATCCTTAATATTTTTGGCTCTTCTATATGTAAATAGAGGCCTATCAGGGATCTCCTTCCCCAATACAGGATCCTCTTTTAATACTCTCCAATGTTTCTTAAAAATGGACTCAATTTCCCTATGTTGAATATTAAAATCACTAATAAAATTCCAAGTATGAGGATGGCTATCTGTGTCTTGAGTTTTTTTGTCCAAAAGGGACTTTCTATCTACAGATTCCAATCGCAGTTTTGAAGATAACAACTCTTCCTGCTTATAACCCTTCTCTTTTTTAACTGAGCATGGTCAGGACAGATTTGTTAGGACATTAATATAGCCCAAGACCTCTCCGATAGATCCTTGGTCTTTGTGACGGTGTCATAGGGTGACAATTTGTCCTTTTTCTTAATGTCAATTAGAAATAATTCTCTTCACTAGAAACACCTTTCGTCTCAACCATGTCTTTGCCAACCACTATTCCTTGAAAAAACGAGCATTTATCTATATGGCATTACATAGAAACATAGAATTTTACAGCCGATAAGAACCACTTGCCACATCTAGTCTGTCCTAAACACATGTACCTGCGCACACATATACACACTAGGCTTAATTTGTGTCAGAAGCCAATTAACCTACCAGTAAATTTTTGGAATCTGGAAGGAAACTGGAGTACCCAGAGGAGAACCCACGCAAGCATATGGAGAATATACAAACTCCACACATAATTAAACTTACAACCTTAGTGCTGCGAGGCAGTAATGCTAACCATTACACCATCCGTACTGCCCGTAATGGGCACATCTGATATCTCGCATGTCATACTGAATAGACATTAGGGGGGAAATGTAATAGGATACGAAAAGCCGGAGGTCTGGGAGTTTGTGCGAGAGTGGCCTTATTTTTAAAGCGGCAACCAACCAGGTGGTTTTTCCTTTTAAATTATTATTATCCTTTATTTATATGGTGCCACAAGGGTTCCGCAGCGCCCAATTACAGAGTACATAAACAAATAGTCAAAACAGAACAACAGCAACTTACAGTTGACAACAATATAGGACAAGTACAGGGTAAATAAACATAGCTACATCAGCAGATGACACTGGAATAAAGTATCAGGTGGCAGAAGACTGCTGTATTTGGTGCAGTTGAAAATCATTAAAGTAAGAAAAAGGATAAGCACATGAGGGAAGAGAGCCCTACTCGTGAGAGCTTACATTCTAAAGGGGAGGGGTAGGCAGACAGGGGTGACACAGATGGGGTACATAGAGAGCATGGAACAGAGGGTTAGGATGAGATTTGGCTGGGTTTGGTGAAGAAGTGGGTCTTGTGAGCCCGTTAGAAGTTTTGTAGAGAGGTGTAGAGTCTGATGGGAGAGGTAGGGAATTCAGGAGAAATGGAGCAGCTTGTGAAAAATCTTGGAGGTAGGAGTGGGAGGAAGTAATCAGTAGACAGGAGAGTCCGTAATTAGAAGGCAGGAGAGTTAAAGGATTGCTGCTTTAAAAAATTGTGAATTCTTACAAACTCCTGCACCTATGGCTTTTCGCACCCTATTACATTTACCCCTATGTAAATGTAATTAATGTAAGTGTAGTCTAGGCCCTTTGCAGCAGTCTATGGGTTTATTTACTATGAGTCAGGTTCTAAAACCTGCTAGTAAAATCATAGCCGTTTTAAATTTTGGGCAAAACCACTATTGAAAGCACAGGGTTTTAGTACCAGATTCTGAGTAAATAATTCCTCTATAGGTGGTGATATGAACCATGTTGTTTAATTTGCAATAATGATTTATATTTCTTTGGATGAACATGAAAGCGCCATGGTGGATTTTTTTCTTATTGGGAAAAAGAGAACGGTCGGTCGTGGTCAGTGACTGATTTTGATGCTATTACCATGCTTTCTTTTGCAGTGAGCTCACCAATGGATGAAGTCCTGGCTTCCCTAAAACGTGGCAGCTTCCATCTGAAAAAGGTGGAGCAACGATCGCTGGCTCCTTTCCCTGATGAGGATGAAAGCAATAACATATTGGCACAAATCAGAAAAGGTGTAAAATTGAAGAAGGTGCAGAAAGACGTTTTAGGAGAATCCTTCACACTTCTGCCAGACACTGACCCCCTGACACGCAGCATTCACGAAGCACTTAGGCGAATTAAGGAAGCATCACCTGAATCAGAGGATGAAGATGAGAGTTTGCCATGCACAGACTGGGAAAACTAACTGGTAATTTAGATATATATAAAAAAAAAAAAAAATAAAAAAAAAAAAAAAATATATATATATATATATATATATGTGTGTGTGTATGTATATGTATATATATATATATATATTTCTCTATCGTCCTAGTGGATGCTGGGGTTCCTGAAAGGACCATGGGGAATAGCGGCTCCGCAGGAGACAGGGCACAAAAAGTAAAGCTTTAGGATCAGGTGGTGTGCACTGGCTCCTCCCCCTATGACCCTCCTCCAAGCCTCAGTTAGATTTTTGTGCCCGGCCGAGAAGGGTGCAATCTAGGTGGCTCTCCTAAAGAGCTGCTTAGAAAAGTTTAGCTTAGGTTTTTTATTTTACAGTGAGTCCTGCTGGCAACAGGATCACTGCAACGAGGGACTTAGGGGAGAAGAAGTGAACTCACCTGCGTGCAGGATGGATTGGCTTCTTTGGCTACTGGACATTAGCTCCAGAGGGACGATCACAGGTACAGCCTGGATGGTCACCGGAGCCTCGCCGCCGGCCCCCTTGCAGATGCTGAAACGAGAAGAGGTCCAGAATCGGCGGCAGAAGACTCCTCAGTCTTCTTAAGGTAGCGCACAGCACTGCAGCTGTGCGCCATTTCCTCTCAGCACACTTCACACGGCAGTCACTGAGGGTGCAGGGCGCTGGGAGGGGGGCGCCCTGGGAGGCAAATGAAAACCTTTTTTGGCTAAAAATACCTCACATATAGCCTCCGGGGGCTATATGGAGATATTTAACCCCTGCCAGAATCCATTAAAGAGCGGGAGACGAGCCCGCCGAAAAAGGGGCGGGGCCTATCTCCTCAGCACACAGCGCCATTTTCCCTCACAGAAAGGCTGGAGGGAAGGCTCCCAGGCTCTCCCCTGCACTGCACTACAGAAACAGGGTTAAAACAGAGAGGGGGGGCACTAATTTGGCGTTAGAAATATATAAAAGATGCTATAAGGGAAAACACTTATATAAGGTTGTCCCTATATAATTATAGCGTTTTTGGTGTGTGCTGGCAAACTCTCCCTCTGTCTCTCCAAAGGGCTAGTGGGTCCTGTCCTCTATCAGAGCATTCCCTGTGTGTGTGCTGTGTGTCGGTACGTGTGTGTCGACATGTATGAGGACGATGTTGGTGAGGAGGCGGAGCAATTGCCTGTAATGGTGATGTCACTCTCTAGGGAGTCGACACCGGAATGGATGGCTTATTTAGGGAATTACGTGATAATGTCAACACGCTGCAAGGTCGGTTGACGACATGAGACGGCCGACAAACAATTAGTACCGGTCCAGACGTCTCAGAAACACCGTCAGGGGTTTTAAAACGCCCGTTTACTTTAGTCGGTCGACACAGACACGGACACTGAATCCAGTGTCGACGGTGAATAAACAAACGTATTCCTTATTAGGGCCACACGTTAAGGGCAATGAAGGAGGTGTTACATATTTCTGATACTACAAGTACCACAAAAGAGGGTATTATGTGGGATGTGAAAAAACTACCGTAGTTTTTCCTGAATCAGATAAATTAAATGAAGTGTGTGATGATGCGTGGGTTCCCCCCGATAGAAAATTATGGGCGGTATACCCTTTCCCGCCAGAAGTTAGGGCGCGTTGGGAAACACCCCTTAGGGTGGATAAGGCGCTCACACGCTTATCAAAACAAGTGGCGGTACCGTCTATAGATAGGGCCGTCCTCAAGGAGCCAGCTGACAGGAGGCTGGAAAATATCATAAAAAGTATATACACACATACTGGTGTTATACTGCGACCAGCGATCGCCTCAACCTGGATGTGCAGAGCTGGGGTGGCTTGGTCGGATTCCCTGACTAAAAATATTGATACCCTTGACAGGGACAGTATTTTATTGACTATAGAGCATTTAAAGGATGCATTTTCTATATATGCGAGATGCACAGAGGGATATTTGCACTCTGGCATCAAGAGTAAGTGCGATGTCCATATCTGCCAGAAGATGTTTATGGACACGACAGTGGTCAGGTGATGCAGATTCCAAACGGCACAAAGGTGTATTGCCGTATAAAGGAAGAGGAGTTATTTGGGGTCGGTCCATCGGACCTGGTGGCCACGGCAACTGCTGGAAAATCCACCGTTTTTACCCTAAGTCACATCTCTGCAGAAAAAGACACCGTCTTTTCAGCCTCAGTCCTTTCGTCCCTATAAGAGTCATATCTGCCCAGGGATAGAGGAAAGGGAAGAAGACTGCAGCAGGCAGCCCATTCCCAGGAACAGAAGCGTTCCACCGCTTCTGCCAAGCTCTCAGCATGACGCTGGGACCGTACAGGACCCCTGGATCCTACATGTAGTATCCCAGGGGTACAGATTGGAATGTCGAGACGTTTCCCCTTCGCAGGCTCCTGAAGTCTGGTTTACCAAGGTCTCCCTCCGACAAGGAGGCAGTATGGGAAACAATTCACAAGCTGTATTCCCAGCAGGTGATAATCAAATTACCCCTCCTACAACAAGAAAAGGGGTATTATTCCACATTATATTGTGGTACTGAAGCCAGAAGGCTAGGTGAGACCTATTCTAAATCTAAAAAAATTTGAACACTTACAAAGGTTCAAATCAAGATGGAGTCACTCAGAGCAGTGATAACGAACCAGGAAGAAGGGGACTATATAGTGTCCCGAGACATCAGGGATGCTTACCTCCATGTCCAAAATTTGCCCTTCTCACTAAGGGTACCTCAGGTTCGTGGTACAGAACTGTCACTATCAGTTTCAGACGCTGCCGTTTGGATTGTCCACGGCACCCCGGGTCTTTACCAAGGTAATGGCCGAAATGATGATTCTTCTTCGAAGAAAAGGCGTCTTAATTATCCCTTACTTGGACGATCTCCTGATAAGGGCAAAGTCCAGGGAACAGTTGGAGGTCGGAGTAGCACTATCTCGGATACTGCTACAACAGCACGGGTGGATTCTAAATATTCCAAAATCGCAGCTGATCCCGACGACAAGTCTGCTGTGCCTAGGGATGATTCTGGACACAGTCCAGAAAAAGGTGTTTCTCCCGGAAGAGAAAGCCAGGGAGTTATCCGAGCTAGTCAGGAACCTCCTAAAATCAGTGCATCATTGCACAAGGGTCCTGGTAAAGATGGTGACTTCCTACGAAGCAATTCCATTCGGCAGATTTCACGCAAGAATTTTTCAGTGGGATCTGCTGGACAAATGGTCCGGATCGCATCTTCAGATGCATCAGCGGATAACCCTATATCCAAGGACAAGGGTGTCTCTCCTGTGGTGGTTACAGAGTGCTCATCTTCTAGAGGGCCGCAGATTCGGCATTCAGGATTGGATGCTGGTGACCACGGAGGCCAGCCCGAGAGGCTGGGGAGCAGTCACACAAGGAAAAAATTTCCAGGGAGTGTGATCAAGTCTGGAGACTTTTCTCCACATAAATATACTGGAGCTAAGGGTAAATTTATAATACTCTATGCTTAGCAAGACCTCTGCTTCAAGGTCAGCCGGTATTGATCCAGTGGGAAAAACATCACGGCAGTCGCCCACGTAAATAGACAGGGCGGCACAAGAAGCAGGAGGGCAATGGCAAAAACTGCAAGGACTTTTCGCTGGGCGGAAAATCATGTGATAGCACTGTCAGCAGTGTTTCATTCCGGGTATGGAAACTGGGAAGCAGACTTCCTCAGCAGGCACGACCTCCACCTGGCAGAGTGGAAACTTCATCGGGAAGTTTTCCACATGATTGTAAACCGTTGGGAAATACCAAAGGTGGACATGATGGCGTCCCGTCTGAACAAAAAACGGGACAGGTATTGCGCCAGGTTAAGAGACCCTCAGGCAATAGCTGTGGACGTTCTGGTAACACCATGGATGTACCAGTCGGTGTATGTGTTCCATCCTCTGCTTCTCATACCTAAGGTACTGAGACTTATAAGACGTAGAGGAGTAAGAACTATACTCATGGTTCCGGATTGGCCAAGAAGGACTTGGTACCCGGAACTTCAAGAGATGCTCACAGAGGACTTATGGCCTCTGCCGCTAAGAAGGGACTTGTTTCAGCAAGTACCATGTCTGTTCCAAGACTTACCGCAGCTGCGTTTGACGGCATGGCGGTGGAACGCCGGATCCTAAGGGAAAAAGGCATTCCGGAAGAGGTCATTCCTACCCTGGTCAAAGCCAGAAAGGAGGTGACCGCACAACATTATCACCACATGTGGCAAAAATATGTTGCGTGGTGTGAGGCCAGAAAGGCCCCACGAAGAAATTTCAACTCGGTCGATTCCTGCATTTCCTGCAAACAGGAGTGTCTATGGGCCTCAAATTGGGGTCCATTAAGGTTCAAATTTCGGCCCTGTCGATTTTCTTCCAGAAAGAAGTGGCTTCAGTTCCTGAAGTCCAGAAGTTTGTCAAGGGAGTATTGCATATACAACCCCTTTTGTGCCTCCAGTGGCACTGTGGGATCTCAACGTAGTTCTGGGATTCCTCAAATCACATTGGTTTAAAACCAGTCAAATCTGTGGATTTGAAGCATCTCACGTGAAAAGTGACCATGCTCTTGGCCCTGGCCTGGACCAGGCGAGTGTCAAATTGGTGGTTTTTTTCTCAAAAAAGCCCATATCTGGTTGTCCATTTGGACAGGGCAGAGCTGCGGACTCGTCCCCAGTTCTCTCCCTAAGGTGGTGTCAGTGTTTCACCTGAACCAGCTTATTTTGGTGCCTTGCGCCTGCTAGGGACTTGGAGGACTCCAGGTTGCTAGATGTTGTCAGGGCCCTGTAAATATAGGTTCCAGGACGGCTGGAGTCAGGAAAACTGACTTGCTGTTATCCTGTATGCACCCAACAAACTGGGTGCTCTTGCTTCTAAGCAGACTATTGCTAGTTGGATGTGTAATACAATTCAGCTTGCACATTCTGTGGCAGGCCTGCCACAGCCAAAATATGTAAATGCCCATTCCACAAGGAAGGTGGGCTTATCTTGGGCGGCTGCCCGAGGGGTCTCGGCTTTACAACTTTGCCGAGCGGCTATTTAGTCAGGGGCAAACACGTTGGTAAAATCCTACAAATTTGATACCCTGGCTAAGGAGGACCTGGAGTTCTCTCATTCGGTGCTGCAGAGTCATCCGCACTCTCCCGCCCGTTTGGGAGCTTTGGTATTATCCCCATGGTCCTTTCAGGAACCCCAGCATCCACTAGGACGATAGAGAAAATAAGAATTTACTTACCGATAATTCTATTTCTCGGAGTCCGTAGTGGATGCTGGGCGCGGATTATCTGCAATACTTGTACATAGTTACAAAAATCGGGTTATTATTGTTGTGAGCCATCTTTTCAGAGGCTCCGCTGTTATCATACTGTTAACTGGGTTCAGATCACAGGTTGTACAGTGTGATTGGTGTGGCTGGTATGAGTCTTACCCGGGATTCAAAATCCTTCCTTATTGTGTACGCTCGTCCGGGCACAGTATCCTGAGGCTTGGAGGAGGGTCATAGGGGGAGGAGCCAGTGCACACCACCTGATCCTAAAGCTTTACTTTTTGTGCCCTGTCTCCTGCGGAGCCGCTATTCCCCATGGTCCTTTCAGGAACCCCAGCATCCACTACGGACTCCGAGAAATAGAATTATCGGTAAGTAAATTCTTATTATAATGTATATGTATTTTTTTTTAAATCCATCATCCTGTGGTCTTAGTTTCTTACATTGTAGTCTTGTCAGAGTTTGTGACCTTTCAGAAAGTTCGGCAGATAACCCCTACCCTGCTGTGCCTGCATCTCGCCCCTATGTTGAGCCTATGGTGTAGCTATTTGGTTTGTTATATTCGATCACCAATGTTAGTCATTTTCTGTGCAATGTACGCACAAATCATTCCTTTTCACTAACAGTATATGGCATAGAAACTCTAGCCACAATGACCTAAAAAATATTTTCTCCTAGGGTTGCAAGAAGGTGAACATGTAAGCATATGTGTATTCCTCCCCCCCTTCCCAACTCCTCAAGGAAAACTTTGTGGCTACTGGTTCAATATCAGTTGACTTGCAAAATCCAGATCAGATGCACAAGTTTCCAAATAAATTGGCGTTTAAAAATATGACGCTTTCTTATTCAGGTTGCTAATGACCACTGTCATGCATACATTGTGTAATGATGGAAGACACACCATTTAGGAAACTAGACATCTACTGCATCCCCTATTGAACAATCTGCAACATTTTAGTGGTGTGGCTTGCTCATGTTATCACACTTGAATCAGATTGACATGACTGAGAGAAAGAAGTAAAGGGATTATGGGAAAGAGACACAAGCAATAGCACAGCAGCTGATTGATTACCAGCATACTTCATATCTGTTTTTTAAAAATTTGGTGATGTCCTGTATTAAGTTGTTTTTTTTATACTTTCTTAAAAAATGCCCTTTCTAGTCGATAGTTACACAACTCATTTTCAGCAAGTCCTGTCCCATATGTATAGCTGGCCATAAACCTTTAGATTATCTGTCCAACCAACCAATTCCCTGGTTGGAACGAAAATCTAGTAATGTATGGGAGCAAATGACAGTCGACCACTTACTCCCAAACACTGGAAAATGGACAAAAATGGTTGTTCAGACAAATTGGTTAAATCCGATTGGTGTAACCAATTTGAACACCATTTTTGTCCGTTTTACGACGTTTGGGAGCAAATAACAATCAACCATTTGCTTCCAAATTCCAGAAAACAGACAATAATGGTCATACATTACCAGACTTTTGTTGCAATCAGCGAATTGCTTGGTTGGACAGATGATCTTAAAGTGTATGGCCAGGTAGGATTTGTGCTTATTTGCCAAGCGGCTTAAGGGAAAAAAACACAGCAAGCTGTTTCTTAAGCCCCGTACACATGGGGCAGATGTGTGCTGAGCGATCTAGCACAGACCTCTCAGCACACATCTCTTCCCCCGCTCAGCGTGATGTGTGCTGAGCGAGGGGGGTGGGTGGGGGGTCGCTCGTTTCACCCAGTGAAATGAGCGATCTCACTAGATTTGGCATGCATGTATGCCAAATCTAGAGCCGGCGATAATGGCGCGCAGGAGCACTCATCGCTGTCACCGGCACCCTACACACGGAGAGATCCATACTGCATTTCTAAGCAATCTAGTCAGATTGCTTAGAATTTAAGCACGGATCTCTCCGTGTGTACCACTCTTTAGCTCTTAATTGTATTCTATAAGCCAGCTGTCCTAGATCTCCGTTGAAGCCCTATTTTACATGTAGGACAGGACTGATTTAAGATGGAGCTGTCCAAAGTGGACCTGTCACATAAGAGTAGTCCTTTATGTCATTAGGCACATATCTTTACACTGCCGTATGTCCCGACTGTCATGCCATGAACCATCTGTTGCGCTGTATTTTGTATCTACTGTACAAAGAAGGGCAACTAAAATGATGCATGACCTACATCACAAAACATACCCAGAAAGACAAAAAAATCTCTATGTACAGTGCATCCAGAAAGTATTCACAGCGCTTCACTTTTTCCACATTTTGTTATGTTACAGCCTTATTCCAAAATGGAATAAATTCCTTTTCCTGCAGCAGGATACATTGATTTAGACAGGAAAACATTGGGGTGTAGAGTGGATCTTGATCCAGAGGCGCCAACAGGCTAAAGCGTTAGGCTGTCCCAGGATACATTGGGGCCTCCCCTATAAACCCCGCCTCCAGGCACTGAGAGCTCAGTTTCGTGTTGATGCCTGCAGCAGCAGGTCACCTAACAGGAGGGCTGCACTGGGCAGCCCTGAAAAAGCTTTCTAAGAAGATTTCTTCAACTGGGCTGTCAGCGCTGTATGTCAGGGTGACACTTCAATGCTGCAGCTCCATCACCTCCCAAGCGGCGTTGCATACTCCTGCGGCTCAGTTCCCGGGTACTTGCTGCAGGGACACTCTGGCTTAGGCAGATAGTCGCAGACCACTCTCCTGGATCGTGTGGCTGCTATGGGGAGGAGGTAAGGTGGGTCCCCCAGGAGGGACCCACCATTAAATCTCATTCCATCCGTGACCTAGGGAGATGGGTCGCGGTGCTGGCGTGGACACGGTCACCGAGCCGGGACCCCACTAGACCGCCAGGGCGTTTGAGTACAGATCGGGTATACTAACGCCCCATTTAATAAAGGCTCTGTAGTACCAGCGGTGGAAGTCCAGCATAGGGTAACCGGCGCTTGGCTTTTGGCCCTTCCCCCGACCCAGGGCGCCATGTTCACATAGATTTCCCGCACTGGAGCTGCCTCACACTTTCTCTCATTCCCTGACAGAGACGCTGGGCACTATCTTATGAGCATAGCTACAACTGGTCTCTGGGATTGCAGGGCAAGGTCTCCCTTGTAAAGCCACCTGTATACAGCGCTGTGACTTTACAAACACTTAAGTATTCTACATGTCTTTATACCAACAGCATTAGTTAAGAAAGAGTGGACCTGTTACAGAATATATTGTGCGAGTATTCTGATATACAGTATACCTCTGGACTAGGACCACGCTGTGATTATTTTTATATGTGTGTAAATTTATATATATATATATATATATATATATATATATATATATATTTTACCCCTTGATGAAGTCTGAATGACGAAACGCGTTGGAAAACCTGGCAGTGACCTCATACCAAGTTAAGCTAAAATCTTTTTATATTTTTTAACTGGTATTATATTGTATTGTGTATATTGTTTTCATCCCATTTTTTAAAGAGTTTTTTCTGCTCAAATTTTATCTTAATTTTTATGTCTTAAAATTGTACTTAATACATTTTTTATAGATCCACCCTTTCTGATTATTCTTTTAGCACAAATTATATTATATATTATATATTTTTATCCAACTATTTCTACTGCATCTCTTTTAGACACCACTGGTCGCTATATCCCCCACCCCCCCTGTGTGTTATATACACACACACACACGTATGTGTGTGTGTGTGTGTGTGTGTGTGTGTATATATATATATATATATATGGGAAAATTCACCTCGTGGTGTCGTCCACTCTGCCCGTCACCTCAATGTAAGATCCGACAGATAAGAGTGTCGAGGGATGCCCGAAATCTATAGACTCCCTTACTGGAGCCATTCATAGACCTACTATAACTGCCTCTTGGGCTGCAATAAGGCGTGGGTTCAGGCATTAGAGGAAGAGCTGCCCAAGGATATATCTGACATGCCAGACAATACCTGTCTCACAATACCACCGCCGCCTATTATGATCAGGAGGCGTCCTCTGAGGCGGGTGTATTGGCAGCCAAAGCGTCGACTACGTCTGTCCTGGCTCACCACATACTGTGATTGAGGTCATGGAAAGTGAACCTGGATTCCAAAAGACCTTGGAGGTACTCTCCTTCACTGGGGACATTGTTTGGGGAAGATCTAAACAGAATAGTGTCTCAAATAGCAGCTGCTAAGATGTCTTTTTTTCCCCACTACTAATCCTTCTGCACAGAAGCATAGGTACCACTTTTTGTTCCTTTCGGCCTCAAGGGAATACAAAATGTCAGGCATACCCGAGACAATTTTGTACTCCCAAAACCACAAAGACCAAGGCCAAATAATCGTAGGCATGCTGTCAGTTTGCTTCAGAACATGACAAGCCTGCTGCATGACGGGGCGGGCCTCCCCTGGGGAATCCCGGGGTGGGATGCCGACTTCTACAGTTCACCCAGGTCTGGTTAAAGACCACTTCAGACGCAATAGTACTGGAAGCTGTCTCTCACGGGTACGCTGTCTCTTTCCAGAGACATCCACCTTGCCAGTTTTACACTACGGCTCTCCCTTCGGATCCGTTGAAGGTGCAAGCTCTACAAACTGTGGTGAGTTCTTTCCTGAGTACAGGAGTGGTTGTGCTGGTACCCCAGTTCCAAAGAGGCAGATGTTACTTTCAAACCTGTTTCTAGTCCGAACAATGGATCTTTCCGGCTTATACTCAACCTCAAATCTCTGAACAAGTTTGTGAGAACGATCAGGTTTCGTATGAAATTATGCGCTCAATTGTGCTGGCTATGTAACCCGGAGACTATATATTATCCGTGGATATACAGGATGCATACCTGCATATACCTATTGCAATATCGCATAAGCAGTTCTGCGGTTTGCTAATGGCAACCTCCAATACCAATTCCAGGCTCTGCCATTTGGACTGGCTACGGCCCCTCGGATCTTCACCAAGGTCATGGCAGTGATGACTGCTCATCTCCGTTGCCAGGAAGTCAGAATCCTGCTGTACGTAGGTGACCTGATGATTCTGGAAAATTCCCACAAAGTCCTCCTATGTCATCTGCAACTGACAGGTAACCTTCCTGCAAGCCCACGGGTGGCTTATTAATGGAAGAAGTCCTCGCTGGTCCCAGCTCAGAGCATGGTGCACCTGGGGGTACTTCTGGACATGCACTGTCAGAGACGGTTTTTCTATATCCAAAAAAAGCCCTGAAGATTCAGGACAGGATAAGACACTTCGGCGATGCAAGTACTTGGCCTGATGGTGTCGACCTTCGATATGATAGAGTACGCTCAATTTCATTTCTGCCCACTGCAGAGGTTAATCCTTTTCAAGTGGGATGGCCTGCCTCATTGGATCAGAACTCTTATAATCTCTTTGACCCTGGAGGTTCGTCTGTTGCTGTCTTGGTGGCTCCAGGGCCAGCAATTGAGCAGGGGCCATCCCTTCTGGGTCCTGCTGACAACGGACACCAGTCTGAGGGGATGGGGAGCGGTGTTGGAGCAACACTTTTTTCAAGGTCATTGGACCAAGGAGGAATCGCTCCTTCCAATAAATATTCTGGAGCTAAGGGCAATGTTCAATGATCGTCCTGCCTCTAGGACAGAACAGGCCTGTTCAAGTACGATCAGACAACGCCACCACAGTGGCATACATAAGCCATCAAGGTGGCTCTCAAAGCTGCATGACAAGGATGGAAGTGTCAAAAATCCTTTGTTGGGCAGAACGCTATCTGCCAGCCATATTGACAGTGCTCATTCCGGGTGACCTGAACTGGGAAGCGGACTTCATCAGTCGCCAGGAAGGGCATGCCGGAGAGTGGAGTCTTCATCCAGAAGTCTTTCAACTCCTTGTGGACAGGTGGGGCTACCGGACGTAGACCTTATGGCATCTCGACACAATCACATATTTCCCGTCTTCGGATCAAGGACCATGGATCCTCAAGCAGCTTTCGTGGACGCACTGACGGTTTCATGGAACTTTTAGCTGCCCTATGTGTTCCCTCCAGTGTTTTTCCTGCCAAGGGTACTACAGAAGTTCAAACAAGGAGGAGGAATACTACTTCTATTCACTCCAGCGTGGCCTTGAAGGCATTGGTTCTCAGACCTGCAGGGTCCATCGACAGAGAATTCCCTTCTACTTCCTCAGCACCTGGACCTCCTGGTACAGGGCCCTTGTGTCTACCCAGACCTGGCCAGGCTGGTTTTGATGGTGTGGCTCTTGAAGCATCACTCCTGAGGGCCAAAGATTTCTCTGAGGCAGTTATCCAGACTATGTTGAAAGCCCGCAAGCCGGCCTCTGATCGGATTTATTACATGGTTTCAAATTTTTACTTCACCTCGTGTGCTGATAAGAATTATGATGTCTCTACGTTCAGAACTTCCAGAATTCTGGATTTTCTGCAACAAGGCCTTGACTTAGGTCTCCGTCTGGCCTCCCTCAAGGTTCACATATCTGCCTTGTCGGTATGATTTCATTGAAAAATTGCTGCTATACCTGACGTTCATACTTTCACTCAGGGCGTACTTAGGATTCAGCCTCCCTATGTCCCTCCAGTGGCTCCATGGGATTTGACTGTTGTACTGAAAGCCCTGCAAGAGTCTTCAATGAACCTCTTGCGTCGGCGGACCTTAAATGGCTCACAGCCAAGGTCCTGTTCTTGCTGGCTATTGTCTCTACAAGACGGGTGTTGGACTTTGGCGCCTTGTCCTTGTCCTGTCCACTCTATTTGATTTTTCACATAACCGGGCAGTTTTAAGAACTCAAGCAGGTTATTTGCCTAAGGTAGTGTCATCTTTTCACCTTAACCGAGAGATTGTGGTTCCGGCCTTTATCTCTTCAGACTTGTCTTCCAAAGAGCATTCTTTGAATGTTGTAAGGGCTCTCCGTATTTATGTGTGGAGAGAACTGCCTCTATCAGGAGGTCAGATACCCTTTTTGTCCTATTTTGTTTCCACAAACGTGGCTGGCCTGCTAATAAGCAAACCTTGGCCAGATGGGTTAGAATGATAATTGCACAAGCATATGCGCAGGCTAATCTCTCAGCTCCTGCTGCTATTAAAGCCCATCCTATTCGGTCGGTTGGACGTTCTACGGCGGCCCGCCGTGACGCATCCGCAGAACAGTTATGCAAGGCGGCAACTTGGTCCCCAGTGAACACGTTTATCATGTTCTGTGCCTTTGATACTTCCACCTCCCAGGATGCTTCCTTTGGATGCCGGGTTCTCATACTCGCTAAGACGCGTCCCATCCTTGAAGAACTGCTTTAGGATATCCCTGATGTTTTCCTGTGGAAACCAATGTATCCTGCTGCAGAAAAGGAGTGTTATGGTAGACTTACCATGGTTAACACTCTTTCTGCGAGGTACATTGGTTCTACAGGGCGCCTACCCTGACGCCCCTTGCTTCTTTGGGTTTGTAGGGCATTAGACGATGGTACCTTCTCCTGTCGTGAAAATGTGGTTCTATGTGACTTACATCTGCCTTCTCTCTTGCCTGCTCCTGCTTTAGACTGGTTAACAAAACTGAGCTCTCAGTGCCTGGAGGCGGGGTTTATAGGGGAGGCCCCAATGCATCCTGGGACAGCCTAAAGCTTTAGCCTGTTAACGCCTCTGAATCAAGATCCACTCTATACCCCGATATTTTCTTGTGGAACCAATGGCCCTCATTCCGAGTTGATCGCTAGCTCCTGTTGTTCGCTGCGTAGCGATCATTTTAAAAAATGGCAAAACTACACATGCGTATGGGCCGCAATGTGCATGCGCGGCGTACGGGTACAAAGAGCATCGTTCTGCACTGCTTCTAGCAACGATTCCATTTGCAATACCGATCGCAAGGAAATTTACAGGAAGTGGGAGTTTATGGGTGTCAACTGACCGTTTTCTGGGAGTGTTTGGAGAAACGCAGGCGTGTCCAGGCGTTTGTAGTGCGGGTATCTGACGTCAATTCCGGCACCTTAGTCGTAGCAATCATCGCACTGAATAAGTAACTACAGGGCTGGTCTTGTTTTGCACAAAATGTTTTTTGTACCGCTCGGCTGCACAGGCGTTCGCACACGTGCAAAGCGAAAATACACTCCCCCGTGGGCGGCGACAATGCGTTTGCATGGCTGCTAAAAGTAGCTAGCGAGCGATCAACTCTGAATGAGGGCCAATGTACCTTGCAGAAAGAGTATTAACCATCGTAAGTCTACCATAACACTCCTTTTTTTTTCCTCAAAATTCTACACACAATACCCCGTAATGACAACGTGAAAAAAGTTTTTTTTTAGATTTTTGCAAATTTCTTAATAATAAAAAACTAATAAATCACATGTACATAGGTATTCACAGCCTTTGCCATGAAGCTCAAAATTGAGCTCAGATACATCCTGTTTCCATTGATCATCCTTGAGATGTTCTTACAACTTAATTGGAGTCCACCTGTGTTAAATTCAGTTGATTGGACATGATTTGGAAAGGCACATGCATGTCTATATAAGGTCCCACACTTGACAGTGCATGTCTGAGAACAAACCAAGCATGAAGTCAAAGGAATTGTCTGTAGACCTCCGATGCAGGATTGTCTCGAGGTACAAATCTGGGGAAGGGGACAGAAAAATATCTGCTGCTTTGAAGGTCCCAATGAGCACAGTGGCCTCCGTAATCCGTAAATGGAAGAAGTTCGGAACCACTTGGACACTTCCTAGAGCTAGCCGGCAGTCTAAACTGAGCGATCGGGGGAGAAGGGCCCTAGTCGGGGAGCTGACCAAGAACCCGATGGTCACTCTGTCAGAGCTACAGCATTCCTCTGTGGAGAGAGGAGAACCTTCCAGAAGGACAACTCTTTCCGCAGCATCCACCAGGCCGGTATGGTAGAGTGGCCAGACGGAAGCCACTCCTTAGTAAAAAAAAAAAAAAAAAAAAAGCACATGGCAGACCGCCTGGAGTTTGCCAAAATGCACCTGAAGGACTCTCAGACCATGAGAAACAAAATTCTTTGGTCTGATGAGACAAAGATTTAACTCTTTAATGTGAATGCCAAGCGTTATGTTTTGAGGAAACCAGGCACCTCTCATCACCAGGCCAATACCGTCAGTCCAGTGAAGCATGGTGGTGGCAGCAGCATCATGCTGTGGGGATTTTTTTCAGCGACAGGAACTGGGAGACTAGTCAGGATAGAGGGAAAGATGAATGCAGCAATGTACAGAGACATCCTGGATGAAAACCTGCTCCAGAGCGCTCTTGACCTCAGACTGGGGCGACGGTTCATCTTTCAGAAGGACAATGACCCTAACAACCAAGATAACAAAGGAGTATTTTCAGGACAATTCTGTGAATGTTCTTGAGTGGCCCAGCCAGAGCCCAGATTTGAATCCGATTGAACATCTCTGGAGAGATCTTAAAATGGCTGTGCAGCGACGCTTCCCATCCAACCTGATGGAGCTTAAGAGGTGCTGCAAAGAGGAATGAGCGAAATTGCCCTAAGATAGGTGTGCCAAGATTGTGGCATCATATTCAAAAAGACTTGATGCTGTAATTGCTGCCAAAGGTGCATCAATAAAGTATTAAGCAAAGGCGGTGAATACTTATGTACATGTGATTTCTTAGCTTTTTATTTTTAATAAATTTGCAAAAATCTCATAAAAAAAACTTTTTCACGTTGTCATTATGGGGTATTGTGTGTAGAATTTTGAGAGAGAAAATTTATTCCATTTTGGAATAAGGCTGTAACATAACAAAATGTGGAAAAAGTTGAGCGCTGTGAATACTTCCCGGATGCTCTATGGAGCAGAGAAGGGAAATGTGGGACATGATAGAAACTTTCAGATATATTAAGGGTTTTAACAAAGTCCAGGAAGGAAACATTCTTCAAATGAAGAGAAGTATTAGAGCACAACATTGGAGGGAGGTAGGTTCAGGGGAAATTTGAGGAAAAATGACATCACAGAAAGGGTAGTGGACAAGTGGAATAGCCTCCCATTAGAGGTGGTAGAGCTAAGACAGTAGAGCAATTTAAACATGCATGGGATAGACATAAGGATATCCTTACAAAGAAATAAGGACCAAATAAGGTTGAGGTAAAAAAAAAAAGGGGCAGACTAGATGGGCCAAGTGGTTCTTATCTGCCGTAAAATTCTATGTTTCTATTTTGAAGTGATGCCATAATTACAAGGAGAACATTAGTGTATATTTAACTTGCCGTATTGTTCCTTCTCTTTGCATTCATAGGTGAGTCACAAGAACCACTGGGATAGCTGAACTGCAGCAGTTTGGAGGGGATCATATTTATTGGTGCATGAAGAAATGGCAGACCAGGAAGCAGATACTTCTGGCACATTAACAGAAGACTTTCTACTAATAAGAAATGTCCTAGAAATGGTAGCTGGGGTTGAAGCAAAAGTTATAGTATATGTGATTCTTTCAATCGAGGCGGATTATATGAGCTTTGCCCTGCTTCCAAAAGCACCTTTTATTTACATATGTACCCTAATGGCCAGTTTAAGGGTTTGGTCAGTTGTTTTATTTTTTATGGCAAATGCTTTTCATTTTTATTTTTTTGAAGTTGCAGTTTACGACGGACATCTATGACATTGATATCACTGGATGCACTGAATCCAATTTGCTTGAATGAGGATGACTAGAACTGACCTTTTTCAGCAACACTATTAGACCCTGCATTGCCCAGAAGTAGAGTGCATCAAGGATTCAAGGGAATGCAGGAAGACCACAGTAGAACAAATGTTCTTTGACCATGCGACCAAGATTAGGAGACTACCATAAACGGAATATCATCCCCATGTCTTCTGAGGATAATTGTAGGTTTACCTAAAAGTAGTTGGGCAAGAGGAATGGCAATGTGTTCATTGTCTTTCACCCTGCTGTACTGTTGTGGTGGTCGGAGAATGTCTTCTGTACTCTGTAACAAATAGATCTAGCTGCTCACTTTTGCTATAATCCTAGTAATTGACTATTTGCTATATATTAAGGGGCATTTAGTCATTTTACTAATTTTTTTGCATTTTTATTATTTATGTTTGATGGCTTTTATTTTGTTTCTTTAATTATTTTATGCAATATGTTTGGACTTCCTGTCAGGGTTTCTGAAGGAAAACACAAACGTTCTATTTATACATTGATCACAAAGGCTAGTATTATTTTCTGCGTGGATGTTTTATCTTATTTGAAATGGTTGTTTGGCATTGTGCATGCCATGTCCAATTTATTGGTTTCTAGTGAGAGAAAGGTTTCTCCTAATATTTCCTTTTTATGAGCACAGAGCCACCTAATTTTATTTACACGGTCTAGTTATTGAGTGTATTCATGGGTTTAGGCTAATAAACTTCAACTCTGGCTGCTCAGCTCACCTCATATATAGGAGTCACAGGAACACAATGTACTTAATTTTGATAAAACCAAAAAAAAAAAAAAAATTCTTTTTCATAGATGTTGAGCTTTGAAATACTGCAGTCTAACTTTGCGATCTGCGGACGCAATGCTCACCTGAGTCCGTTTCCTCCAGGAGTACATCGCATGCCCAGGTATAAATCAGTGACTTAAAGCCTGTGCAGTTACGGATGGGCATTGGTTGAAAACCAAATCCAATGTTTTTTTTCTTTTGGGGTGTTCCCCATATATGATGGGTTATAAAGCTATTTTACTCTACAATAAGAATATTTTTTTGTACTATTCACACTATGAAATATTCCCTAAGATTGGTATTGGAGGTGAGGTAAGCAGAAAGATTGCGGAAAAGTTGAAGTGAAGATTTTAAACGTGTATAGATTTATTTTAAAATATATCCACTTGCAATTTTTTTTACATGATATCTCCAAAAACATAACCTATGCAAGCAATTTTTTCACAAGCTCATAACACTATCTAGCACTGTGTATGCTGTGGGAACTGCATTCTTCAGCATTCATTTATCTGTCAACACTAATTCTGGATTCCTGTGGTTGGAGCATAGAGATGAGATACTCATCAGTGATGGGTTGGCTGTGAGCTTTTGCATTCTTTTTTCATATGTTAGGTTCCTCCTGTGCATGGCACTATGGGAGAGGCTCAAGGATCTTTCTCCCAAATTTGCAAAGGGGATATCTTACGTTGCTGGACAAGAGGCTCTTAGTGAACATTTGGTACAATAAAACATTAGAACAGCTAATTTGACAGGTGAACTTCTTCTAGCAGGCTTAGACATCGTGTGGCTCTCGGTGGAACTATAAATTGGAGCATGCCCTGTCTTAATAGGGTGTGTCCGCAGGCTTCACACCAGCTGGAGAGTCACAGGTTGCCTTCCGCAGATTATGAGGTTTTAATGCAAAGTTAAAGAATTATTTATTTTGTCTGACCATAAGAATATAACCTATGTAAAACAATCACCATTCCAGTAACTAGTTCTAAGCTGCTTCAGATAATGCATGAGAGATATCAAAGTACGTATCTCTTAAAAAGAGATCTGCAAGGAAAAAAAAAACCAAGCACAACTCCAGATAATATGGAGTCTTGTCTATATTTTGCTTCTTTAAGTGATATTATACATTGTTTGCACATATTATATGTTTTAGAAGTACATTTTGGAATACTTGTGCCTTTTTTAAAATGCCTGCAGGACCCCTTGTTCTATTTTCTAGCACTATGGTAAAAGGTGATATGAACCGAAACTGCATTATACAGGATGTGACCCTTTTTCGACAGTAATCTCCTTATCCCTGCATGTAAGTACATCTTTATTAGGTAAGTTTTCTGTGTGTAATCAGGAGAGGGAAAGGTAATACTCCACCAAGGTATTGTATATTATGGCTATTAATATTTTTAGATTTATTACTTTTTTGAATGTTTTTTTTTTTCCTAATTCCTAAAATATACTACAGAATCATTTTGTTCATGACCATAGGATTAAGGGACGTGTTCACTTATCATATTCTTTCATGTGAAGCAAATCTGGTCCAGGGATTCCCGTTTGTGGCTGGTTGGGTGACTTTGGTGTAAGGCTGGACCACTGAAATGTGTTGGCGGCTGGATGCCATTTTCCTGCAAGCGGCCTGGAGTCACTTTTTATCAGTGGGATTCAGCCTGTGTGTACATTGTGCTCACATAAATGCATCTCCACTAAAGTGTAAAGTAGTGATGGTCTTTAGTAGGGAGCAAGCTTGTAGAGGAGGAGACAAAGGGGGTCATTCCGACCTGATCGCACGCTGCTGTTTTTCACAGCGCAGCGATAAGGTCACTACTGTGCATGCGTATTCACCGCAATGCGCAGGCACGACGTATAGGTACAAAGCGGATCGTTGCTGTGCAATGGATTTAACGAAGAATCCATTCGCACAGCCGATTGCAAGGAGATTGACAGGAAGAGGGCGTTTCTGGGTGTCAACTGACTGTTTTCTGGGTGTGTTTGGAGAAACGCAGGTTTGTCCAAGCGTTTGCAGGGCGGGAGTCTGACGTCAATTCCGGGACCGGACAGGCTGAAGTGATCGCAAGGGCTGAGTAAGTTCTGAGCTACTCAGAAACTGCACAAACTATTTTTGTACGGCTCGGCTGCACATGCGATCGCACCCTTGCACAGCAAATATACACTCCCCAGTGGGCGGCGACTATGCGTTTGCACGGCTGCAAAAAGTAGCTAGCGAGCGATCAACTTGGAATGACCCCCAGAGTTGGATTAGTGAGGATGGGAGGGGGGAGGGAGGGGGAGGAAGGATGAAGACGAGCAGTTGGGATACTAAGAAAGTGCAGGTTAAGCAGGGAGAGGATAAAAGGTGGCTAGTGGGTGGGGGAGAGATGGAAAGCAGAGGGTGAGGTGAGAGAGCTGGGACAGTCATATTTATTATGATTAGATTGCTCAATTCAGGATTGTCTGCTTCAATCCGTTGCATAATGATATGATTATGGAAAAATGCAGTTTGACTCATTCCATAAGCTTGTTGCGTCCGTTACAATCCCCCCACACTCATGATTTATAAAAGTGATATTTGGTGCGTTAGTTGCAGTTCCTTATTTATGTGGAAATTGGAAACAATTTTAGATTGTAATATGGATTTACTGTTGTACATACCTAGATCCCATATTAAAATAACTAAAATGTAGAGAGACCTACACTAAATGATAACATTCCAAATGTTGCATCTGTTATAATAGGGTGACCCTATTATGTTTTTTTTGATACCAGTTTTAGGGTTTGTAACCTTGTGAGCTTTCCCTGCATCTACGATACAGTCGCTCACCAAGCCATGCACGTAGTTCACTGCTGAAGTTCAGTACTGTGTAATAGGGTTTATTGAACGCTATGAAGAAAGTGTTGGCTGTGTACACACGACCAGCAAGACTGAACAGTGAACTGACATGGGGACGCTATGTCCTCCCTTCCTTCCAGATTTAGCTTTGACAGCTCATGTGTACCTTCAGCACACTTTGCACTGGTCCGGACAAAGGGGGTCATTCCGAGTTGATCGCTCGCTAGCAGTTTTTAGCAGTCATGCAAACGCTAAGCCGCTGCCCTCCGGGAGTGTATTATAGCTTAGCAGAAGAGCGAACGAAAGGATCACAGAGCGGCTACAAAAAAAAAATGTGCAGTTTCAGAGCAGCTCCAGAGCTACTCCTAGCTTGCGATCGCTTCAGACTGTTCAGTTCCGGATTTGACGTCACAAACACGCCCTGCGTTCGCCCAGCCACGCCTGCGTTTTTCCTGGCACGCCTGCGTTTTTACAAACACTCCCTGAAAACGGTCAGTTGCCACCCAGAAACGCCTCTTTCCTGTCAATCACTCTGCGGCTGGCATTGCGACTGAAAAGCGTCGCTAGACCTTGTGTAAAAATACATCGGTTATTGTGAAAGTACGTTGCCCGTGCGCATTGCGCCGCATGCGCAGAAGTGCCTTTTTTTTGCATCATCGCTGCGCAGCGAACATTTTTAGCTAGCGATCAACTCTGAATGACCCCCAAAGTTTTTGCAGTGTACATTGAATGCAGCAGAAATGTATCCCTGATGCAGGAGCGTTACCCATGTCTCTAGGCTGGAACTCCAGTCTAATGGCACCAGTGATCAGTGCTCTGCAATTATCCTTCCCAGTGCTAGCACGTGTGACGTACCAAATACTTCCTAGTTATTGCTTGTATGTGTGACTTAGTCCACATATAAACATTACGTTCTAATTTGGTATAAATAAGTGTTTGAAAGTGCACATGCAGTTGTTCCTTGCACATACATATAGGGGACATAAAACTGTTTTGGTTTTGTTAACACTATTGGCAAGTTTTGTTTTACGTACCTGTCAGGAAACAAGTCTATGTGGCGAGTTTTATACATCATCACACTATTACCCAATCTTTTAGATCAATCTTTTAACTCATCACACTTCATTTAGGATTGCTTCATCTGTTTAATTGTGCTTTATTACCGGAGTAAATTGAAAATTTGTTTCTAGAGCTATTTTCGTTGAGTAGATTACAGTACATCAGTAAGAACAGCTAGGTCAAGCTTGTGTTTTGGGAATAAATGATCAGTTCAAAAGAGAAGCAGATCTTTGATGGTGTAGAACTGTTCTTTAATTCATGTCCTGATATGACTGCATTCACTTGAAAAAGGTGATTAACTTGTCACCCAGTTTTCTAGACCTACATTAAGGAGCTTCCTTTCCTGCTCATAGAATCGTGACCGTAGAGATTTATGTTCCAGTGAGAATGTTTTGATCACAAGTACTGACAAACAAACTGATGAACGTTGGTCTGCAAATTAATTGGAATAAAGCTTCTTCTTTTTTTGGGGTGGGGGGGGGGGGGGAGATTGCTGTATTGTTTATTAAAACAATACATATACAATATTAATAGTAATTAGTATGGCCATTCTCCGTTGATATAGCTTGTTTTTACATGCTTTCCTTATTTTAGGTGTAAGGAGCTGATTTTCTAGAATTCTGTGCCGCAATGTTGAATCTATCAGTAGAACACCAGCTGCCTGTAAGTCCTAGCTTGTTATAATCTAATCAATACTTTGTCATATCTGGCTATCTGACGTTTCTGCCTGCATTTCAGTTTGATGACAGATCTGGTTCAGCCTTAAAACTCAGTCGTCAGTATTGCAGTGTCATTGATAGGACTTTTCTTTCTAGCTCTCACGTTTAAAGCCACAAAACACAAACTTTCTTTGTCCCAGTTCATTAGCACACACTGTAAAAGTGGCAGCATTGTTTTGTACTATCCATGTATGTTGTTTTGAGTTTGTTTTTTTTAAGGCATCTTGATTGCCAGGATGTTGGCCAGTAGCTAATTGGGGGCCCCGAGGAAGCCATGCTTAATTCCTGGATTTCATTTTTGTCCAACACAACAAATGTTTATGAGCTTTTCGCAGGGAAAATGTAAACGGAAAATATATATATCTTGTCCCAGTGACACCTTTTTCAATCTTTACAAACTGTATGCGGTCTGGAGGTTGATACTCGCTTGTCACAGTGCCGGCATAAGAATCCTGACATGGGTTTAATGCTCCTTAGAGCATTTTACCTATGCGGGTATTATAACTTTAACAATGTTGCTTACTGGCATGTTTAAAGTTATAACACCTGCGAGGTGGCATTGCTCTAGAATTACAACCATGTTGGTCCCCCTGGCTCAGGTATTGTCAGGTCAACATACGTACTGTACACACAGTGATTTTACAGTTATATTATCTTAGATACGACTCAGTTTGACATTCACTATCGAAAGGAAACATGAAATTGCCTGGTTTTGATTTCTTTATTCAAGTAAAGGATTTTTACCAATTAGGTATGTACACAATAGTGCATGAAAAGCTGTTACTGCACATATAGTACAACCTGACAACTTTTTAAATGTTGTTGTTTGTTTAGTGATATCAGCTTTGGTGATCGCACTTTAGCCTGTGGCACCATGTAATGCGGCACGAAACGGTAGTTAATCCTTAACATTTACGCTATTCTTCAAAAACTAATGATGTGTTCCGATGTGTTCCATTGTTACGCTATCTGTGGAAGAAAACATTCCTTGTGGAAAGGGGCCTCTCCTGATGATAACACTGTCTTGCTTTTCCATTTGGTAGAGGTTGTGTGTTTAAATAATGTGTATACTGCGTGCTACAGATGTTAAAGAGTTTCATTCGATCTTTACACGATGGTTTTATTACAGCTGTGCTTCATACCATGGTTTCTCAACCTTTGTGTATAATGTTGCCTCTTATGGTGGCAAATGTTTACAGAGTGCCCCCTTTTGTGTATTCGCTTGTGTAAATGTTTGCCAGGTAACCCTTCATGTTAAATATATAGAATAATACCCATTTTAATACTGCTTTGATATTTTATTCATTACGTCTGTAGTAAACTGATATTTTGAGTGTGTACTTTTTTTTTTTTTTTTTTAAATACCCCTTGACGTATCACTGTGGGTTCATATACCACAGCCTGAGAAGCCCTGGTTTTTTTTGTTTGTTTTTTTAAACTGTCAGGCTTTTTAAATTCATCCCATGTATGTCTGTACCAGTCCCTGTATACAGCTCTATAAACAGATGTTAAGGTCAATATAAAACAAGTTTGTCTTGACACTGACATTAGCCACTAACACTGACATTTGCTAGACCTTTGATAATAGCCATCATTTATTTATATTGCCTAGGTTACCGTGACATTCCCACATGTCCTGTAAATCTGCTACTGATGCAGCGAATGTTAGGTTTGTCTCATATCCGCATGAACCAAAGCCTGCTTGGCAATCCAATCGCTCTATTGTCGGTACAATTTACCCATTAGACTCGTTGCTGTTGTCCACTTACATTAGTTTGTTAATATTTTGTGTGACTGGGTTGCATATACTGTATGACTGCTTTGTATGCACTATTTGTACAGGCGAGGACAAGTAAGAACCTGTTCCAATTCTGGGTCTGCATGCAGCCTGTGCCTCTACTGTGCCCTCTGTACATTATTGCCGCTTAACAATGCAAGTTTTCACATCAGCGTCGCAAGTTTATTTTTGTATAAACACTACAGTGGCGCAAAGCGTAGCATTCTTTTGGATGACCATATGCCTATTTCTGGTAAACGTTCAGTTCCCTTATTCGGTGAGCTGTCTTGTACAGTCTTGAGCTAAACTGACATTTCTGTATATATGGGAAATAGTCATAGGATAATGCGAACTGCTCTAGCTTTGTGCAATATCCGTACAGTGCAGCAGATACTAGCACACTGCTCTTTCAACAAAACAAAATCACTTTTTAAAGAAAAGAAAATGTTTTTTTTTTCAAATGCACATTGTATTATAAATTTGCGATGCAGAAAATACCATCAAATGTGTAATTAATCTAAAGTATTTATTAAGTGATGAAAATATAATTTTTTTTAAACAAACGTTTATATATAGCAATACTATGAAATAAAGATATCTGATTTGTGTCTCTGCCTCATTTACTTTTCTAATTAGTCCAACCTATAATTTTTCAGTTGCTTTTATGACCCCCTCTCTGTTTTGTTTTTGTTAATTACTATGGTGTGTTGAAATTATTTGTTCTTAAATCACTTTTCTCATATTAAATGTAACCGGATATTCACAGTTTTGGTGCTTAAATCTATTACTTTGTTTTCTTGAATAAAGGTTATTTATTTCAACCAAATGTTATTTCTGTTTTATTTGTTAGGTTGACAATATCACCAACTGTATAAATTCTGTGATGTGACTTTTTAAAATCTCTGTTTTGAAACATAATACCTATGATACACACTAAATTGCATTGTCCAGAAACTGTATTATATATAAGTATATAATCCACACATTCTGATGATTGGATAGATGTCTTAAGTATTTACTGTAATAATCTACTCCATTACTAACTAGTCTTGGCTGTCCAGTGGACACTCTAGATGCAAGAGCAAGTGGTGATAAATAACATGAAGTGTGTCTGATGTCGATAACGCGTTTTACCATCACTTTGGCAGAGCATACTGGCTCTCTTAAGCATTCCAAGATTCAATTTTAAATCTCTAGTCCGACCCTGCGTGCTATTCCACTTTATTCGAACTGTTATTGCAAAGTCCTATCCTATTCATCTTATTGTGCAAATAGTGTAGTTATGGCTATTGAGTACATATCTAACCCTACAGTTACCTGCACTAAAATAAATTTGCCATATTGCAGCCCAGTTTTCCATTATTGTAGCAAGTAGCTGATGTGTCAATAACACTATATAACTTAATCTTATCAACAAATATGTCCATTTTTAGGCCATCTACAAGAATATTACTAATCTCTATGGATACCTTTTTGTATAGATTTAATAGATTTAGCCCAAGCTAAATATGGTCCATTTATAACTACCATTTATCATCTTTTGTTCAGCCATCACCATAAGTAACACCGCCATTTCTTTATACTTCCAAGCACAATGTCTAGGGGTCCAACTTTACTGCACCCTCTGATTTATTCCTCATCTCTGCCTTGGAAATATAGGGACTTTTATCCAAGATCTTACCAAAACTCATCTATTCTTTCATCTCCTGGTTTGACAACTGCAAATTTCCCCTATATGCAAGGCTGTAGCTACATAGGTGCTGACAAAGCTAAATATTTATCTTACTTAAAACCCTTTAAGAGGTCTAAGAACACTGTACGCTATTGACGTATGGAATACCGTAAGGGTACGCACGTTGCGTAACGATCGCTTAGCCGTAGTCGAGACGCTCAAGCGTCACGTTCGCTCACGGCCAAGAGATCACAGACAGGCACGCTATTGGCTGCCGACTAACGTAATGTTTCGCTATAGCGTAGCGAACGCTCGGGACCACGAGGAGATCACCAGCGGCGCAGACGCTCACAATGTTAAACCTTTATATGTAAACCATGAACAATGTATTATACAGGAAAACCTTAGTGAAATGATAAAGTGTAGATGCAATACAGTGTAACCTTATTAACTCAAAAGCTGTTCGAGCGTCACCGACGCTCTGAGAATACTTAACACTATAAGAAATACACAAATACCGGGCTTAGGGTCTAACGCCTTATATGAATGTTATACTTGCAAAAGAATAATACAATACAAGTCATACACTACAATATAACATAGACTAACTAACCAGATAACTACACAGGAAATACAATACAATACAATTACGTTTAAGGGAAAATTAGAGAGAAAGAGGAGGAGAGAGAGAGATAGAGAGAGATATGGCTCACAATAACAATAAAGACAATATGATTGCGGAGAAAACTTACGCACAAGGGGAACGATCGCATGCGCCTCGATATCCAGCTCCCGATTATCAGCAATGAGAACCGTTGAAGAGAGAGTGAGCTGGATATGATCAGCTTGTCTATTTATGCCCCACACACAATACAATTCAATGGTCCCTACAATCTCATTGTTCATTGGACACAGGAATTCGTCTTCGCATTATAACAAAAGGTCATAGGTTGATTCATACAGGTGGGCTGAGACCATTTCCAACTGCTCAGGTGGGTGGGAAACTAGGTTTCCCGCCGCATGGATAAGTAAGTGCAAATAATAGTAAAAGTACATAAACTTCTTATGTCCATAACTATTCGCACGAGCGATTAATCCGCTTCAAACCAACACCGGAATATTGCTAATTAAATACTCTACCGATGGATACTAAACACCACTGTATGACCCATGTCTGACCCTTCGTATCAAACAAAGAGGGATCTCTTTGTCCATGAACATTCTATATTAACTTAACTTTCAGAATCTATCAAGGGGACCATGATCTACAAAATACATTATATAGTTAAAATATGTAACGAACGAGTCGCCCGCTAGACGCACATAAACTTTACCGTAAATGCGCACACCGCGCGCCTGCGGGTGCCCGCAGCGGCGAGTATGCGCACGCACGGCAGGGCTCATGAACGTGCAACAGGCACTCGCATGAGGTGCAAATATGGCAGTGTGTAGCGTGATATTTTTCTGACTTTGACAGTCCACCCTTTGGCAGTCAACAATAACTGCCACTTCCTAAAACATTTCAAAACGAGAAAAATATATGTCAGGTGTAAATACATTTCCATGGTTGGGTAAGGGAGGAGAGAAGAAGGTAGGAAAAGGGTATGACCTATTGAGATAGCAGAAGCATGTGTGTATGAATCCATGTTTGGGGGGTCATGTATCATCGTGCCGTACGTGTTTTAAATCAAGCTTCGAGGTATTGCGAAGTATACATTTGAATTCCTTCTTATCCCGCGGTACGGGTCTGTGGATGGGCTGTCAAACTTTACCGAGCTCTTTTCGAATTTTGGTTGCAACAAAATGGGGGAGCACATTTTAGTTGATGATACATGAATGGGGGAATATGTGATTGCTGATATCTGTGCCTATATTCCCTATCGACTATGTGTGTCATTACCTGAAGGTTGTAGAGATGAAGATAAAGAACACTTATGGTAAATGCAGTGGTATTCTATGTCAGGTTAATGAACATTTGTCGGTTGAAGTCTTGTTCGGTGTCTGTTGAATGCAGTCTTCTTTGGGCTTTTGCCAAAAGGTGTGGGCAAAAAGCTTTGTCAATGTCCATAGACTTACAAAAGTGTTGGGCTAGCGTAATTTTAAAATTTCTAGGGAAACTGGGGGTCTATGGCATAGTTCATCAAATATCTGTGTATAAGGTTGTCAAAACTTCTTCTTTAATCCATCAGTTGTCTGTATACAGGATCATCAAATTCCTCGTCAAAAGTGGGTCTTTTTACCTTGGAAAAACCGGAAAAACAGGTGAAAGAAACGGACCGTATAATCGCATTTTCATCACATCATTGTTTCTACAGTTGGGTCATAAATCAAATCCATTGGAATTACAATTTCCTCACTCCTTAGACTCATTACCCTGGTACTACGTTTGCACTTCATTAAAGCCTGACCGCATCTAAATATCAAGCCAATCGATATGACAACACCTAAGATACATAGGAGAAACTTCCCTACATCCATTATGACTCCTTGAGCCCATTCTCCTAAACCAGAGAACCAATTTCGCGGGTTCAACCATGACACCCAACCAGTCAGGTCATTACCCACAGCAGCAAGAGTGAGATTGTGTCTCCTGCGAAATTCCCACTTTAATTGGAGAATATCGTCCATCTTTTGGTCTATGACCTCGACCGGGTCCTCGGTACTATTCGTTATATATGTGCAGCATTTCACGCCGTACTGCGTTGCCAGTGTGACACAATATCCACCTGTCACTGCTGTGAGATAATTAAGAACCAGTCTATGCTGAACCAGTTCTGTTTTATAAGCTTGAGGCTCTCTTCCAGTATACCTAAACGTGTCATCATACATTTCTGTGATATTGTCTAACAAATTTGCAAGCGCAGATATGTATCTATAGTTCAGCACTCCTCTAGCGGTGCGAGTGAAATCTAACGCAAGTAGGACCTGAATCCCGGTGGATTCATGGATCATGTCAGAGGCCGAATGCTCTGTCCTTTCTGTCAGTTGCCTTTTAACTACGTGTTCGTAATGGGTGTGAGTATAAGGAGCTTGGGCACCACGGTGTATATCTTTCATTTTGGCATGTGATACAGTCATTACCTCAGGCAGTACTTTTCCAATATAACACAATCCTTCAGAGTTTGGGGCAAGCCACTTATACGCCTTCCTCCCGCATATGAAATATGCATCATCGGGGAAAACATATGGGACGGAGTAGGACATAACCATATTACACATCCTCCATGTGAAATCTCCTACCCCTAATTCTCCCATCTGTCTAGTACACGTATCAGTTTGTACGATATGTGCACAGTATCCTGGTGATACTTCTCCAACTCTCGTAATCCTACTTCCTAGGGTATACCTATATCGGAAAGATTTTTCTCTACTGGCTATGTGGCGTATAAGCTCTGTATCTGTAGGCATTCTATCTGCTCTATATGAAAAGGTCATGGTTTGGTTACTCCATGACACTTCCCAATTTCCCGGCTTTCGGGGATTGGTAATGTTAAAACATATTAGGGATCTATCCACATGATATTGGTGGAGCTTCAAACTAGGAGGACTGGAGATATTAAACCTCCTGTCCACCGGTCTCCCACCCTTTAGCTCAAGTACCTCCCCTACCGTTAAAGGAAATGGTACTAGTCCTGATTTGCTATGACCTTGAGGTACTTGAGAGCATACCCAACAATCTGTTTGATTTAACACACTACCCACTAAGGAGTGATAGTCACTCAATGGATGCCGGTCCATGTGGATATTAAAACTGGATTGGCATTTCTTAATGCACCCATCCTCAACTACATTGTCACAGAGCCTACAGATACAGTTTTCTTCAGCTAACAATCCTTCACAATTCTTTCTATTGTCAATGCTATCGGATCGTTTTCTGATACTCGCCTTTACTTGTTGGTTAAGTTGTTCTTGGAAAACTACGCCTCCATCTTTGTCATCAGAACCCATTCCAGAACCTCTCTCGACCTCCATGGTACTCTCGCCGGAACAGACTGCTCTGGTCAACATCATGGTCAACAGGAAAATCCGGATCACAGTCTCTTGGGGCAAGTCCATCTTATAGGAGGAAACGGAGAATAATGAGAAGGGGAAAAAAATAATTGAGGGAGAGGGGAAGGGAAGTGGAGAAAAACAATAAAAGGGAACAGGGAATCGACAACTGCTTTTGATCTTATGATTTTCAATGCTCAGGTGCCGCCTCAGTCCTCCTGGAACAGACACTCCAGTGATACAACTTCCTCTACCGTCTGTTCCTTATCACGGGACCTCTCTGGATCAGCAACCTTCTTACAGTGGGACGAATGAACCCAAGTCTCTCTCTCGGCAACCTTCAATGCTGTAGTGCTAGTCAATAAGACTTGGTATGGTCCTTCCCATCTGTCAATAAGGCAACCTGAGCGTAGAAAATTCCGTATCATTACATAATCCCCAGGTTCAATGTCATGACAATTACTATCTGGTAAATCAGGAATCACTAACTTCAAATTATCATTTTGATTCCTTAGCTGTTTACTCATGTTAACCAGGTACTTTACAGTCACTTCATTGTTATACTTCAAATCATCCTGAGGGTTAATCATAACATGCGGTTGTCGACCAAACAAGATTTCAAAGGGAGACAGATTAAGAGGGGACCTGGGAGTGGTTCTGATGCTGTACAGTACAATGGGTAAAGCTTCTGGCCATGTCAATCCTGTTTCTGCCATAACTTTGCTCAGTTTATTTTTAATAGTGCTGTTCACTCTTTCCACCTTCGCACTCGCCTGTGGACGGTATGGAGTGTGCAGCTTGCTATCAATTCCCATCAACTTACACATTCCTTGAAAGACATCACCTGTAAAATGGGTACCCCTATCACTTTCAATTATTCTAGGGATACCATATCTACATACAAATTCCTGCACAATTTTCTTAGCAGTGAACATAGCGGTATTTGTGGCCGCAGGAAATGCTTCGACCCAATTTGAGAATACATCTATACAAACAAGTACATATTTCAAATTTTGACAAGGGGGTAATTGAATAAAGTCAATCTGTATTACCTGAAAAGGGCCGCCTGTAGGTGGGATATGAGATGGTTCTGTTGGTATTGCCTTTCCGATATTCTTTCTCAAACAGGTAAGGCATGACATTGCTCTCTTACTCGCATGAGATGAAAATCCTGGGGCGCACCAATATGCTCTTACCAACTTGCACATTCCCTCCTTGCCCAGATGAGTCAGCCCGTGTGCTGCCTCAGCTAAACATGGAAGGTATGCTCTGGGGGCCACTGGTTTACCTTGTCCATCCGTCCAGAGTCCTGAGGACTCCTGGCCATATCCCTTTGCCTTCCAGACTGCCTTTTCCTGTGTGGAACACAAATTTTGCATTTCACACAACTTCTGTGTGTTGATGGTATTAAATACCATCAATTGTGTGGTGTCTGTCTGTCTGGGGGTACCAGCTGCTAACTTAGCTGCTTCGTCTGCTCGGCTGTTACCAAGTGATACTGGGTCCTGGCTATATGTGTGTGCTTTACACTTGATAACAGCCACTCTGTCGGGTTCCTGTATCGCTGTTAGAAGCCTTTTGATGTGAGCTGCATGCGCTACCGGTGTACCAGCTGCCGTCATGAAATTTCTGAGGCGCCATAGGGCTCCGAAATCATGGACTACCCCGAAGGCGTATCTAGAGTCGGTGTAGATATTGGCTGACTTGCCCTTAGCCAATTCACATGCTCTGATTAGGGCGACCAGTTCAGCAACCTGGGCTGAGTGAGGTGGGCCTAGCGGTTCTGCTTCTATGGTGCCTTGGTCATCTACGACTGCGTATCCAGTACACAAGTCTCCCGAGTCTGACTGTCTGTGACAACTACCATCCGTGTAGAAGGTTAGATCTACATCTTCCAGTGAGTTGTCACTGATGTCAGGCCTTGCGGTAAAATTTTGGGTCAAATATTCCATACAATCATGTGTGTCCTCCTTTGTATTAAATCCTCCTTCTCCACCACTCTCATCCTCCACCCTTTGTGCCTGTTTAGGCACACCTGGGAGATATGTTGCAGGATTTAATGCACTGCATCTCCTTATGGTGATGTTTACGGGGGCCATTAGTGCCAATTCCCATCTTGTAAACCGCGCTGATGAGACGTGCCTGGTTTGGGCAGAATTTAACAAGGCTGACACTGCATGTGGTGTATGAATTGTGAGGTTGTGACCTAGCACTACATCTTCGCTTTTCGTTACTAGCAATGCTATCGCAGCAACGCTTCGCAAGCATGTGGGGAGGGATCGCGCTACCGTATCTAGCTGAGCGCTGTAGTATGCTACCGGCCTGCTGGCATCACCGTGCTTTTGGGTTAGGACGCCTGCCGCGCAACCAGCACTTTCTGTTCCGTACAGCTCAAAGGGTTTCCCATAGTCTGGCATACCTAATGTTTAAGTCTCTCAAATGCCATCTCGGACTCGTCTGTGTGCGAAATCCGATCAGGCTTGTTTGAGGAAACCATCTCCTGCAAAGGTAATGCTAGAATGGAAAATCCTGGGATCCAGTTACGGCAGTACCCACACATTCCTAAAAACGTTCTGATCTGTTGCTGGGTTTGAGGCAGAGTCATGTCTCTAATTGCTTGAATTCTATCAGCGGTCAGGTGTCTCAGTCCTTGTGTTAGACAGTGTCCCAAATATTTTACTTTAGTTTGGCATAATTGTAACTTGTCTTTGGAAACCTTGTGTCCTGTGTCTGAAAGATGAAACAGGAGCTGTTTCGTATCCTTCAGGGATGCTTCCAATGAATCTGAACACAGTAGTAAATCATCCACGTACTGTATCAATATTGATCCACTCTCTGGTTGGAAAGACTGTAAACAATCATGCAAAGCCTGAGAAAATATACTTGGACTATCTATGAAACCTTGTGGTAATCGAGTCCAGGTGTATTGGACTCCTCTGTATGTAAATGCAAACAAATATTGGCTGTCAGGGTGCAGAGGTACCGAAAAGAAAGCGGAGCAGAGGTCAATAACAGTGAAAAATTTTGCAGTGGGAGGGATTTGCATAAGGATGACAGCTGGATTTGGCACTACGGGGAACTGACTCTCAACTATTTTGTTAATCCCCCTTAGATCCTGCACTAGCCTGTAACCCCTCCCCCCACTCTTTTTCACAGGGAAGATGGGACTATTGGCAGTGCTGGATGTTCTTACCAGAATGCCCTGTTGTAGCAAGCGCTCTATTACTGGGTAAACTCCTAACTCCACCTCTGGCTTCAGAGGGTACTGTGGGATTTTTGGAGCTATCCTACCATCTTTTACTTGTACAACTACCGGAGCTACGTTTGCCATTAATCCAGTGTCCTGTCCATCTTTAGTCCAAAGTGACTCTGGTATCTGGGATGTCATTTCTTCTACCTGGGAGGGAGTCCTATTTGTCATAATGGTATGTGACATTAATTTTGATGGGGAGTCTAACATGTCTCGCACTTCCTGAGCGTGATTCTCAGGTATGTCCAAGAATACACCTTCAGGAGTACAATAAATGACGCACCCCATTTTACACAATAAGTCTCTTCCCAGGAGATTAGTCGGTGCCGATGCAGCCAGCAAAAAGGAATGCTTGGTATGTAAAGGCCCTATTGTAATCTCGGCTGGTTTGCTAACAGGGTAATGCTGGACTACTCCCGTTACTCCCATGGCTGGAATTGTCTTACCAGTGGTTCTCATGCCCACTGTCGAATTTATCACTGATTTGGCCGCCCCCGTATCTACAAGAAAGTTTAATGATTTACCAGCTACATTAATTGCAATTTCGGGTTCACTTCCAAGACTTGCAATCAATTTTACTGGCTGCAGATTACAGGTATGGCCACACCCCTATTGGGTATGGTGACCTCCCTGAATCCCGCTGGCAGCAATTACTTGTGAAGGGGTTAAATGGGAACTACCAGAGGCTTGCCAGTCTCTGTTCGGGGGGTATCTTTTTGTTTCCCCTGCATGTGGCTCATAACTCCGTTTCTGTGGACCCTGCTCCCAATGTCGTGTGTCGTGTCGTTGTCTAGGGGGTTGATAAGACTTTTGTATGTTTCTCGATTTACAGTCTCGTGCAAAGTGTCCCTCTCTATGACAAGAATAACAGGTTACCACATTTGACTTACCCACAGGGTTTGGTGATTTATACAAAGGCTGCCTTGTGGTCAGGGCCTGTATACTTACGGCCATTAACTTATCACCTTGTAATTCCCTGTGTCTGGTGATATTCCGATCGTGATCAACAGCTGCCTCTCTCAAAGTAGCCACCGACAGACCTCGCCAACATGGTTGCGTGGTCTGTACCCTTGTCTTTAATGCCTCTTTTAAGCCATCCATTAGTACAGACACTGCTACTTCTCGATGGTTTATGTTTGTTTTAATGTCCTCTATGCCTGTGTATTTAGCCATATCTAGTAATGCCCTGTGAAAATACTCTGCAGCTGTTTCTGACTCTTTTTGTTTAATGGAGAATATCTTGTTCCATTTAACTACAGCTGGGAAATACTCCTTTAACTGTAAACTTATCCTTTTTACATTGTCTTTGTTGTACACATCTGTAAGAGGTACATCCTGATCCAATCCACAGTCAGCTAAAAATTGAGCCGAGTCGACATTGGAGGGTAAACAAGCCCTCAGCAATACCTGCCAGTCTTTGTTATTGGGCTCTAAAGTGTTCCCTAGGTCTCTGATGTATTTCTGGCTAGCAACTAAGTCTTTCCTAGGGTCAGGGAATTCAGACACTATGGTTCTTAATTCCATTCGGGAAAATGGGCTATACATGGCAATGTTCCTAATGGGAGTGACTCCTGTGGTGTCCGTTTTCCCATTTGGAACAGCTATCACCCTAACAGGATTAAGTCTAGCAACATCATTCTGTGTAGATTCTACAGCCTGTGGTGAAATGGTTTCAGCATAGTGTATGGTGCCGTACTTACCCGTAGATACGACCTCACCTGTCCCTCCGCTAGGGGCCTTTGTTACTAATCTTAAGGGTTGGGCCGTGCCTACTGTAGTTTCTGATATGGTGGCTGCTAGAGAGAGCGCTGATATTGTTGCTGATTCGTCCTCTTGATCACACTCCTGGGGAAAGTTCAAAACAGGGTACAACTTGCACGGGTTAATACTTGCATTGGTTAACTTATTAACATTTACACAGTTGCTAAGTGTTTGTTTGTTACACCCTAATGCGTCATTCTCCGCAACCAATTTCTCTCCTGTTACGTAAGGTGGTGGCGGGGCCGTGGCTATCAGTTTCCTGATAGGGTTAGATCCCGCCGCCTGAGCCAATCCTCTCTGTATTTCACCCTCCTGTTGCCATAACTGCAAATAATCATAATGTTTGATTCGTCTCTTTGTTGATTTAATGAGACATATCCTCCTCCTTAGATTTTGTAACACTTCTGGGCTAAAGCTACCTATTCTTGGGAATTTCTCCCCGTCATGTACCGTCATTCTCTCCCATTCATCACATAAAACCTCTGTGTGTGAACCGTATTTTTCACACATTACGTACCTTGCCGACCCAACTGGTCGGTTTACTGAATCAACCCGAACCGAGGTTGATCGCCCCCTACCTGAACAATTGGCTTCCATACCTGTAGGCGTTGCTTTCTTCAGCCAACCCTTACAAAAACCAAAATGTTCAAGATAGGCTGACGGTGGCGGTTTACCGAGTACCCCACTCACTCGCCCACGCCGACCAATACGACCTACACACTGCCCTAGTGCTGGCGTACTCGACCCAGGGCCCCTATGAACCTTTGTTTACTGGAACATGTGAGTGTGATCCGCAGAGCATTAACCCTTTCCAGTAACTGTTGGTTGTTGGATAATTCCTGAGTGACCAGCGAACTTCCCTTTAGAAAATAAAAAATTACACAAATCACGTCAGAATGTACAAATAGTATTTATGACCCGTTTCGTACACAAATGGTACTGGTCAGATTTAACTAATGCACACAATTACGTGCGGTACAATCGTTCAGCACATAAGCAACTAATCTTATGTGCAGAGCGACCAGTGGAATCGAAAATTTCGGCTGCGAATTCCTTCAGCATGAGCTTTAATGGCCTATATGGGTTCTGCACCAACCCCCTGGGTTGTGCTCTTTTCTCTATTTATAGCGGACTTCCTTGTCTGCTGTACCTGGACCTCCTGGTCTGTTCTGGACCTCCTGGTCTGTGCTACAGTGTGACCTCCTGGTCTGCTATACTCTAATGCTCAGATTCTATGTTTAACAAGGGATGCCTCCCTAGCCACCATGTACGTCACTTACATGCATGTACCCTGCGAGAACTCGACTTCTTGTGGTTCAACCTCAAAAATTGTATAAACTTATATATACAAAACACTCACTCATCACATGTACACTTTTGTTTCTATTTCTATTTCTGCGCAGAAATTTTCTTTCCTTTAGACCAGATGTGTTGTAAATTTGGAGAAGGATCTGTTAGTCTAAATTTCGGACACTAAAATAGACTTGCGCTATTTATCGCGTTGCCACCTTTTCGCCTGTTACAATAACACTAGTGTGTGATTTGTTACGTGGGCGTACCCGGGCGCTCCGTTGCGTAATATACGCTGCGTGCGTCGGCCTTTGAGTTGCGTACGCGAGTCTCACCCTTTGTTAGAGACACGTGTACGCAAAGCAAATATCCACCGTAACACAATTCACACGTTTATCAATGTAGATGATCCTCGATCCTCTACTGAACACCACACCAATCTCTCCTTGTATCTTTAGGTAGAGCTGCGTGCGTGCTTTGCACTTTATCCCTTAATGTATTACTTTTACACTTTAACTATGAAATAGCGACAAATCTCTCTTAGCACGTTTATCAATTATAAAATGGCAAACAGGAGAGTGATATATGAAAATACACGAATAAAAGAAATGCAGATATGCGTGTGTGCGTACGCAAGACAGAAATAAACAGTTTTAAAAGACACTAGCGTGTTGTTCTTACCTCCGGTTCCGGATTCCCTCAGCACCCTTTACTAAGCAAAGCAGACGCTTATCCAGACAGCACTACGAGGAATATGACCTCCCGCCCTTTGCTGATGGATAATGTCTGCTGAAATTACCTAGTGCAGATATGTGAAGGACGGACGTGCCGCCAATTGACAAAGCTAAATATTTATCTTACTTAAAACCCTTTAAGAGGTCTAAGAACACTGTACGCTATTGACGTATGGAATACCGTAAGGGTACGCACGTTGCGTAACGATCGCTTAGCCGTAGTCGAGACGCTCAAGCGTCACGTTCGCTCACGGCCAAGAGATCACAGACAGGCACGCTATTGGCTGCCGACTAACGTAATGTTTCGCTATAGCGTAGCGAACGCTCGGGACCACGAGGAGATCACCAGCGGCGCAGACGCTCACAATGTTAAACCTTTATATGTAAACCATGAACAATGTATTATACAGGAAAACCTTAGTGAAATGATAGAGTGTAGATGCAATACAGTGTAACCTTATTAACTCAAAAGCTGTTCGAGCGTCACCGACGCTCTGAGAATACTTAACACTATAAGAAATACACAAATACCGGGCTTAGGGTCTAACGCCTTATATGAATGTTATACTTGCAAAAGAATAATACAATACAAGTCATACACTACAATATAACATAGACTAACTAACCAGATAACTACACAGGAAATACAATACAATACAATTACGTTTAAGGGAAAATGAGAGAGAAAGAGGAGGAGAGAGAGAGAGAGAGATAGAGAGAGATATGGCTCACAACAATAAAGACAATATGATTGCGGAGAAAACTTACGCACAAGGGGAACGATCGCATGCGCCTCGATATCCAGCTCCCGATTATCAGCAATGAGAACCGTTGAAGAGAGAGTGAGCTGGATATGATCGGCTTGTCTATTTATGCCCCACACACAATACAATTCAATGGTCCCTACAATCTCATTGTTCATTGGACACAGGAATTCGTCTTCGCATTATAACAAAAGGTCATAGGTTGATTCATACAGGTGGGCTGAGACCATTTCCAACTGCTCAGGTGGGTGGGAAACTAGGTTTCCCGCCGCATGGATAAGTAAGTGCAAATAATAGTAAAAGTACATAAACTTCTTATGTCCATAACTATTCGCACGAGCGATTAATCCGCTTCAAACCAACACCGGAATATTGCTAATTAAATACTCTTCCGATGGATACTAAACACCACTGTATGACCCATGTCTGACCCTTCGTATCAAACAAAGAGGGATCTCTTTGTCCATGAACATGCTATATTAACTAAACTTTCAGAATCTATCAAGGGGACCATGATCTACAAAATACATTATATAGTTAAAATATGTAACGAACGAGTCGCCAGCTAGACGCGCACAAACTTTACCGTAAATGCGCACACCGCGCGCCTGCGGGTGCCCGCAGCGGCGAGTATGCGCACGCACGGCAGGGCTCACGAACGTGCAACAGGCACTCGCATGAGGTGCAAATATGGCAGTGTGTAGCGTGATATTTTTCTGACTTTGACAGTGCAGGGAGTGCAGCTGCTATGGGGCCCAGAGCTGAGAGGGGCCCATCTTCCCTGTCAAAGTACATGTTTTATACATTTTTCACCATTTTTAGATACATTGCTGCTCTTACAAACTTTTACCTTGTAGCCTCATATATATTGAGTTATGCCTCCCGACCTACTCTTTGTAATGTGATATAAAATAAACTGGAGGCCCTTATAATGTTACATATTATGAATTAGGGCACTGTAGTGTGGTACAATAGTGTGGAATAATGTAAACTTGGGGCAGCACTGTAATGTGGCATAATATGAACTGGGGACACTGTCATAATGTGAATTGGGGTGCTGTGTTGCATAGTGTGTGCTAGCAGCCTTACTATATGACATAATATGAACTAGGGCACTACTATTGGGCATAATATTACGAGTGACAAATTGCTCCCTGACGAAGACCCACACGGGTCGATACGCATAGGAGCGCTACAGAACATAACATCCTGTGTTTATTTAATGCTGTACAATCACCCAGAAACTTTGGATATACAATACAACCCAGCAGTCTTGATGTGTAGAGCTCCCGGGGGCATACAGAGAAGCAGGCGGAGACCGGGGTCACGTGACCGCAAGCATCGTAACCAGGAAGTAGACCAGAGACCAGGAGCCACAGGACGAGCAGCGTTATCGAGTGGAGACGGACGCCGGGAAGCAACCTCAGGAGATACAGGTAACAGTTCTGTTTAGGGGAGAGTACACGGCTGACAGTCCTGTTCGGGTCTCGAAACCGCTGTCACTTTCCCCACAGAGACAGGCACGCTTCCCTCTGATCGGGCTGACGGACAGCGTCTGTAGTAACAGGCATTTTCCAGCAACACTGTCAGAGGTAGATGGCAGCCAGTCCAGAGTTCTCCCCCCGCACTTCCATCAGGGGTACCCCGCTCACTCTAGAACGCTACCATTATAAAGATCTCTTCAAGGACATCTATAATAAGATTTTACTTACCGGTAAATCTATTTCTCTGACGTCCTAAGTGGATGCTGGGACTCCGTAAGGACCATGGGGAATAGCGGCTCCGCAGGAGACTGGGCACAACTAAAAGAAAGCTTTTGGTCTAACTGGTGTGCACTGGCTCCTCCCTCTATGACCCTCCTCCAGACTTCAGTTAGAATCTTGTGCCCGGCTGAGCTGGATGCACACTAGGGGCTCTCCTGAGCTCCTAGAAAAGAAAGTATATTTTAGGTTTTTTATTTTAAGTGAGATCTGCTGGCAACAGACTCACTGCTACGAGGGACTAAGGGGAGAAGAAGCGAACCTACCTGACTGGAGATAGTTTGGGCTTCTTAGGCTACTGGACACCATTAGCTCCAGAGGGATCGAACACAGGACCCGACCTCGATCGTTCGGTCCCGGAGCCGCGCCGCCGTCCCCCTTACAGAGCCAGAAGCATGAAGATGGTCCTGGAAATCGGCGGCAGAAGACGTCGGTCTTCAACAAGGTAGCGCACAGCACTGCAGCTGTGCGCCATTGCTCCTCATGCACACCTCACACTCCGGTCACAGATGGGTGCAGGGCGCTGGGGGGGGGGGGGGGCGCCCTGAGCAGCAATATGAATACCTTGGCTGGCAAAAAATCACAATATATAGTCCCAGAGGCTATATATGTGATAAATACCCCTGCCAGAATCTATAAAAAAAGCGGGAGAAAAGTCAGCCGAAAAAGGGGCGGGGCTATCTCCCTCAGCACACTGGCGCCATTTTTCCCTCACAGCTCTGCTGGAAGGATCGCTCCCTGGCTCTCCCCTGCAGTTTCAAGCTACAGAAGGGTAAAAAAGAGAGGGGGGGCACTAAATTTAGGCGCAGCAATATATATTTATAAGCAGCTATAAGGGAAAACACTCAGTTATAGTGTTAATCCCTGTGTTATATAGCGCTCTGGTGTGTGCTGGCATACTCTCTCTCTGTCTCCCCAAAGGGCTTTGTGGGGTCCTGTCCACTGTCAGAGCATTCCCGGTGTGTGTGCGGTGTGTCGGTACGGCTGTGTCGACATGTTTGATGAGGAGGCTTATGTGGAGGCGGAGCAGATGCCGATAAATGTGATGTCACCCCCTGCGGGGCCGACACCTGAGTGGATGGTTATGTGGAAGGAATTACGTGACAGTGTCGACTCCTTACATAAAAGGTTTGACGACATACCAAATATGGGACAGCCGGCTTCTCAGCCTGTGCCTGCCCAGGCGTCTCAAAAGCCATCAGGGGCTCTAAAACGCCCGCTACCTCAGATGGCAGACACAGATGTCGACACGGATACTGACTCCAGTGTCGACGACGATGAGACTAATGTAACTTCCAATAGGGCCACACGTTACATGATTGAGGCTATGAAAAATGTGTTGCACATTTCTGATGTTACCCCAGGTACCACAAAAAAGGGTATTATGTTTGGAGAGAAAAAACTACCAGTAGTTTTTCCTCCATCTGAGGAGTTAAATGAAGTGTGTGAAGAAGCGTGGGCTTCCCCCGATAAGAAACTAGTAATTTCTAAAAGGTTACTAATGACGTACCCTTTCCCGCCAGAGGATAGGTCACGTTGGGAAACATCCCCTAGGGTGGATAAAGCGCTCACACGCTTGTCAAAGAAGGTGGCACTACCGTCTCCGGATACGGCCTCCCTAAAGGAACCTGCTGATGGAAAGCAGGAGGCTATCCTGAAGTCTGTATATACACACACAGGTAATATACTGAGACCAGCTATTGCTTCAGCATGGATGTGCAGTGCTGCAGCTGCGTGGTCAGATTCCCTGTCGGAAAATATTGATACCCTGGACAGGGACACTATATTGCTAACCGTAGAGCATATTAAAGACGCTGTCTTATACATGAGAGATGCACAGAGGGATATTTGCCGGCTGGCATCTAAAATAAGTGCAATGTCCATTTCTGCCAGGAGAGGGTTATGGACTCGGCAGTGGACAGGTGATGCAGATTCTAAAAGGCACATGGAAGTTTTGCCTTATAAGGGTGTGGAGGAGTTCGGGGATGGTCTCTCGGACCTCGTTTCCACAGCAACAGCTGGGAAGTCTGCATTTTTACCCCATGTTCCCTCACAGCCAAAGAAAGCACCGTATTATCAGGTACAGTCCTTTCGGCCCCATAAGGGCAAGCGGGTTAAAGGCGCGTCCTTTCTGCCCAGAGGCAGAGGTAGAGGGAAAAAGCTGCAGCATACAGCCAGTTCCCAGGAGCAAAAGTCCTCCCCCGCTTCCTCTAAGTCCACAGCATTAAGCTGGGGCTCCACAGGCGGAGCCAGGTACGGTGGGGGCCCGTCTCAAAAATTTCAGCAATCAGTGGGCTCGCTCACGGGTGGATCCCTGGATCTTTCAAGTAGTATCTCAGGGGTACAAGCTGGAATTCGAGACGTCTCCCCCCCGCCGTTTCCTCAAATCTGCCTTGCCAACAACTCCCTCAGGCAGGGAGGCAGTGCTAGAGGCAATTCACAAGCTGTATTCCCAGCAGGTGATAGTCAAGGTGCCCCTACTTCAACAAGGACGGGGTTACTATTCCACAATGTTTGTGGTACCGAAACCGGATGGTTCGGTGAGACCCATTTTAAATTTGAAATCCTTGAACACATATATAAAAAAATTCAAGTTCAAGATGGAATCGCTCAGGGCGGTTATTGCAAGCCTGGACGAGGGGGATTACATGGTATCACTGGACATCAAGGATGCTTACCTGCATGTCCCCATTTACCATCCTCACCAGGAGTACCTCAGATTTGTGGTACAGGATTGTCATTACCAATTCCAGACGTTGCCGTTTGGTCTATCCACGGCTCCGAGGGTCTTTACCAAGGTAATGGCCGAAATGATGATACTCCTTCGAAAGAAGGGAGTTTTAATTATCCGGTACTTGGACGATCTCCTGATAAAGGCGAGGTCCAGGGAGCAGTTGTTAGTCGGGGTAGCACTATCTCGGGAGGTGCTACAACAGCACGGCTGGATTCTAAATATTCCAAAGTCACAGCTGGTCCCTACGACATGTCTACTGTTCCTGGGGATGGTTCTGGACACAGAACAGAAAAAAGTGTTTCTCCCGGAGGAGAAGGCCAAGGAGCTATCATCTCTAGTCAGAGGCCTCCTAAAACCAAAACAGGCGTCGGTGCATCACTGCACGCGGATCCTGGGAAAGATGGTAGCTTCCTACGAAGCAATTCCATTCGGCAGGTTCCATGCAAGAACCTTTCAGTGGGACCTGTTGGACAAGTGGTCCGGATCGCATCTTCAGATGCATCGGCTGATAACCCTGTCTCCAAGGACCAGGGTGTCTCTGCTGTGGTGGCTGCAAAGTGCTCATCTTCAAGAAGGCCGCAGATTCGGCATACAGGACTGGGTCCTGGTGACCACGGATGCCAGCCTTCGAGGCTGGGGGGCAGTCACACAGGGAAGAAACTTCCAAGGACTATGGTCAAGTCAGGAGACTTCCCTACACATAAATATTCTGGAACTGAGGGCCATTTTCAAGGCCCTAAGTCAGGCAAAACCCCGGCTTCAAAACTAGCCGGTACTGATCCAGTCAGACAACATCACGGCAGTCGCCCATGTAAACCGACAGGGTGGCACGAGACGCAGGACGGCGATGGCAGAAGCCACAAGGATTCTCCGATGGGCGGAAAATCACGTGTTAGCACTGTCAGCAGTGTTTATTCCGGGAGTGGACAACTGGGAAGCAGACTTCCTCAGCAGGCACGACCTCCACCCGGGAGAGTGGGGACTTCATCCAGAAGTCTTCCAACTGATTGTAAACCGTTGGGAAAGGCCACAGGTGGACATGATGGCGTCCCGCCTAAACAAAAAGCTAGAAAGATATTGCGCCAGGTCAAGAGACCCGCAGGCGATAGCTGTGGACGCTCTAGTGACACCGTGGGTGTACCGGTCGGTTTATGTGTTCCCTCCTCTTCTTCTCATACCAAAGGTACTGAGGATAATAAGGAGAAGAGGAGTAAGAACTATACTCATTGTTCCGATTTGGCCAAGAAGAGCTTGGTACCCGGAACTTCAAGAAGATTAATGATCTCAGAGGCCTCTGCCGCTCAGACAGGACCTGCTGCAGCAGGGGCCCTGTCTGTTCCAAGACTTACCACGGCTGCGTTTGACGGCATGGCGGTTGAACACCGGATCCTGAAGGAAAAGGGCATTCCGGAGGAAGTCATTCCTACACTAATTAAAGCTAGGAAAGAAGTAACCGCAAACCATTATCACCGCATATGGCGAAAATATGTTGCGTGGTGTGAGGCCAGGAAGGCCCCAACGGAGGAATTTCAGCTGGGCCGTTTTCTGCACTTCCTACAGTCAGGGGTGACTATGGGCCTAAAATTGGGTTCCATTAAGGTCCAGATTTCGGCTCTATCGATTTTCTTCCAGAGAGAACTGGCTTCACTACCTGAAGTTCAGACTTTTGTTAAGGGAGTGCTGCATATTCAGCCCCCTTTTGTGCCTCCAGTGGCACCTTGGGATCTCAACGTGGTGTTGGATTTCCTAAAGTCACATTGGTTTGAGCCACTTAAAACCGTGGAATTGAAATATCTCACGTGGAAAGTGGTCATGTTGTTGGCCTTGGCTTCGGCCAGGCGTGTATCAGAATTGGCGGTTTTGTCATGTAAAAGCCCTTATCTGATTTTCCATATGGATAGGGCAGAATTGAGGACTCGTCCCCAATTTCTCCCTAAGGTGGTATCAGCCTTTCATCTGAACCAACCTATCGTGGTGCCTGCGTCTACTAAAGATTTGGAGGCTTCCAAGTTGTTGGACGTAGTCAGGGCCCTGAAAATTTATGTTTCCAGGACAGCTGGAGTCAGAAAGACTGACTCGCTATTTATCCTGTATGCGCCCCACAAGTTGGGTGCACCTGCTTCAAAGCAGACTATTGCTCGCTGGATCTGTAGTACGATTCAGCTTGCACATTCTGCGGCTGGACTGCCGCATCCTAAATCGGTGAAAGCCCATTCCCCGAGGAAGGTGGGCTCTTCTTGGGCGGCTGCCCGAGGGGTCTCGGCTCTTCAACTTTGCCGAGCAGCTACTTGGTCGGGGTCAAACACATTTGCTAAATTCTACAAGTTTGACACCCTGGCTGAGGAGGACCTAGAGTTTGCCCATTCGGTGCTGCAGAGTCATCCGCACTCTCCCGCCCGTTTGGGAGCTTTGGTATAATCCCCATGGTCCTTACGGAGTCCCAGCATCCACTTAGGACGTCAGAGAAAATAAGAATTTACTCACCGGTAATTCTATTTCTCTTAGTCCGTAGTGGATGCGGGGCGCCCATCCCAAGTGCGGATTGTCTGCAATACTTGTATATAGTTATTGTTTAACTAAAGGGTTATTGTTGAGCCATCTGTTGAGAGGCTCAGTTGTTGTCATACTGTTAACTGGGTATTGTATCACGAGTTATACGGTGTGATTGGTGTGGCTGGTATGAGTCTTACCCGGGATTCAAAATCCTTCCTTATTGTATCAGCTCTTCCGGGCACAGTATCCTAACTGAAGTCTGGAGGAGAGTCATAGAGGGAGGAGCCAGTGCACACCAGTTAGACCAAAAGCTTTCTTTTAGTTGTGCCCAGTCTCCTGCAGAGCCGCTATTCCCCATGGTCCTTACGGAGTCCCAGCATCCACTACGGACTACGAGAAATAGAATTACCGGTGAGTACATTTTTATTTTCTCGTAGTCCGTAGTGGATGCTGGGGACTCCGTAAGGACCATGGGGAATAGATGGGCTCCGCAGGAGACATGGGCACTTTAAGAAAGAATTTAGATTCTGGTGTGCTCTGGCTCCTCCCTCTATGTCCCTCTTGACGTAGGGCGTTGTATATGGCCCTTAGTTCCAGGATGTTGATGTGAAGGCAAGTCTACTGACTTGACCACAGACCTTGGAAATTTCTTCCCTGTGTGACTGCCCCCCACCCTCGGAGGCTTGCATCCGTGGTCACCAGGACCCAGTCCTGAATGCCGAATCTGCGACCTTCGAGAAGGTGAGTACTCTGTAGCCACCACAGGAGAGACAGCCTGACCCTGGGTGATTTACCGATGCATCTGAAGATGTGATCCGGACCACTTGTCCAGTAGATCCCAATGAAAGGTCCTCGCATGAAACCTGCCGAAGGGAATGGCCTCGTATGATGCCACCATCTTTCCCAGGACTCGCGTGCAGTGATGCACCGACACCTGTTTTGGTTTTAATAGGTTTCTGACCAGTGTCATGAGTTCCTGAGCCTTCTCCATCGGGAGATAAACCCTCTTCTGGTCTGTGTCCAGAATCATGCCCAGGAAAGGCAGACGAGTCGTAGGAATCAACTGCGACTTTGGAATATTTAGAATCCAGCCATGTTGTTGTAACACTTCCAGTGAGCGTGCTACGCTGATCAGCAACTGCTTTCTTGACCTCGCTTTTATGAGGAGATCGTCCAAGTATGGGATAATTGTGACCCCTTGCTTCCGCAGGAGTACCATCATTTCCGCCATTACCTTGGTAAATATTCTCGGTGCCGTGGTGAGACCAAACGGCAACGTCTGGAATTGGTAATGACAATCCTGTACCACAAATCTGAGGTACGCCTGATGAGGTGGATAAATGGGGACATGAAGGTATGCATCCTTTATGTCCAGAGACACCATAAAATCCCCGCCTTCCAGGCTTGCGATGACCGCTCTGAGCGATTCCATCTTGAACTTGAACCTTTTCAGGTATATGTTCAGGGATTTTAAATTCAATATGGGTCTGACCGAACCGTCCGGTTTCGGTACCACAAACATGGTCGAATAATAACCCTTTCCTTGTTGAAGGAGGGGAACCTTGACCACCACCTGTTGAAGATACAATTTGTGAATTGCAGTTAACACTATTTCCCTCTCTAAGGGGGAAGCTGGCAGGGCCGATTTGAGGTATCGGTGAGGGGGCATCTCTTCGAATTCCAGCTTGTATCCCTGAGACACAATCTCTATTGCCCAGGGATCCAACTGGGAGCGAACCCACTTGTGGCTGAAATTTCGGAGACGCGCCCCCACCGGGCCTAGCTCCGCCTGTGGAGCCCCAGCGTCATGCGGTGGATTTAGTGGAAGCTGGGGAGGACTTCTGTTCCTGGGAACTAGCTGCGTTGTGCAGCTTCCTTCCTTTGCCCCTGCCTCTGGCAAGAAAGGACGCACCTCGGACTTTCTTGCCTTTTTGTGATCGAAAGGACTGCATTTGGTAATACGGTGCTTTCTTAGGTTGTGAGGAAACATATGGCAAACATTTTTGACTTTCCAGCAGTAGCTGTGGAGACCAGGTCCGAGAGACCCTCCCCAAACAATTCCTCACCCTTGTAAGGTAAAACCTCCATGTGCCTTTTTGAGTCGGCATCACCTGTCCATTGCAGAGTCCACAGGACCCTTCTGGCAGAAATCGACATAGCATTTATTCTAGAGCCCAGTAGACTAATGTCTCTTTGAGCATCTCTCATATATAGGACAGTGTCTTTTATATGCCCCAGGGTCATTAATATAGTATCCTTGTCTAAGGTATCAAGTTCCTCAGATAAGGTATCCGTCCATGCTGCTACAGCACTACACACCCAGGCCGACGCAATTGCCGGCCTCAGTAAGGAACCTGAATGTGTATAAATGGACTTCAGGGTACCCTCTTGCTTTCTATCCGCAGCATCTTTTAGGGCGGCCGTATCCTGTGACGGCAGGGCTACCCTCTTGGATAAGCGTGTTAAAGCTTTGTCCACCCTAGGGGAGGATTCCCAGCGTAAACTGTCCGTTGGCGGGAAAGGATACGCCATAAGCATCCGTTTGGAAATCTGCAGTTTTTTATCTGGAGATTCCCAAGCCTTTTCACATAACTCATTTAGCTCGTGTGAAGGGGGAAAGGTCACCTCTTGCCTTTTTTCCCCATACATATGAGCCCTCTTGTCAGGGACTGGGGTTTCCTCTGTGATGTGCAAAACATCCTTAATTGCTATAATCATATAACTGATGGATTTAGCCAATTTAGGCTGTAACTTTGCATCATCGTAATCGACACTGGAGTCAGAATCCATGTCGGTATCAGTGTCAACAATTTGGGATAGTGGGCGCTTCTGAGACCCTGACGGCCTCTGCGACATAGGATCAGGCACGGGCTGAGACCCTGACTGTCCTAAGGCTTCAGCTTTATCCAACCTTTTATGCAAGGAATTAACGTTATCATTTAAAACCTTCCACATATCCATCCAATCAGGTGTCGGCGCCGTCGGCGGAGACACCACATTCATTTGCTCCCGCTCTGTTTCCACATAGCCTTCCTCGTCAAACATGTCGACACAAGCGTACCGACACACCACACACACAGGGAAGGCTCTTTTTGAAGACGGTTCCCCCACAAGGCCCTTTGGAGAGACAGAGAGAGAGAGTATGCCAGCACACACCCCAGCGCTATATAACCCAGGAATAACACAGTAACTTAATGTTAACCCAGTAGCCGCTGTTATGATGATTTTTGCGCCTAATTATGTGTCCCCCCTCTCTTTTTACCCTCTTCTACCGTGTATCTGCAGGGGAGAGCCTGGGGAGCTTCCTCGCAGCGGAGCTGTGGAGAAAAAATGGCGCTGGTGAGTGCTGAGGAAGAAGCCCCGCCCCCTCAGCAGCGGGCTTCTGTCCCGCTTTAATGTACAATATTTTGGCGGGGGCTCATACATATATACAGTGCCCAACTGTATATATGCAAAACTTTTGCCAAGAGGTCCTAATTGCTGCCCAGGGCGCCTCCCCCCCCCCCCCCTGCACCCTTACGGTGACCGGAGTATGTGGGTGTGTGTGGGAGCAATGGCGCACAGCTGCAGTGCTGTGCGCTACCACAGTGAAGACTGGAGTCTTCTGCCGCCGATTTCGAAGTCTTCTTGCTTCTTATGCTCACCCGGCTTCTGTCTTCCGGCTCTGCGAGGGGGACGGCGGCGCGGCTCTGGGATCGGACGACGAGGGTGAGATCATGTGTACGATCCCTCTGGAGCTAATGGTGTCCAGTAGCCTAAGAAGCAGGACCTATCTGCAGAGAGTAGGGCTGCTTCTCTCCCCTCAGTCCCACGATGCAGGGAGTCTGTTGCCAGCAGAGCTCCCTGAAAATAAAAAACCTAACAAAATACTTTCTTACAGCAAGCTCAGGAGAGCTCACTGAACAGCACCCAGCTCGTCCGGGCACAGATTCAAACTGAGGTCTGGAGGAGGGACATAGAGGGAGGAGCCAGAGCACACCAGAATCTAAATTCTTTCTTAAAGTGCCCATGTCTCCTGCGGAGCCCGTCTATCCCCATGGTCCTTACGGAGTCCCCAGCATCCACTAGGACGTTAGAGAAATATATATTACTCCTGAAACAGACTTTCTTTCACTCATAGGGGTAAATTTACTAAGAATCGTATTTTCCCGTTTGAGGTCAAAGTTCAATCACGAATGACATCGAAAGTGTAAATATGCAACTTTTTGAATTGATTACGACTAATTTACTAAGCTGCAGTATTCTGCATTTTCGGTTTTTCCGATGTCGATGTCATTCGTTTTTTTAGGCAGTGTTTTACGTGAGTGACTTGTTAAACACTGCCGACTTTAATACAATGAATCTCGGCCGGATTTGAGAGATCCGTGCTGGGTTTCATTGTGCACCTTGTAAAAAAAATGTTTAAACTTTAAAAAAAAATTGCGTGGGGTCCCCCCTCCTAAGCCAAACCAGCCTCGGGCTCTTTGAGCCGGTCATGGTTGCAAAAATATGGGGAAAAAATTGACAGGGGTTCCCCCATATTTAAACAACCAGCACCGGGCTCTGCACCTGGTCCTTGTTCCAAAAATACGGGGGACAAAAAGCGTAGGGGTCCCCCGTATTTTTGAAACCAGCACCGGGCTCCACTAGCTGGACAGATAATGCCACAGCCGGGGGTTACTTTTATACAGCGCCCTGCGGCCGTGGCATTAAATACCCAACTAGTCACCCCTGGCCGGGGTACCCTGGAGGAGTGGGAACCCCTTCAATCAAGGGGTCCCCCCCCTCCAGCCACCCAAGGGCCAGGGGTGAAGCCCGAGGCTGTCCCCCCCCATCCAATGGGCTGCGGATGGGGGGCTGATAGCCTTTGTTGTAAGTTATGAATATTGTTTTTAGTAGCAGTACTACAAGTCCCAGCAAGCCTCCCCCGCAAGCTGGTACTTGGAGAACCACAAGTACCAGCATGCGGCGGAAAACCGGGCCCGCTGGTACCTGTAGTACTACTACTAAAAAAATACCCCAATAAAGACATAACACACACACCTTGAAAGTATAACTTTAATGCATACATACACACCACCATATACACATACTTACCTTATGTTCACACGAGGGTCGGTCCTCTTCTCCATGTAGAATCCATGGTGTACCTGTTGAAAAAATTCTACTCACCAAATCCAGTGTAGAGGGCTCCTCGGATAATCCATTTGTAATCCACGTACTTGCAAAAATAAAAAAACGGACACCCGACCACGAACTGAAAGGGGCCCCATGTTTTCACATGGGACCCCTTTCCCCGAATGCCAGAAACCCCCTCTGACTTGTCTAAGAGGGTTTCTCAGCCAATCAGGGAGCGCCACGTTGTGGCACCCTCCTGATCGGCTGTGTGCTCCTGTACTGTCTGACAGGCGGCACACGGCAGTGTTACAATGTAGCGCCTATGCGCTCCATTGTAACCAATGGTGGGAACTTTGTGGTCAGCGGGTGACCGAAAGTAACCTCACCGCTGACCACAAAGTTCCCACCATTGGTTATAATGGAGCGCATAGGACGCTCCCTTTCAGCACAAAAATCAGATTCATAGCAGCATTTGTTTTTTTGTATAACCCAATCACCCCCCCCCCCCCCTTTTTTAATTCCCTAATTCTATTTTCGTCTAATACCTATAATTTTTTATATATTGTACCCAATAAACTTTTCTCTTTTTTCTCAATTTATGCATTTATATATACATTATTTGTAGATGCAAATGGTTACAACTTATATTCAGTCCATTTGTAGAGACAGGTCAATACACCATATATCGTGAATTGTTATACCTTCAGGCGCAATTGCAAAACCCCCTTTTCCTTGGCTGGGTCCACAGGATAACATTGGGATATTGTCGAGCGACAGCGAAAATGGCACCAACACGGTCACGAGCTTTCTGGCCTCCCAGGATGCATTGGGGCCTCCACTATATAGTCCCGCCCACTGACTCAGTCAGATCAGTTTTTTGCTTGGTGCGGCAGGAAGCCGCATGGTCACAGGCCTGCTGTAGAAAGCAGCCTTAAGTTTTCATTAATTTATTTTTATAGACTTACTGTTTTGGTTTTTGAGCGACTTCTCTTAGCAGCGTCTTAAACGCATATTAGAAAGAGTCGCTCCAACAACTCCCCACCGGGTCGCAACAACGCTTACCTCCGCGGTACAGTGCTGTCTCGACGGGCGTCTGTGTCGGATGTTCTAGCAGGTCCAGCAGACGTAACCAGGCTGTGGCTGGAGCATGGGGAGACGGTGAGTCTATGGACTTCCTCTTACTAGAGGGGTCAGGACACAGCTACACTGATTTGGTGGAGACTACAAACAGTGTGTTGATGCACCGAACATCTCGAGTGTGACAGCGCTACGCTCCGGGGATCATAGGCGCCAGGACTAGGTTGAGGCCGCGATCCTGGGAGTTTAAGTCAACAGGGGGTTTCAGATGCTCTCCTGGCCGCCCCTCCTCCGAGTTCATGGCCAGTTCCCGCGTGTCTTTCGTTTCATGAACTGAATGACGTCACTTCCGGCTCAGACGCTACCACGAGGGTACTCGGTCGCAGCTTAGACGCTGCGGTTGTGTACACTGGAGATAAACCCGCCCAGACCGAGTCGCAGGCCTTAGCGTCTGCATACACGTGGAAGTCGCTCAGCGTCCGTGTCCATTGGTGAGCGTCCGTGTCCGATATCAGTTACCAAGAGCGGCGGTGTACACCAGTAGCGTCTGAATCCACTCAGCGTCTTACGAGCGTTTTTGCTTGGATATGGAAGTGTGGTGAGTCTCCCTGTATCCCGGTCTCTGGAGGCAGGGTATACAGTACTAAAAATTCCTTTCTACTTCTTAGTGTGCACTGTTAATTTTTAGTACCTATTGCATATGAGACCTGTATATTACTGTGTTTTCTGCATGTTATGTAGAAAAAAGAACCAGTTTAACAGAAGTACAATTTTCCTACTTATGTTTAAGTTATTATGGAGGTTGTATTCTCATATGACAATGTCTAATGCTTTAACATGTGACTGACTGCTAGTATGCGTGCTGACTTTTCTGTGTAATGTCAGTCCTGTTCTGACCCTCAAATCAGGTGCACTGTGGTCAGATTGATTTCACCTCTACATACTGATTATAGGGTGTTTTTCAGTCACAAAATTGTGTAGTCAATATCAGATAAAATGTCTGTGAGCGGCAAAAGTGATGAGGAGAATTTGTCAAGCACTCCCATAGCCCTAACATGCTTATCTTGTAAGTCAGGGGAATTGATATGAATCAATTGGTCACTTATGAGGGTTTGTGTGCAAACTGTTTCGCTTTTCAGCAAAGTAAAAAACAGGAGTTAGTTCAACCTCCAGTAGAGCCACCATGGAATATGTTCGCAAAGACTCTGTCTTCAATAGCGGACAGGTTAGCTCCGGTAGCACCACCTCAAGGGTTAGGTTACACTATGAACCCATACATGCAGCTCCCTTCCTATGGTTTGGTTCCAGTAGCTTCTACAAGCAACCAAGGGGCAGGTAAGACTAAGACAGATACGTCTGTATGGCAGACTACACAAGATGATACATCGGATGATGATGCGGAAACAATAGATTCAACTCCGTATGATGATCAGTCCAGAGCTTTAGTTCAGAAGATGTAGCTGAACTCATTAATGCAGTGAAGGCTGTGCTTTCTCTGGAAGAACCAGCCAAGACAGCGTTAAAAGCAAAAGCACCTGTATTCAAACGAACAAAGTCAGTGAAAGCTGAATTTCCAGCATCAGATGAGTTGACGGAAATAATGGATGAGTCTTGGGCAGCGCCCAGTAAAAAGTATAAGATTCCTAAGAGATGGGATTCTTATTATCCATTTCCTGCTGGAGATTGTTCGAAGAGAGAAGTTCCTCCAAAAGTAGATGCACATGTTCTGCGACTCGTGCATAAATCTGCTTTACCACTGTCATCTACCTCTTTGAATGATGTCACAGACAGAAGGGTAGAGAGCCTATTGAAAAATATTTTTTCTCTTGTAGGTGCAGTGGTAAGACCTGCTATGGCTTCGGCCTGGGTAACAAAGGCAATGGGCGAATGGATAGAGGAACTAGAGAATGACATCCCCTCTCCTACTAGGGAGCAAGAGGATCGTCTTTGCCGTTTAAGACAATCTGCCCAGTATTTAGAAGAAGCAGCTATTGATGTAGGCACTGTTGCTTCTAAAGCTTCAGCCCTGGCAGTAGTCGCTCGCAGAGCAGTTTGGCTACGGACCTGGAAGGCAGATGCGGAGTCCAAGAAAGAATTGGAAGCATTGCCTTTCGTGGGTAATATATTATTTGGAAAACCTTTATCGGATATCCTAGAATCAGAGGCTGAATCGAAAAAGGTCAGATTTCCGGCTACCTATAACCCTAAGTCCAAGGGTTTAAAATTTTGCTCATTTCGCTGGCAAAGCAAAGCAAAAGCTAAAGAGGAGCCTAAACAACCCCAGTTTAAATCCAGGGGTAGGAAGCAGTGGGCTAGCAAAAAGCCAGCTTCCAAACCTGAACAGAAACCCTCAGCCTGAAGAGACGGGCCTCCGCCTGGAGGATTCCAGGGTTGGGGGCCGACTCCTGCAATTTGCACACATATGGCAACAGTCAACAGCAGATGCCTGAGTGCAGAAGGTAGTATCACAGGAGTATGGGTTCCCATTCAGGAGGCAGCCTCCTCAAAGATTTTTTTGCACCAGCCCGTCTCGTATAGAGTCGAAGGCCAATGCCCTGCAAGAAGCAGTCCAAAAATTACTGCAGTCAGGTGTGATTGTCCCAGTACCTCCATCACAAAAGGGACAGGGGTATTACTCCAATCTGTTTCTAATCCAGAAACCAAATGGGTCATATCGACCAATTCTAAATCTGAAGATGTTGAACAACTACATATGGATCCCGAAGTTCCACATGGAGACGTTACGCTCCATAATGTTGGCTATGGAACCGGGAGACTATATGGTATCTCTGGATGTACGGGATGCTTACCTGCATGTGCCTATAGCACTATCACATCAGTGTTACCTCAGGTTTGCCATCCTCAAGGAACACTTCCAGTTCCAAGCTCTGCCCTTCGGGCTAGCTACAGCACCCAGGGTGTTTACCAAGATCATGGTGGTTATGGCAGCTTGTCTGCGCAAGCAAGGGATAAGAATATTCCCATACCTAGACGACCTATTAATCTTAGCACAGTCGCAAAATTTACTGTTGAGCCATCTCCAACAGACGATAGTTTGTTTACAGAGACACGGGTGGCTCATAAATTGGGAGAAGTCGTCCCTGAATCCGTCACAGCGGATGGTTCATTTGGGAGCCATATTGGATTCAGACCTACAGAGAGTTCTCTTACCAGAGAAAAAAATAGTCAAGGTGCAGGTCATGGTTCAGGAAGCGTTGCAAGCCCAGACAATGTCAGTCCATGCAGCAATGCGACTGTTGGGTCTGATGGTATCAACGTTCGACATGGTGGAATATGCGCAATTCCACTCCAGACCGTTGCAGCATCTCATTTTGACCAAATGGAACGGAAATCATCAAACAATAAAGAAGCAGATGATAAAGATTCCAGTATATGTAAAAAGGTCTCTAGCATGGTGGCTACAGACAGACCATTTAAACAAGGGGAAACCCTTTTGGATAAAAGAGTGGCAAGTCCTGACAACAGATGCCAGCCTGCAAGGCTGGGGGGCGGTACTCGGAAGCCTATGGTTCCAGGGAAAATGGACCGCAAGGGAAAGTCGCCTGCCGATAAATCTGTTAGAAATAAGAGCCATTTACTTGGCTCTGGTTCAGGCAAAGGACAATTTACAAGGAAGACCAGTCCAGATCCGCTCAGACAATGCGACGGCAGTAGCATACCTCAATCATCAAGGAGGAACTCACAGCAAGAGTTTGATGGAGGAAGTAACTCCCATTCTAAAGTGGGCGGAACTCCATCTCCCGGCATTGTCAGCAGTATTTGTCCCGGGTGTACTAAATTGGGAAGCGGATTTTCTCAGTCGGCACACCATTCAGGAAACCGAATGGGCACTATACCCAGAAGTGTTTCAGACACAGGTGAACAGATGGGGTCTACCAGAGATAGACCTTATGGCGTCTCGTCTAAACAACAAAGTTCCGAGGTACGGATCAAGAACAAGGGACCCAGGAGCGGTCCTGGTAGACGCATTGTCAGTAGAATGGAGGTTTCAGCTGGCGTATCTGTTCCCTCCAATATCTCTGTTACCCAGAGTAGTGAGAAAGATAAAACAGGCAAAAGGAGCAATCATTCTAATAGCTCCAGCTTGGCCAAGAAGGCATTGGTACACAGATCTGTTGAGAATGTCCGTGGAGGCACCGATACTGCTCCCTCAACGTCCAGACCTGTTAATGCAGGGTCCTTGTTGTCACGGTCATCTGGATCGCCTGTCTTTGACGGCGTGGCTGTTGAAACCTCTATCTTAGAGGCTAAAGGATTTTCAAAGCAAGTAATCCAAACCATGCTTAGAGCAAGAAAGCCTTCTTCGGCCCGTGTATAGCATAGAATATGGCAAGCCTATATTCATTGGTGTTCTGGAAAAAATTACAATCCGAGATCTTTTAAAGTAGCTAGAATTTTGGATTTCCTGCAGGCAGGATTGGATAAAGGGTTGAAGGTTGCTTCCTTGAGGGTGCAAGTCTCAGCATTGACTGTATGGTTTCAGCAGAAGATTGCTGACCTACAGGATGTACGTACGTTTTTCCAAGGAGTAGTACATATTCAACCTCCATTTGTTCCTCCTGCAGCTCCCTGGGATTTGAATTTAGTTCTTAAATTTCTCCAGGGTCCTTTGTTTGAACCACTTGAGAGAACTGATCTTAAGTGGTTAACGGTTAAAGTTCTTTTTTTACTGGCAATGGCGTCAGCCAGAAGAGTGTCAGATTTAGGAGCATTATCTTGTAAGTCTCCTTTCCTAAGTTTTTTTCCAGACAGAGCTGTTCTCAGAACGAGATCTAGTTATCTTCCAAAGGTGGTATCAAAGTTTCACCTAAATGAAGAAATTGTAGTCCCAGCTTTTCAGGTATCGGGACTTTCTGCGGGAGAAGCGTCGCTGGACGTGGTCCGGGCTTTAAGAATCTACATAGATCGTACTAGTGCCATCAGGAAAACAGATTCTCTCTTCATCCTGTACGGATTCCATAGGAGAGGGTGGCCTGCTAGTAAACAGACGCTGGCGAGATGGCTCCGAATGGTAATATCAGAAGCTTATTCTCATGCAGATGTCCCTATTCCGGCTAATGTCTCTGCACACTCTACACGTAAGGTAGGTCCTTCTTGGGCAGCACAACAGGGTGCTTCAGCATAACAGATATGTAGGGCAGCCACATGGTCTTCCATAAACACATTCATCAGACATTATGCCTTGGAAACTTTTGCCTCTCATGACGCAGACTTCAGGCGAAAGGTCCTCCTGTACAATCAGGAGCGTCCCCACCACTAAAATGGCTTTGGGAATCCCAATGTTATCCTGTGGATAATCCTGTGGACCCAGCCAGAGAAATGAACGTTATGGTAAGAACTTACCGTTGATAACGTGATTTCTCTTATGTCCACAGGTATCCACAGGGATCCCACCCTGACGCATCTGATTTGAGGATCTAGACAATCACTAAACCTCTTCCTTCTTGTATGGAAGGGTGTGCATGTGTGTTCTTATCGCCTGTACAGGTCTCTACCTAATGTTCCTGCCTAAAATCGCTGTGGAAAGAACTGATCTGACTGAGTCAGTGGGCGGGACTATATAGTGGAGGCCCCAATGCATCCTGGGAGGCCAGAAAGCTTGTGACCGTGTTGGTGCCATTTTCGCTGTCGCTCGACAATATCCCAATGTTATCCTGTGGATACCTGTGGACATAAGAGAAATCACGTTATCAACGGTAAGTTCTTACCATAACATTCATTTTCTGATAATATTACGATAATATACGATAACTAAGGCACTACTTTGGTTTAGAAAGTGAATCAGGGCACTATTATGGGGTATACAATTAACTGCTGCAGAGAGGTGTCGCTCTAGAAACATTGGGACGGGGGACCCCTTCAGAATGTTGCTATGGGGCGCACAAAGTTCTTGCTACACCCCTGCCTATATGGCATTTCCCTCACCTATCTTTCCCTCCTCAGTCCATCTTAAATGGCACAGCAAGGCTGATAACTCTCACTACTCCACATTCTCTTTACTTGCCAAAACCTACACTGGTTCCCCGTCCCCTAGAATTCAATTCAAAGTTCAGACTCTTGCCTACAAAGTTACAAACAATACCACTCCTTTAAACCTTTCAAATGTAATCACCTGTAGATGCACAATATGCAATCGTCATTGGTGACTTTTATCAGTAATAGCCACGCACAGAATGTACCTTGGATGCTCCAGGCATCTCTGCAGTTGTGCCACTTCACCATCGTACTCCATGCTGGAAGGATGTGTGACTGATAGACTGCAGGTACCTTGTGGCGCTGCCCACCCCCTGGACGTTTGGCAGACTGTTTTCCTGATTGCCTGGAAGGGAATTCGATCAGAGGAGCCACCAGCAGGGTATTTCCCGGGGTACCCTGCCTTTATTTGACACCTGCGGCTCCTCCACCTGCATCGGTAGGATCACATTCCCCCCATGGCCTGTTCCCAGTCCACTTGTTTTTTTATGTATTGCTTGTTTTTAGACATTGCATGTTAGTATTGTATTAAATTCCATTTTATTTGCCATACCAGTGTGTTTCAACATACACTTTCACACCTGGGTATTATCTACATACATAAGTGACCGTAAGAGAGACCAGCGCCATTGTAGAGAGAGCACACCCCCTTTTTCATTTTGCACTTTTGTACTGAGCCCTTAGGGAGCTCTGGCACTCTCCACACGGCCAGCTGTCTCAGTCCTATACATCGCAGACTTGCTACCCCCGCCCTCCAGTTTGCACAGTACTCATGGTGAGACTGCATTACCGAGGCCACAGAAAGCTAATACTACCACTGCACACCACTGCTCAATGCACCACTATATTTACAGACACTGGTGTGTGCTCTCTTACACGTTCCTGGCTGGATCTTATGCACACATCATATACTACATGGAGTACCTATTGAACATAGCTGCTGCCTTATGTCATCCTGTAAACCTGTTCTGCCTGGCTAATGCATCTAATTAGACCTGGTCAAGTAATCTACCAAATGGACTAACTTCCTTTCTGATGCAGGGTACACTGGGCTCCACAAGGAATGGACAATGGGGTGTAGAGTAGGATCTTGATCCTAGGCACCAACAGGCTCAAAGCTTTGACTGTTCCCAGAATGCATAGCGCCGCCTCCTATATCTCCCCGCCTCCCTGCACAGGATCTCAGTTTTGTAGTTGGTGCTGCAGTAGCAGGCACTTAACAGTGGGGCTGCTCCAGGCAGCCCTAAGAAGAGCTTTTTTTCTGAGGAAAAAAGTGAAGACTTCAAGGGCAACAGCAGTGTTACATGTCAGTGGACATTCACGGCTGCAGCTCTGGCTCTCCCCAGCGGCGCTGTACACTCCCGAGCCCTGGTTGCCGGGTAACTACAGCAGGAGGCTCCAGTTTTCTTCTTGTCAGGCACACACAACGGGGGCTCTCCGGGATCGCGTGGCCACGCTTCGGGCGGTGGTAAGTGGGTCCCGCTTGTGGGACCCGGTCTTTATCGCGATCCGGCACGGTCAGTGGGAGGCGGGCCGTGCGCTGGCGGTGGACACTGTGGCAGTACAGGCGATCCCACTAGATCACCAGGGCATGGGACAAGTCAGGTTTTCTCTATAAACCGTTTTATTAGAGCCCACAGTACCCAGTGGTTTTGCCAGTAGGGGGATAGAGCTTGGACCTGAAGTCCCTCCCCCAGCCCCAGGGCGCCATTTTCTGCAAATGTTCCCGCCCTGGAGCTGCATATCTGTCTCTCCCTCACTCCCTGGCAGTGTCTGCGGCGCCATTATCCCTCAGCTCACTGTTCCTGGGAATGCTTGGGAAATCCTCCTATGTAAAGCCGCCTGGTTGTCAGTGCTGTGACTTTGCAAGACACTTAAGTATTCTACCTGCCTTTTTTAGTCAGTGTTAGTTAAGAAAGAGTGCACTTAGTCAGGGTTTCCTAGTACAATTACCCTGTGATATACATCCAGTTCTTACTGTGTACTGTTATATCTATTGTTATATAGCTGTGTAAGCTAGTCCAGTGCAGTCTTATTGTTAGTAATAACCACTGCATTGTACAGACTGTGACTATTTGTGTGTGCATTTGATAGCGGAGTGGTGTCCATTTCGTGTCTTTCACTCAACCTGCTATCCGTATATTCTATAACCTGAGGGGGCTTGGTGCGTTAGGTTTTATCTAATATAGGATTTTCACAAAGATATACTGGATTACGTATTTTTCTCTGTGATTTAGTCACCATATCTCTCCTTTATCTCTGCTAGTACTGACTACACTGCGCAGGGGTTTGGGCTAGAGGTATTGTGCTGCTGACAAATTGTACTGTGTTACCTGATACTGCAAGTTATATCATGTCTGCTTCTGAGGGTAACGGTTCTGGGGCTGAACACACTGCCAGTGTTGCTGAAGCCGCAGATACCTATGAAGAGAATATAGCAGCTTTGGGCTCTGGTTCTGGGGGCTCCTTGCCCCCCAGTGGGACGGTGGCAACGGGGGCAAATAATGACTCGCAGTGGGCCGCTTTTTCCACGCTTCTGCATATGCTAGTTCATAAACTAACACCCCCTATGGGACCCCCAATGCCTGTACAACCGTTTGTGGTCCCTGCAGCTAACCCGCCGTGGGCGGAAGATTTATCTGCTCAAATAAAGAAGTTGAACCAGTCCCTGACTACTAAAAAGTCTGACCGTCGTGCCCCTACGTCCAAGGGGTCCTCTAAGCGAGCGCTTGTCTCCTCACAATCCACTGCTGTCACTGACACCTCGTCGGATGAAGACGGCACTTACACTGACCCCACAGGTTCTGACTCAGATACGGCTGATGGGAAGGGTGGTTCACATGTGGATGTTCCTGATCTTTTGGAGGCTATTAAGTTAATTTTACAGATTACGGATGATCCCGAGTCATCCGTTCCTCCTAAGAAACCAGATAGGTTCAAGCGTCAGAAGGTGATTAGACAAGTTTTACCTCACTCTGACCACCTAATTGATATAAGTCAGGAACCCTGGGAAAACCCGGGTACGAAGTTTGTGCCTCAAAAAAAGATGCTGGCTCGCTATCCCCTTGCGCCGGAGCGGTCTAAGAATTGGGAAATGCCTCCTCCAGTGGACTCACATGTGGCTAGGATGGTGGTTTCCTCAGCTCTACCGGTCACCACCGTCACGTCTCTAAAAGAGCCTACGGATAAACGTGTGGAGGGTTGTCTGAAAGCGAATTACACCCTCACGGGTGCTGCACGAAGGCCCACTATTGCAGCTATTTGGGCTGCAGAGGCCATTGAAGCATGGGCCTTGGAGTTAGATTCTGAAATCTCCTCTGACCATGCTAGACAATGCTTGTCTTATATTGTCACAGCTTATCGTTATATTAAAGAGGCGGCTTCTGATGCCGGTATCCTGGCAGCCAAGGCCTCTACTACGTCAGTCCTGGCTCGCTGAATATTGTGGCTGAGATCCTGGTCTGTGGATCTGGACTCTAGAAAAACCCTGGAGGTACTCCCTTCTAAGGGAGATATTCTGTTTGGGGAGGATTTAAATAAGATTGTGGCTGACTTGGCTACTGCCAAAACTGCCTGTCTGCCAAGTACTGCTCCTTCTGTGTCGAAGGCTAAAGGTACTTCCTTTCGCCCCTTTCGTCCTTCAAGTAAAGCAAAAGGTCAGGCGTACAACAAGCAGGCCCGCACTTCCAAACCTGGTAAGCCTAAGCCCAAAAGAGCCTGGGCGGCCCGTCAGCCAACTTCCAAGACAGATAAGCCTGCCGCATGACGGGGCGGGCCTCCCTCTGGGGGATCCCAGGGTGGGGGGCCGGCTTCTAGGGTATACCCAGGAATGGTTGAAGACCACTTCAGATGCCTGGGTACGGGAAGTCGTCACTCGAGGTTACGCTATAGCCTTCAAAAACTGACCCCCTCATCGATTTTGCCAGACAGATGTCCCGTTGGACAAGACAAAGGCAAACACTCTACATTCGGTGGTACAGACCCTCCTGGATACAGGAGTCGTAGTACAGGTGCCTCTTGCGCAGAGGGGCCGGGGGTACTATTCTCCGCTGTTTCTATTCCCGAAACCGAATGGGTCCTCCCGGCCCATTCTCAACCTCAAGGCATTGAACAGGTTTGTGAAGGTTTCCAAGTTCCGGATGGAAACCCTTCGCTCTATAGTTCTGGCCTTGGAACCTGGGGACTTCATGGTCTCCCTGGATATACAGTATGCTTACCTGCATATTCCTATAGCAGTGTCTCATCAGCAATACCTGAGATTTGCGATTGGCAACTGCTATTACCAGTTTCGGGCATTACCTTTTGGTTTAACAACGGCTCCGCGAGTCATTACAAAAGTCATGGCGGTGATGACGGTGGTACTCCGCCGTCAAGGGGTCAGGATACTGCCGTATTTGGACGACTTGTTAATCCTGGCAAATTCCCTAGAACTTCTCCTGCGTCATCTAGATGTGACGGTCCGGTTTCTGCAAGCCCACGGGTGGCTCATCAACTGGAAGAAGTCATCCCTGATCCCTGCTCAGAGCATGGTGCATCTGGGAGCACTATTGGACACTCACAACCAGCGGTTGTTCCTGTCTCAGGAGAAAGTCCTGAAACTTCAGGACAGGATTCGTTGCTTCCTATCTTGTCCGCAAGTGTCGATACATTCGGCGATGCAGGTGCTGGGCTTCATGGTGTCAGCATTCGACATGGTGTAGTACGCTCAATTTCACTCTCGCCCTCTCCAGAGTCTGATTCTAGCCAAATGGGATGGCCTGCCTCACCGGATCAGGTCTCAAATGATCTCATTGACTCCGGAGGTCCGTCTGTCACTGCTCTGGTGGCTCCGGGACCAACAACTGTGCAGGGGCCGTCCGTTCTGGATATCCGACTGGGTCCTGTTGACGACAGATGCCAGTCTAAGAGGTTGGGGCGTGGTGCTGGAGCTACACTCCCTTCAGGGGCGGTGGACCAAGGAGAGGAGTCCCTCCTCTCGATCAATATTCTGGAGTTGCGGGCAGTCTTCAATGCCTTGAACCTAGCCCAGCATTTAATTCAGAACCGTCCTGTTCAAGTACAGTCGGACAACGCCACCACAGTGGCTTACATAAATCATCAAGGCGGCACTCAAAGCCGCCTACAAATGAAGGAAGTCTCACGGATTCTACAGTGGGCAGAATGCCATCTACCGGCCATATCGGCAATATTCATTCCGGGAATCCTGAATTGGGAAGCGGACTTTCTCAGTCGTCAGGACGTGCATACCGGCGAGTGGGGCCTCCATCCAGAAGTGTTTCAACTCCTAGTGGAAAGGTGGAGGCTTCCAGACGTAGATCTGATGGCATCTCGACACAATCACAAGGTTCCGGTCTTCGGAGCAAGGACAAGGGATCCTCAAGCAGCATTTGTGGATGCGCTGGCGGTACCGTGGAGGTTTCGGCTGCCGTACGTGTTCCCTCCAGTGTCACTCCTGCCCAGGGTAATTCGGAAGTTCAAGCAAGAAAAAGGAATTCTGCTTTTCACAGCTCCAGCGTGGCCCAGACGGCACTGGTTCTCAGACCTGCAAGGCCTATCGTCAGAGTGTCCTGTAGTTCCCCATTTCTGATATTTCACCGTGACCGGGCGGTTCTTAGGACTTGTCCCGGCTATCTACCTAAGGTGGTTTCTTCGTTCCACCTTAATCAGGAGATTGTAGTTCTGGCACTTGTTTCTCCTGATCTGTCTCCCAAAGAGCGGTCTTTGGATGTGGTACGAGCTCTCCGTATCTATGTGAAGAGAACTGCTCCTATTAGGAAATCTGATTCTCTTCTTGTTGTGTTTGGGTTTCACAAAGGGGCTGGCCTGCTCACAAGCAAACTCTGGCCAGATGGATTAGAATGGTGATTGCACATGCTTATGTGAAGGCTGGTCTCTCTGCTCCTGATCACATTAAGGCCCATTCTACTCGGTCTGTTGGACCTTCTTGGGCGGCCCAACGTGGTGCGACCCTTGAATAATTGTGCAAGGCGGCTACGTAGTTTTCTGTGAACACGTTCATAAGGTTCTATGCCTTCGATACTGCCGCTTCCCAGGATGCTTCCTTTGGACGCCGGGTTCTTGTGCCCGCTACAGTGCGTCCCCTCCCATAAGGAACTGCTTTAGGACATCCCCATTGTCCATTCCTTGTGGAGTCCAGTGTACCCCGCAGCAGAAAATGAGTTTTATGGTAAAAACTTACCTTTGTTAAAACTCTTTCTGCGAGGTACATTGGGCTCCACAAGGCGCCCACCCTGACGCACTTAGCTTCTTTGGGTTGGTATGGCATTAGCCGCTGACACGTCTCCTGTCGTGAGAATGCGGTGTTGTGGCTACTAACCGTTGTCGTCTCTCTTCCTGCTACTGCATTGGACTGGTTAACTAAAAACTGAGATCCTGTGCAGGGAGGCGGTGTGATATAGGAGGCGGCGCTATGAATTCTGGGAACAGTCAAAGCTTTGAGCCTGTTGGCGCCTAGGATCAAGATCCTACTCTACACCCCATTGTCCATTCCTTGTGGAGCCCAGTGTACCCTGCAGCAGAAAGGAAGTTAGTCCATTTGGTAGATTACTTGACCAGGTCTAATTAGATGCATTAGCCAGGCAGAACAGGTTCACTATGAGAGGATCCAGCAGCTCACCAGCGCCATTTTCCCTCTACAGCGGACACAGACACTGACTGACAGGGACGCACAGCTCCTCCGGTCTGACTCCAGATTACCTTAGCGGTACCAGGGGGTCATAGCAAGGGTGGAGCGATTACTAGTGTACTAAATCCCAAATCTGGGTACTTAGTCTGCGACCCGGCTAAGCTTGGCATTAGCAATAAGGGCGCTGTGTGCTGGCTCCAAACTCTTTGTCACCCTGGAAGGGCTCTTTGTGGGTTAATTGTGCTTTTAACTGTGTGTGTGTGTGTGTGTGTGTGTGTGTGTGTGTGTGTGTGTGTGTGTGTGGTCACATTTACAATATGTCAGGCAAAGAGCCACAGCTATAAAATGGTAGCTGGAGAGGCATAGACCACACCCCCTGACAAAGTCTAACAGTGACGAAACGCGTTGAGCGTGGCCTGGAAGGACGCGATTGACATACACCTGTTGAGTACTATGTCCGTGAGCTAAGACGCTGACGAAATGACACTGCCGCTGAAGCTGTGTGGAGCGTGTCGCTGTTGCTTTCCGGAGGCATTGGTGAACCGACCATATACTTGTGCTTTTAAACCTTGATGTACGTGAGCTTGTTACTTGTTTAGTAAAATACATTTGATATCTAATCTCACTGAGTGCGCCCTCATTCTCTTCTAGTTGTTATGCATTTGGACTAACAGTGGTGGTAACACTGTAACAAGAGGTGCCTGCATTCACATCAATTAAATTACGGACGTTTAATGGATAAAGACAGAGGACATTGATCGCACAACCACTCAACATATATATATATATATATATATATATATATACAGGTGTGCTCATAAGTTTACATGCCCTAGCAGAATTTGTGATTTTCTGGCCATTTGTCAGAGAATATAAATGATGACTCACAAACTTTTCTTTCACTCATGGTTAGTGGTTGGGTGAAGCCATTTATTGTTAAACAACTGTGTTTACTCTTTTTAAATCATAATGACAACAGAAACTACCCAAATGACCCCGATCAAAAGTTTACATACCTCCGTTCTTAATGCCGTGTATTGCCCCCTTTAACATCAATGACAGCTTGAAGTCTTTTGTGGTAGTTGTGGATGAGGCTCTTTATTTTCTCAGATGGTAAAGCTGCCCATTCTTCTTGGCAAAAAGCCTCCAGTTCCTGTAAATTCTTGGGCTGTCTTGCATGAACTGCACGTTTGAGATCTCCCCAGAGTGGCTCAATGATATTGAGGTCAGGAGACTAAGATGGCCACTCCAGAACCTTCACTTTATTCTGCTGTAGCCAATGACAGGTCGACTTGGCCTTGTGTTTTGGATCATTGTCATGTTGAAACGTCCAAGTACGTCCCATGCGCAGCTTCCGGGCTGATGAGTGCAAATTTTAATCCAGTATTTTCTGATAACATGCTGCATTCATCTTGCCATCAATTTTGACCAAGTTTCCAATGCCTTTGTAGCTCACACATCCCCAAAACATCAGCAATCCATCTCCGTGTTTCACAGTAGGAATGGTGTACCTTTCATCATAGGCCTTGTTGACTCCTCTCCAAATGTAACGTTTATGGTTGTGGCCAAAAAGTTCAATTTTGGTCTCATCACTCCAAATGACTTTGTTCCAGAAGTTTTGAGGCTTGTCTCTGTGCTGTTTGGAGTATTGTTAGCCGGATGCTTTGTGGCATTTGCGTAGTAATGGCTTTCTTCTGGCGACTCGACCATGCAGCCCATTTTTCTTCAAATGCCTCCTTATTGTGCATCTTGAAACAACCAGACCACTTTTTTTCAGAGAGTCCTGTATTTCAGCTGAAGTTATTTGTGGATTTCTCATATGTCCTAGAGGATGCTGGGGACACCATAAGAACCATGGGGTATAGACGGGATCCGCAGGAGACATGGGCACTTTAAGACTTTGGGTGTGAACTGGCTCCTCCCTCTATGTCCCTCCTCCAGACTCCAGTTTAGAATCTGTGCCCAGGCAGACTGGATGCACACTGAGGAGCTCTACTGAGTTTCTCGGAAAATACTTTATTAGGTTTTTTATTTTCAGGGAGCACTGCTGGCAACAGTCTCCCTGCATCATGGGACTTAGGGGAGAGAAGTCAGATCTAGTGAGTTTAAAGGCTCTGCTTCTTGGCTACAGGACACCATTATCTCCTGAGGGTTTGGAACACTAGGTACGCCTAGGGGTTCACTCCCAGAGCCCGCCGTCACCCCTTTGCAGAGACAGAAGTCAGAAGACAGGTGAGTAGAAGAAGATAGAAGACTTCAGTGATGGCTTCTGAGGTACTGCACAGCGATCGCGCTGCGCGCCATGCTCTCACACACAGCGGCACTACAGGGCGTGGGGGGGGGCACCCTGGGCAACATAAAAATCCTCTTTTTAGGCTGACAAAGTGAAATTGGAGTGCTTTGGCACTAAATTCTTACCCCCGCCAGCATTATTAGTTTTAAAAAATAGCGGGCTGAAGCGCGTCATGAAGGGGGCGGGGCTTAGCCCTCACAGCTCTCATCTGCGCCATTTTCTCTCCAGAGCTGCAAAGACGCAGGTCCTTCCTCACCACTGCTATAACAAGTAACTGGGTGCAAAACGGGGGGGTACAGCAAATTTGATGCTTAAATATGTTATTAGAAAGCGCTGCAGGGTCTGAGGCATTATATATTAAGGTTTCAGAACCGGGACAGGCGCTAGGTTGTGAGCTGGCAAACTCCCTCTGTGTTTCTCTGACAGGCTTTACTGTGGGTCTGTCCCCCTTTTGGCCCAGTGTGTCTGTGGGTGTCGGTACAGGTGTGTCGGCATGTCTGAGGCGGAGTGCTCTTCCCAGGAGGAGACTGTGTTAGGGGCAGAAATGGCTGTGGGAGTGACCCTGTCGGCACCGCCGACTCCTGACTGGGTAAATGTGTTGAATGCTTTGAATGCTAATGTGGCTGTTATTAATAAGAGATTAGATAAATCTGAGTCTCAGAACCAGGTATGGAAAAAATCTGTGGAGGATGTGTTATCACAGGTCCAGACACCCTCGGGGTCACATAAACGTTCCTTTGCTCAGTTAACAGACACAGATACCGACATGGACACTGACTCCAGTGTCGATTATAGTGACTCCAGATTAGACCCAAAATTGCCAAAGAGCATTCAGTACATGATTGTGGCAATAAAAGACGTGTTGCATATCTCCGAGGACCCTGCTGTTCCTGATACTAGGGTCTGTATGTTTAAGGGAAAGAAACCTGAGGTAACGTTTACTCCCTCTCATGAGCTGAATGCCCTTTTTGAAAAAATGTGGGAAAATCCTGACAAAAAGTTTCTGATTCCCAAAAGGATTCAAATGGCGTATCCGTTCCCCTCTGGGGATAGAGAAAAGTGGGAGTCACCTCCCATTGTGGACAAGGCGCTATCACGGTTGTCTAAAAAGGTGGCTTTACCGTCTCCTGACACGGCAGCCCTTAAGGATCCTGCGGATCGTAGACATGAAAATACGCTAAAATCCATTTACCTCACCACAGGTACACTACTCAGACCAGCTATTGCATCTGCGTGGGTGAGTAGTGCTATCGAAAAATGGGCAGATAACTTGTCATCTGATATAGATACCCTGGATAGGGATACCATCCTTTTAACGCTGGGTTATATCAGGGACCCTGCAGCCTACCTAAAGAAGCCGGCGAGAGATATTGGCCTCTTGGGATCAAGGGCCAATGCCATGGCAGTCTCAGCTAGGAGAGCATTGTGGATTCATCAATGGAATGCTTATGCTGACTCTAAGAAAGCTATGGAGTCTCTACCGTTTAAAGGTGGTGTATTGTTTGGTGAAGGTCTCGCTGAGTTGGTATCTACGGCTACCGCGGGTAAGTCGTAATTTTTGCCTTATGTTCCTCCACAACAAAAAAAGCTCACCACTTGCAGATGCAGTCCTTTCGGCCAAATAAATACAAAAAAGGCCGAGGTTATTCCTTCCTTGCCAATAGAGGAAGAGGAAAAGCTAAAAGATCTCCGGCCGTGGCAGGTTCTCAGGAGCAGAAGTCCTCCCCAGCTTCTGCCAAATCCACCGCATGATGCTGGGGCTCCTCTGCGGGAGTGCGCACCGGTGGGGGCGCGTCTCAAGCTCTTCAGTCAATTCTGGGCTCGTTCAGCCCTAGACCCGTGGATTTTAGAAATAGTGTCCCAGGGGTACAAACTGGAGTCTCAAGACGTCCCCCCTCGACGTTTTTTCAAATCAGCCTTACCAGCTTATCTTCAGAACAGGGAGGTAGTATGCGATGCAATACAAAAGTTGTGTCTGAATCAAGTCATTGTCAGGGTTCCCCCGGCACAACAGGGAGAAGGCTTTTATTCGGGCCTGTTTGTGGTCCCGAAACCGGACGGCTCGGTCAGACCAATTCTGAACCTAAAATCCCAAAATCTTTACCTAAGAAAATTCAAATTCAAGATGGAATCTCTCCAAGCAGTGATCTCCAGTCTCGAGGAAGGGGATTTCATGGTGTCGGTCGACATAAAGGATGCCTACTTACACATCCCCATATATCCTCCGCATCAGGCTTACCTGAGGTTTGCTACTCAGGATTGTCATTACCAATTTCAGGTGTTGCCGTTTGGTCTGTCCACGGCTCCGAGGATTTTCACCAAGGTAATGGTGGAAATGATGGTTCTCCTTCGCAGGCAAGGAGTCACAATTATCCCTTACCTGGACGATCTCCTGATAAAGGCGAGATCCAAAGACAAGCTGGAGCAGGACATTGCGCTCTCCCTGACAGTTCTGCAACAACATGGTTGGCTCCTAAACCTGCCGAAGTCACAGTTAAATCCGACAAAGCGGCTGTTGTTTTTGGGAATGATTCTGGACATGGAATTACAGAGAGTTTTTCTTCCAGAAGAGAAGGCTCTGGAAATTCAGAGTTTGGTCAAACAAATTCTGAAACCAGCGAGAGTATCAATTCATCAATGCACTCAGTTGCTGGGGAAGATGGTGGTGGCCTATGAGGCCATTCAGTTTGGCAGATTCCATGCCAGAGTGTTTCAGTGGGACCTATTGGACAAGTGGTCCGGATCCCATCTGCACATACACCGGAAAATAATTCTATCCTCCAAGACCAGAATCTCACTCCTGTGGTGGCTGCACAGCTCTCACCTCCTAGAGAGACGCAGGTTCGGGATCCAGGACTGGATCCTAGTAACCACGGATGCGAGTCTCCGATACTGGGGAGCAGTCACACAGGAGGAAACCTTCCAGGGAAAATGGTCAAGCCAGGAAGTTTGTCTACACATAAACGTTCTGGAGTTAATGGCCATTTACAATGGCCTTCTTCAAGCGGAACGTTTTCTTCGCAACCGGCCCGTCCTAATACAATAGGACAATATAACAGCAGTAGCGCACATAAACCGCCAGGGAGGAACAAAGAGCAGGGCGGCAATGGCAGAGGCCACAAAAGTTCTCCGCTGGGCGGAAAGACATACAAGCGCTCTGTCAGCAATCTTCATTCCAGGAGTGGACAACTGGGAAGCAGACTTCCTCAGCAGACACGATCTCCATCCAGGAGAGTGGGGTCTTCATCAAGAGGTCTTCACAGAAGTGACAAGTCTTTGGGGAATTCCTCAAATAGACATGATGGCGTCTCGCCTAAACAAGAAACTTCAGAGAGATTGTTCCAGGTCGAGGGACCCTCAAGCAATAGCGGTGGACGCGCTGGTAACACCATGGGTGTTTCAGTCGGTGTACATGTTTCCTCCACTTCCACTCATTCCAAAGGTGCTAAAGATCATAAGAAGAACAAAGGTTCAGGTGATCCTCATTGCTCCGGACTGGCCAAGGAGGACTTGGTATCCAGATCTTCAGGAATTACTCATAAGAGATCCCTGGCCTCTTCCTCTACGAGAGGATCTGTTACAGCAGGGGCCGTGCGTGTACCACGACTTACCGCGGCTACGTTTGACAGCTTGGCGGTTGAACGCCGGATCCTAACCAGAAAGGGTATTCCCAGTGAAGTTATTCCCACACTTCTTCAGGCTAGAAAATGAGTAACGTCTAAACATTATCACCGTATTTGGAGAAAATGTGTCTTGGTGTGAATTCAAGAAGACTCCTACGGAAGAATTTCAACTAGGGCGTTTTCTCCATTTCCTGCAAGCAGGTGTGGATGCGGGCCTAAAGTTAGGCTCGATTAAAGTACAAATTTCGGCCTTATCGGTTTTCTTTCAAAAACAATTGGCTTCCTTTCCAGAAGTACAGACTTTTGTGAAAGGATTTTTGCACATCCAACCTCCATTTGTGCCCCCAGTGGCACCATGGGATCTTAACGTGGTGTTGTGTTTTCTTCAATCACATTGGTTTGAATCTTTACAGAAGGTTGAGTTGAAATTCTCACTTGGAAAGTGGTCATGCTATTGGCCTTAGCATCCGCAAGGCGGGTGTCTGAGTTAGTGGCTTTGTCTCACAAGAGTCCTTATTTAATCTTCCATGAAGATAGAGCGGAGTTGAGGACTCGTCAACAATTTCTGCCGAAGTTGGTTTCATAGTTCCACATGAACCAGCCTATTGTGGTACCAGTGGCTACTGACGCCTTCGCGGAGTCAAAATCTCTCAATGTTGTCAGGGCCTTGAAAATTTATGTCGCCAGAACGGCTCAACTTAGGAAAACGGAAGCTCTGTTTATCCTGTATGCTGCCAACAAGATGGAATGCCTGCTTCCAAGCAGACTATTGCGCGCTGGATCTGTAATACGATTCAGCATGCTCATTCTACGGCTGGATTGCCGTTACCGAAATCAGTGAAGGCCCACTCTACCAGAAAAGTGGGCTCATCCTGGGTGGCTGCCCGCGGTGTCTCGGCATTACAACTCTGCCGAGCAGCTACTTGGTTGGGTTCAAACACTTTTGCGAAATTTTACAAGTTTGATACCCTGGCTGATGAGGACCTCATGTTTGGTCAATCGGTGCTGCAGAGTCATCCGCACTCTCCCGCCCGTTCTAGAGCTTTGGTATAAACCCCATGGTTCTTATGGTGTCCCCAGCATCTTCTAGGATGTATGAGAAAATAGGATTTTAATACCTACCGGTATATCCTTTTCTCTTAGTCCATAGAGGATGCTGGGCGCCCGTCCCAGTGCGGACTCTATCTGCAGTTATTAGTTATGTTTACACACGGGTTGTGTTGCGTTATGGTCAGCCTGTTGCTGACGTTGTTCATGCCGTTGACTGGAGTTTCTGTTAAATGCCATGTTGTACGGCGTGTTTGAGGTGTGAGCTGGTATGTGTCCCACCTTAGTTAACAATAAATCCTTTCCTCGAAATGTCCGTCTCCCTGGGCACAGTTCCTATAACTGGAGTCTGGAGGAGGGGCATAGAGGGAGGAGCCAGTTCACACCCATTCAAAGTCTTAAAGTGCCCATGTCTCCTGCGGATCCCGTCTATACCCCATGGTTCTTATGGTGTCCCCAGCATCCTCTACGGACTAAAAGAAAAGGATTTACCGGTAGGTATTAAAATCCTATTTTTTCTTTGAATCCCGAACAATTTTCCTGGCAGTTGTGGCTGAAATTTTTGTTGGTCTACCTGACCGTGATTTGGTTTCCACAGAATCCCTCATTTTCCATTTCTTAATTAGAGTTTGAACACTGCTGATTGGCATTCTCAATTGCTTGGATATCTTTTTATATCCCTTTCCTGTTTTATACAGTTCAATTACTTTTTCCCGCAGGTCCTTTGACAATTCTTTTGCTTTCCCCATGACTCAGAATCCAGACACGTCAGTGCAGCACTGGATGAAAGATGCAAGGGTCTTTCAGGAGTTCAGAAACTCACTGACCTTTCTCATACGTCCTAGAGGATGCTGGGGTCACATCAAGAACCGTGGGGTATAGACGGAATCCACAGGAGACATGGGCACTTTAAGACTTTGAATGGGTGTGAACTGGCTCCTCCCTCTATGCCGCTCCTCCAGACTCCAGTTTAGATCTGTGCCCAGGCAGACTGGATGCACTCTGAGGAGCTCTACTGAGTTTCTCGAAAAAATACTTTTGTTAGGTTTTTTATTTTCAGGGAGACTGCTGGCAACAGTCTCCCTTCTTCGTGGGACTTAGGGGAGAGAAGTCAGACCTACTTCTAGTGAGTTTAAAGGCTCTGCTTCTTTGGCTACAGGACACCATTAGCTCCTGAGGGTTTGGAACACTAGGTACGCCTAGGGGTTCATTCCCAGAGCCCGCCGTCACCCCCCTTGCAGAGTCAGAAGACAGGTGAGTAGAAGAAGAATAGAAGACTTAAGTGACTGCTTCTGAGGTACCGCACAGCGATCACGCTGCGCACCATGCTCCCACACACAGCGGCACTATAGGGTGCAGGGCGCTGAGGGTGGCGCCCTGGGCAGCATAAAATCCTCATATGTGACTGGAAAACAAGGGTATGAGTGCCTAGGCACTAAATCCTGACCCCCGCCAGTATAAATATAATAAAAAATAGCAGGTCTGAAGCGTGCCATGAAGGGGGCGGGGCTTAGCCCTCACAGCTCTCATCAGCGCCATTTTCTCTTGTAGAGACGCTGGTCCTTCCTCACACTACTGTATACATAACAGAGTGAAAACCGGGGGGAGGTGGGGTGGGGTGGGCACAGTTGATTTGAGGCAATATAAGTTACTTATAAGGTCTGAGGCAATATATAAAGTTTTCAGAACCGGGATTGAGCGCTGGGTTGTGAGCTGGCAAACTCCATCTGTGTCTTCCTGACAGACTTTACTGTGGGTCTGTCTCCTATATGCCTGGTGTGTCGTGGGTACACGTGTGTCGGCATGTCTGAGGCTGAGTGCTCATCCCACAAATGGCCGTGGGAGTGACCCTGTCGACACCGCCGGCTCTTGATGCTACTTGGTACTTGTGTGTCGACACGTCGGTGGCTGAATGTTTTTCCCCAGAGAAAACGATATTAGGGACACAGACGGGTGTGGGTGACCATGTAGGCACCACCAATATCTGACTGGGTAGAAAATTTGCATATCAGAAAGGGTATATATATGGGTATATATGTGTATGTATGTGTGTGTGTGTGTGTGTGTGTATGTATATATATATATATATATATATATATATATAGTAAGGTTGAATAACTCTGTGTCCCCAACACAGACGTAGAAATATCTATGGAGTATGTCATGTTCATAGCTATATTTCCCTCAGACCCCTCGGGGGTGCAAAAATTTAATTTTGCCCAGTTACTACTCCCTGATATCGGCACGGATACTGTTTCCTATGTCGACCATAATGTTTCCTGATTACATCTCAAAAAAAAAAAAAGAGCATTCCGTACATTAAAGACGTCACTGAGGACTCTGGCTGTTCCGGACAGAAGGGTCTATGTGTGGATATGTATATTTACTTAATTATATATATATCTAGAGAAAATAGAATAATGGGGGGCGCCAATAGTGCATTAAAAGATGACAATTTATTGACACATCATAAAACACAGGTCTAAAAATGTAAGCGTACCAAAGATGGCGGTATAATCACCGCTGATACATTCATTTTAAAATCAAAGATACAAGATGGATTCACCACTGCATGTTGCCTTGTTCAGCGTCCATCCATAAGCCACGCCCCTACCGGTTTCATCACCAGGACTTCATCAGAGGGCTTGGCTTAAAATTTCCCTTAGAGCTTTTAAATCCTAAAAACCTGTTTGCATTCTCCAATCAGTTATACATTAACAGGTTCAAGTAATCATTCATTAGTGAGTGAGATTTATCAACAACACCAGTGGCGGATCTTGCCACGGGCAAGCAGGACTTTTGCCCGGGGCGCCGCCTTCCGGAGGGCGCCGGCGCCATCCGGAGGGCGCCGCACCATGGCAAGATCCTCCACTGTCAGTGTGCGCCCCAGCAGTGTCCCCCCGCTGTGCCCCCCCTCCCGCTGTGAGAAGGGAACCAGACGCTATGCGTCTGGTTTCCCTTCGTGGCGCTGGTCCTCCCCCGCTCTGAAGGGAATCAGACGCTAAGCGTCTAGTTTCCCTTCATGGAGAGGACCTTTGGTGTGCGGTGCGCGATGACGTCATCGCGCACCGCACAGCATTGTGGCATAGACGCTAGGGGTCATAATTGACCTCTAGCGCTTATGCTGTGCTATGGGAGAGACGTCATGACTGACGTCTCTCCCATAGATCCGAGGAGAAGAGCGGCGCCGGTCTGCAGGGTCTGGAAACAGGAGCGGGGTACAGTAAGTATACTTTTTTCTTTTTTTCTTTTTTTTTCCAGCGGCGCTACAAATGGGGGGCGTGACTGACCACGCCCCCATGTTAAGCCACGCCCCTAACTTTTGCCCGGGGCGCCGCAAGGGCAAGAACCGGCCCTGAACAACACATACATTTACACAGAAAAAGACTGTCTAATACAAATGAATATCATGCAGTCGTATTTTATCCTAAAATTACACTGATAAAACATTTGTAATAAATGAACAGTTACAAGTAGCAAAGTACACCGTTCGTTAAACCAAAAAAGGAGTGAGTTCATAACCTTCATTTAATCCATCTGGAGATAAAGTATTCAAAGTAATGATCCAGAAGGTTTCTCGTCTGTTAAGTCTATTTATTCTATCTCCACCACGTTTATCCACAGGTATATGTTCCAAACCTAAAAATTTTAATGAAGATGGATCACTATTATGGCACTGTTTAAAGTGCCGGGGGACACTATGATTATCCATATTATTTTTTATATTTCTTAGATGTTCTAATATCCGCAGTTTTAGAACTCTTTTGGTTTTTCCTATATACCTCTTTCTGTAACCACATTCCAGCAAGTATATAACATGAGTAGCTGCACACTTTGCATCTGCCACATGTGAAAAACCCTTTAATCTGATCAAACATGTTGCCATTTGCTAGACACCTATGTTAAGGATTCAATGCATGTTTTACAATTATTAGATTCATTTCTTTGGAGTGATGAATATAGCTGGGGTACCATAGATGTACAGTCGCTGTACACTTCTATCCCCCATGTTAAAGGTATACAATGTATAGAGATGGTATTACAAAAAGACCCAGAACTGAATACACACAGAATTGCTTTTTTATTAGACTGTCTCAAATTTGTGTTTGAGCACAATTATTTTACTTTTTTAGATACATTTTTTGTACAGCGATGTGGTTTAGCGATGGGGATGATTTGTGCCCCGAGTGTGGCAAATTTATTTATGGGGATATGGGAACAAGACAAAGTTCTTAGTGAAAATCCCTATTCTGACAAATTAATATTATTTAAACGCTATATTGACGATATTATCATGATTTGGCGAGGAAATGAATCAGATTTTGGGGATTTTGTACAGTATTTGAATATTAACGACTATAATCTCAGCTTCACGTCAAAATTTCATAAGTAAGAAATTGAATTCCTAGACTTAGTCCTCAGTGCCAAGGATTATCAAAAGGGAACCAGCATGAATGTGGAAACATTCACTTTTTTTAAAGAAGTTGACAGCAACAATTATCTAGACTATAAAGCTGCCATCATAGAAAATGGAAACAAAATTTGCCCTATTCTCAACTAATTAGACAACTGCACATCAATATCCAAATTTGAAGAACAAGCAGAAGTGTATGGACAAAGGTTTATTGAAAAAGGGTATCCTATCCCTTTAATAGAAACAACCATTTCAAGAGCAAGAAGTCTAGAAAGAAAAGATCTGTTACAATATAAAGAAACTAATAAAAATAAAAAGGATAGGGACGGTGTCATTTTTTGTCCCTTTACAACACAGTATAACTCTTTTAATAGTGACATTCAAGTCTCTGACACGACATTGGCATATTATACAAATGGACCCGGTGTTAGCAGAACATGTGTCACAAAAGCCGGATGTAGTTTTTAAAAGAGCTAAGACCTTGAAAACACACCTGGCACCAAGTTTACTCCCCTTGGCAACGGAAATCTCCAATGGCAACATGTTTGATCAGATTAAAGGGTTTTTCACATGTGGCAGATGCAAAGTGTGCAGCCACGGTATGAAAGGCATGAAATCATCTAAGGACAGTGGCACTCCTGTAAAAGAATATAAAATCGATAAGTTTATTAATTGTAACACTACTCATGTTATATACTTGCTGGAATGTGGTTGCGGAAAGATGTATATAGGAAAAACCAAAAGAGTTCTAAAACTGCGGATATTAGAACATCTAAGAAATATAAAAAATAATATGGATAATCATAGTGTCCCCCGGCACTTTAAACAGTGCCATAATAGTGATCCATCTTCATTAAAAATTTTTAGGTTTGGAACATATACCTGTGGATAAACGTGGTGGGGATAGAATAAATAGATTTAACAGAAGGGAAACCTTCTGGATCATTACTTTGAATACTTTGGGGTATATGCAATTAGCGGCGAATCGCGGCAAATTATCGGCCATTTTTCAATTCGACAGAATTCGACAGGCTAATTTCGGCAAGTGGGTGCCAAAATTGACCATATGCAATAAAAAACGGATTCGACAGTCCCGCTGCCGAAAAACGGCCGATTTGACGGATTTGTTCCGTTTTTTTAAAAACGTGTAAAAACGGGAAAAAACTCTGGGAAAAAATAAGAATTTACTTACCGATAATTCTATTTCTCATAGTCCGTAGTGGATGCTGGGGACTCCGTAAGGACCATGGGGAATAGCGGCTCCGCAGGAGACTGGGCACATCTAAAGAAAGCTTTAGGACTAACTGGTGTGCACTGGCTCCTCCCCCTATGACCCTCCTCCAAGCCTCAGTTAGGATACTGTGCCCGGACGAGCGTACACAATAAGGAAGGATTTTGAATCCCGGGTAAGACTCATACCAGCCACACCAATCACACCGTATAACTTGTGATCTGAACCCAGTTAACAGTATGATAACAGAGGAGCCTCTGAAAAGATGGCTCCCAACAATAATAACCCGATTTTTGTAACAATAACTATGTACAAGTATTGCAGACAATCCGCACTTGGGATGGGCGCCCAGCATCCACGACGGACTATGAGAAATAGAATTATCGGTAAGTAAATTCTTATTTTCTCTAACGTCCTAAGTGGATGCTGGGGACTCCGAAAGGACCATGGGGATTATACCAAAGCTCCCAAACGGGCGGGAGAGTGCGGATGACTCTGCAGCACCGAATGAGAGAACTCCAGGTCCTCCTCAGCCAGGGTATCAAATTTGTAGAATTTAGCAAACGTGTTTGCCCCTGACCAAGTAGCTGCTCGGCAAAGTTGTAAAGCCGAGACCCCTCGGGCAGCCGCCCAAGATGAGCCCACTTTCCTTGTGGAACGGGCTTTTACAGATTTTAGCTGTGGCAGGCCTGCCACAGAATGTGCAAGCTGAATTGTACTACAAATCCAACGAGCAATAGTCTGCTTAGAAGCAGGAGCACCCAGCTTGTTGGGTGCATACAGGATAAACAGCGAGTCAGATTTCCTGACTCCAGCCGTCCTGGAAATATATTTTCAGGGCCCTGACAACATCCAGCAACTTGGATTCCTCCAAGTCCCTAGTAGCCGCAGGCACCACAATAGGTTGGTTCAGGTGAAAACGCTGGAACCACCTTAGGGAGAAACTGAGGACGAGTCCTCAATTCCGCCCTGTCCGAATGGAAAATCAGATAAGGGCTTTTACAGGATAAAGCCGCCAATTCTGACACGCGCCTGGCCCAGGCCAGGGCCAACAGCATGACCACTTTCCATGTGAGATATTTTAACTCCACAGATTTAAGTGGTTCAAACCAAAGTGACTTTTGGAACCCAAACTACATTGAGATCCCACATTGCCACTGGAGGCACAAAAGGAGGCTGTATATGCAGTACCCCTTTTACAAACGTCTAAACTTCAGGGACTGAAGCTAGTTCTTTTTTGGAAGAAAATTGACAGGGCCGAAATCTGAACCTTAATGGACCCCAATTTCAGGCCCATAGACACTCCTGTTTGCAGGAAATGTAGGAATCGACCCAGTTGAATTTCCTCCGTCGGGCCTTACTGGCCTCGCACTACGCAACATATTTTCGCCAATTGCGGTGATAATGTTTTTGCGGTTACATCCTTCCTGGTTTTAGATCAGGATATGGATGACTTCATCCGGAATGCCTTTTTTCCTTCAGGATCCGGTGTTCAACCGGCATGCCGTCAAACGCAGCCGCGGTAAGTCTTGGAACAGACAGGGTCCTTGCTGGAGCAGGTCCCTTCTTAGAGGTAGAGGCCACGGATCCTCCGTGAGCATCTCTTGAAGTTCCGGTTACCAGGTCCTTCTTGGCCAATCCGGAGCCACGAATATAGTGCTTTCTCCTCTCCATCTTATCAATCTCAGTACCTTGGATATGAGAGGCAGAGGAGGGAACACATACACTGACTGGTACACCCACGGTGTTACCAGAGCGTCTACAACTATTGCCTGAGGGTCTCTTGACCTGGCGCAATACCTGTCGAGTTTTTTAATCATGTGGACGACTTCTGGGTGAAGTCCCCACTCTCCCGGGTGGAGGTCGTGCTGAGGAAGTCTGCTTCCCAGTTGTCCACTCCCGGAATGAATACTGTTGACAGTGCTATCACATGATTTTCCGCCCAGCGAAGAATCCCTGCAGCTTCTGCCATTGCCCTCCTGCTTCTTGTGCCACCCTGTCTGTTTACGTGGGTGACTGCCATGATGTTGTCCGACTGGATCAACACCGGCTGACCTTGAAGCAGAGGTCTTGCTAAGCTTAGAGCATTGTAAATGGCCCTTAGCTTCAGGATATTTATGTGAAGTGATGTATCCAGGCTTGACCCTAAGCCCTGGATATTCCTTCCCTGTGTGACTGCTCCCCAGCCTCGCAGGCTGGCATCCGTGGTCACCAGGACCCAGTCCTGAATCCCGAATCTGCGGCCCTCTAGAAGATGAGCACTCTGCAACCACCACAGGATGGATACCCTTGTCCTTGGTGACAGGGTTATCCGCTGATGCATCTGAAAATGCGACCCGGACCATTTGTCCAGTAGGTTCCACTGGAAAGTTCTTGCGTGGAATCTAACGAATGGGATTGCTTCGTAGGAAGCCACCATTTTTACCCAGAACCCTTGTGCATTGATGCACTGAGACTTGGTTCGGTTTTAGGAGGTTCCTGACTAGCTCGGATAACTCCCTGGCTTTCTCTTCCGGGAGAAACACCTTTTTTCTGGACTGTGTCCAGGAACATCCCTAGGAAAACAGAAGACAAGTCGTCGGAACCAGCTGCGATTTTGGAATATTGAGAATCCAATCGTGCTGCCGCAACACTACCTGTGCTACACCGACTTCCAACTGTTCCCTGGATCTTACCCTTATCAGGGAATCGTCCAAGTAAGGGATAACTAAAATTCCCTTCCTTCGAAGGGATATCATTTCGGCCATTACCTTGGTAAAGACCCGGGGTGCCGTGGACCATCCCTACGGCAGCGTCTGAACTGATAGTGACAGTTCTGTACCATAACCTGAGGTACCCTTGGTGAGAAGGGTAAATTTTGACATGAAGGTAAGCATCCTTGATGTCCCGAGACATCATGTAGTCCCCTTCTTCCAGGTTCGCAATCACTGCTCTGAGTGACTCAATCTTGAATTTGAACCTCTGTATGTAAGTGTTCAAAGATTTTAGATTTTAGATTTAGAATCGGTCTCACCGAGCCGTCTGGCTTCGGTACCACAATAGTGTGGAATAATACCCCGTTCCCTGTTGCAGGAGGGGTACCTTGATTATCACCTGCTGGGAATACAGCTTGTGAATGGCTTCCAAAACTGCCTCCCTGTCAGAGGGAGACGTCGGTAAAGCCGACTTTTGGAAACGGCGAGGGGGAGACGTCTCGAATTCCAATATGTACCCTTGAGATATTACCTGAAGGACCCAGGGGTCTACTTGCGAGTGAGCCCACTGCGCACTGAAATTCATTGAGAACGGGCCCCCACCGTGCCTGAGCTTGTAAGGCCCTAGCGTCATACTGAGGGCTTGGCAGAGGCGGGAAAGGGTTTCTGTTCCTGGGAACTGGCTAATCTCTTCAGCCTTTTTCCTCTCCCTCTGTCACGAGCAGAAAAGAGGAACCTTTTGTCCGCTTGCCAACAAAGGACTGCGCCTGATAATACGGCGTCTTATTTTGAGAGGCGACCTGGGGTACAAACGTGGATTTCCCAGTTGTTGCCGTGGCCACCAGGTCTAAAAGACCGACCCCAAATGTCCCCTTTCAAAGGCAATACTTCCAAATGCCGTTTGGAATCCGCATCACCTGACCATTTTACTGGTAGAATTGGACAACGCACTTATACCCGATGCCAGTCGGCAAATATTCCGCTGTGCATCATGCATATATAGAAATGCATCTTTTAAATGCTCTATAGGCAATAATATACTATCCTTATCTAGGATATCAATATTTCCAGTCAGGGAATCCGACCATGCCAACCCAGCACTGCACCTCCAGGCTGAGGCGATTGCTGGTCGCAGTATAACACCAGTATGTGTGTGAATACATTTTTGGATACCCTCCTGCTTTCTATCAGCAGGATCCTTAAGGGCGGCCATCTCATGAGAGGGTAGAGCCCTTGTTCTTACAAGCGTGTGAGCGCCTTATCCCCCCTAGGGGGTGTTTCCCAACGCACCCTAACCTCTGGCGGGAAAGGGTATACAGCCAATACTTTTTAAGAAATTATCAATTGTTATCGGGGGGAAACCCACGCATCATCACACACCTCATTTTATTTCTCAGATTCAGGAAAACTACAGGTAGTTTTTCCCTCACCGAACATAATACCCCTTTTTGGTGGTACTCGTATTATCAGAAATGTATAAAACATTTTTCATTGTCTCAATCATGTAACGTGTGGCCCTACTGGAAATCACGGTTGTCTCTTCACCGTCGACACAGGAGTCAGTATCCGTGTCGGCGTCTGTATCTGCCATCTGAGGTAACGGGCGCTTTAGAGCCCCTGACGGCCTATGAGACGTCTGGACAGGCACAAGCTGAGTAGCCGGCTGTCTCATGTCAACCACTGTTTTTTTATACAAAGCTGACACTGTCACGTAATTTTCAACAGTACATCCACTCAGGTGTCGACCCCCTAGGTGGTGACATCACTGTTACAGACACTCTGCTCCGTCTCCACATCACCTCATACATGTCGACACAAACGTACCGACACACAGCACACACACAGGGAATGCTCTGATAGAGGACAGGACCCCACTAGCCCTTTGGGGAGACAGAGGGAGAGTATGCCAGCACACACCAGAGCGCTATATATATATATATACAGGGATAACCTTATATAAGTGTTTTTCCCCTTATAGCTGCTGTATGTTTTAATACTGCGCCTAATTAGTGCCCCCCTCTCTTTTTTTTAACCCTTTCTGTAGTGTAGTGACTGCAGGGAAGAGCCAGGGAGCTTCCCTCCAACTGAGCTGTGAGGGAAAATGGCGCCAGTGTGCTGAGGAGATAGGCTCCGCCCCCTTTTCGGCGGCCTTATCTCCCGTTTTTCTGTATATTCTGGCAGGGGTTAAATGCATCCATATAGCCCAGGAGCTATATGTGATGTATTTTTTTTGCCATGTAAGGTATTTTTATCATGTTTTATTGCGTCTCAGGGCGCCCCCCCCAGCGCCCTGCACCCTCAGTGACCGGAGTATGAAGTGTGCTGAGAGCAATGGCGCACAGCTGCAGTGCTGTGCGCTACCTTATTGAAGACAGGAACGTCTTCTGCCGCCGATTTTTCCGGACCTCTTCGCTCTTCTGGCTCTGTAAGGGGGCCGGCGGCGCGGCTCCGGGACCCATCCAGGCTGGGCCTGTGATCGTCCCTCTGGAGCTAATGTCCAGTAGCCAAGAAGCCCAATCCACTCTGCACGCAGGTGAGTTCGCTTCTTCCCCCTTTAGTCCCTCGATGCAGTGAGCCTGTTGCCAGCAGGTCTCACTGAAAATAACAAACCTAAACTAAAACTTTCACTAAGAAGCTCAGGAGAGCCCCTAGTGTGCACCCTTCTCGTCGGGCACAGAAATCTAACTGAGGCTTGGAGGAGGGTCATAGGGGGAGGAGCCAGTGCACACCAGTTAGTCCTAAAGCTTTCTTTAGATGTGCCCAGTCTCCTGCGGAGCCGCTATTCCCCATGGTCCTTACGGAGTCCCCAGCATCCACTTAGGACGTTAGAGAAAATGGCGTGGGGTCCCCCCTCCAAAGCATAACCAGCCTCGGGCTCTTCGAGCTGGTCCTGGTTCTAAAAATCCGGGGGGGAAATGGACAGGGGATCCCCCGTATTTTTAAAACCAGCACCGGGCTCTGCGCCTGGTGCTGGTGCAAAAAATACGGGGGACAAAAAGAGTAGGGGTCCCCCGTATTTTTTACACCAGCATCGGGCTCCACTAGCTGGACAGATAATGCCACAGCCGGGGGTCACTTTTATACAGCGCCCTGCGGCTGTGGCATTAAATATCCAACTAATCACCCCTGGCCGGGGTACCCTGGGGGAGTGGGGACCCCTTCAATCAAGGGGTCCCCCCCCAGCCACCCAAGGGCCGGGGTGAAGCCTGAGGCTGTCCCCCCCCATCCAAGGGCTGCGGATGGGAGGCTGATAGCCTTGAGAAAATGTAAAGAATATTGTTTTTTCCTGTAGTACTACAAGTCCCAGCAAGCCTCCCCCGCAAGCTGGTAATTGGAGAACCACAAGTACCAGCATGCGGGGGGGGGGGGGGGGGGGAACGGGCCCGCTGGTACCTGTAGTTCTACTGGAAAAAAAATACCCAAATAAAAACAGGAGACACACACCTTGAGAGTAAAACTTTATTACACACCTGCCGACACACACATACTTACCTATGTTGACCCGCCGACTGCCACGTCTCCTGATCCGACGATCCGGGGTACCTGTGAATCAAATTATAGTCACCTCAATCCAGTGTCCAGATATAAATCCACGTACTTGGCATAAAAACAAACCGCATTTACCCGGACCACGCACTGAAAGGGGTCCCATGTTTACACATCAGACCCCTTTCCCCAAATGCCAGCAAACTTCAATTGAATATACTTTTGTCGAATTGCCGCATTTGTACCATTGCAAAAAAGTCGAATTTGACAAAAGTCGAATTTCAAAAAGTCGAATTTGGAAAGTCCGTTTTTTTGACGGAAAGAACTGTATTGCATTGTCGATTTTTTTTTTTTGGCGAAAAAGTCCAGTTTTTCGACAATTTCGGGAATTCGACCGCAATTGCATATACCCCTTAATCTCCAGATGGATTAAATGAAGGTTATGAACTCACTCCTTTTTTGGTTTAACGAACGGTGTACTTTGCTGCTTGTAACTGTTCATTTATTACAAATGTTTTATCAGTGTAATTTTAGGATAAAATATGACTGCATGATATTCATTTGTATTAGACCGTCTTTTTCTGTGTAAATGTATGTGTTGTTGATAAATCTCACTCATTAATGAATGATTACTTGAACCTGTTAATGTATAACACTGATTGGAGAATGCAAACAGGTTTTTAGGATTTAAAAGCTCTAAGGGAAATGTTAAGCCAAGCCCTCTGATGAAGTCCTGGTGACGAAACCGGTAGGGGCGTGGTTATGGATGGACGCTGAACAAGGCAACATGCAGTGGTGAATCCATCTTGTATCTTTGATTTTAAAACGAATGTATCAGCGGTGATTATACCGCCATCTTTGGTACGCTTACATTTTTAGACCTGTGTTTTATGATGTGTCAATAAATTGTCATCTTTTAATGCACTATTGGCACCCCCCATTATTCTATTTTCTCTAGACATAATCTTTCCCCGTTGGGAGACGGGAGAACGGGGTGGACGACAGTTGATCTAAACGGCAGTGTGCAGCCAGATTATTTGGAGACTTTATCTACACACAGAAAAAGAGGCCAATTACTGGGTGCACTGAGAACTCGACAAATAACAAATATATGACTAAAACGTATCCTTTATTGTTCTTTCATTAAAATTCTTAGCCTTATGAAATATTAAAAACAAATATAGTAGGTGAAAAAGTTAGAAATTGTGATATTAAAATAGTATCAGAGACTGTTACTTATATTCCAGGGGTGTACTCCCTATTACAGGCAATTATAACCCCCACTGCCAATATATATTACCCTGTGAGATCCTGTCAGTCTCAGTATTTCAATTATATTGTGTTGCTTAGGATATCTCAATAGGGATCCTACGCACTCATAGTGAAACTAGATATATATCAATGTATTACCATGTATCAATAGGGTATCTTGTAACCCCTTAAATGTTTCAATGAGTGATTATTTCTGTTACATTTATGTGTAATTCATTATTATTCAATCTGATATAAAACACAGTTGCACGGCCAATAATTATCTATCGTGTTGCTAATTTTAATTGTACATAGCATACACAAGTATCGCAGTGTAGATGTCCAGTGAGACAAATTGTGACATTGTGTCTTGTATTTCTATTTGATCATATAAGACTCTTTATATTCCTAATGAAACACATGTCACATTTCAAGAGATCAGATTCCCTTTGTAAAGTCAATTGGTTATATTACTATCCTGTGTATCATATGAGTCGCTTTTATTTAATATACATCTCTCTTTTTATTTTCATAAGCAACCTTATTTACTTGTAATCACTTCTAATCCCTCAAGCACAGGAGCTCACTGATACAATGTATCTGTACTGTTATAGACGTAGGTATGACTATCAGCTGCGCCTGTACTTGAATCAGTTCTCTCACAGCGCCGTCAGCCGAACCTCATGCAGCGGCTACACATCCACCGCTGTGTGTGGCCGGCTGCTAATCCTACGTTCTCACCGCCCACGCTGCTCCGGGACCAGCCGCCAAACACAGCTGATTGTGGACAGGCGCTCTCACCGTCCCAGCCTGTAATGGCGGTGCCTGGACCGGGGCCGTGCGGCCGATCAGTCAGTATGGATATACATAAGAACACACACAAATCTAATATTGACAGCGGTTCTACAGGTCTGTAGCAGTCTCTGAAAAAGCCAACGCGCGTTTCACAGAGGCTTCGTCAGGGCATCAACCATAGGGAGTACACCCCTGGAATATAAGTAACAGTCTCTGATACTATTTTAATATCACAATTCCTAACTTTTTCACCTACTATATTTGTTTTTAATATTTCATAAGGCTAAGAATTTTAATGAAAGAACAATAAAGGATACGTTTTAGTCATATATTTGTTATTTGTCGAGTTCTCAGTGCACCCAGTAATTGGCCTCTTTTTCTGTGTGTAGATAAAGTGGGTTCTTAGGCCATGGGTAGCACTCCCAGATAATTAGGAAGTGTGTTGGTAGCACACTATATAAGAAGAGATAGGGGAAGGAGAACATCTTGGAAATACATTACACTGGTGCGGGAGTTATTGTTTCAGAAATATTTGGAGACTTTACCTGTTTTAATTTGGATCTAACAATCTGGACTTGGACTTGTAGTTCCACAGACATTCCCCATTTAATCCCGGTTTGCGCTCACACCTCAAATTTTTTCTCCATATATATATATATATAAAGTTATAATGAAAGCTGAGGTATCGTTCCTCATTCTCATGTGCTGAGAGCTCTGTGTGAGAAGTCTGGGCCAGCCCTGACAAAATGTTTGTGTCAACTTGTGTGCATGTTATCAGGCCAAAATCTCCAGGGTATGTAAACTTTTGATCAGGGTCATTTGGGTTTGGGTTCTGTTGTCATTATGATTTAAAAAGAGTAAACACAGTTGTTTGACAATAAATGGCTTCACCCAACCACTAACCATGAGTGAAAGAAAAGTTTCTGAGTTATCATTCATATTCTCTGACAAATGGGCAGAAAATCACAAATTCTGGTAGGGTATGTAAACTTATGAGCACAACTGTATGTAGATAGATAGATAGATAGATAGATAGATAGATAGATAGATAGATAGATAGATAGATAGATAGATATATTTCTGCTGCGGGGTACACTGGGCTCCACAAGGAATAGCATCGGGGTGTAGAGTAGGATCTTGATCTGAGGCACCAACAGGCTCAAAGCTTTAACTGTTCCCAAGATCCAAGATGCACAGCGCCGCCTCCTCTATAACCCCGCCTCTGTACACAGGAGCTCAGTTTGTAAGTTGGTACCATGCAGTAAGAAGGAAATCAACAGGGGGGCTGCCATTGCAGCCCATATTATAGCTTACATTAAAGAAAGAAGAAAAGAAAACTTTCAAGACTTCAAGGGCTGCAGCTTTTAATGTCATCAGACATACTTTGCTGTAGCTCCATCACCCCCAGCGGTGCTGTATACTCCCGTGCCCTGGTTGCCGGGTAACTACAGCGGAGGCTCCGGTGTCGTCCTGGTTAGTCACACACACCCGCCGCTGCCCTCCAGGATCGCGTGGCCGCAGGTACATGGGGACTTAAGGGGTCTCTTTGGCCCGCTTTTACCGCGATCCGGCGCAGCCGTGGGCGCACTGGCGTGGACACTGTTACTGGGCAGCCGCTCCACTAGCTGCTGGGACACTGGGCACAGGTGGGGGGTTTTCCTCTATTAAAACCCTGTTTTTAATAGCCCGCAGCACCCGGTGGGGATGCCAGCAGGGGGAGAAGGCCTAACCTGTAGCCCCTCCCCCAGCCCCAGGGCGCCATTTCAGTGACCGCCCTGGAGCTGCATATCTCTCCCTCACTCCCTGTCAGCAGCCATCACAACGGGAGCTAAGCTGTTCCTGGGACTGCTGGGGCAAATCCTCCTCTGTAAAGCCGCCTGATCGCCAGCGCTGTGCGTTTTACAGGACACTTAAGTATTCTACCTGTCACTGGGACAGTGTTAGTTAAGAAAGAGTACATACATTCAGGGTTGTGTGGGTACAAACTCCCTGTGACATCCAGTATCTACTGTGCTTTGTTATATCTATTATTGACACATATAGCTATACTGAGATATTACTTTGTATTGCTAGTCCAGTGCAGTTTTATGGTGCATAACTTCTGCATGGTACTCTTGTGACTATATATATATATATGTGTGTGTGCATGTAGCTGCTGCGTGGCTGCCATATCTGGTATTTCACTCAGCGTGCTACTCCTATATTCCATAACCTGAGGGGGATAAGTGTGTCAGGTTTTCTGTATAATATAGTTTTTTTTCACAAGATATACTTGCTGTGTATTTTTCCTTGTGATTTATAGTCACCATATATCTCTTGGATTCCCGGTTTGTGCTGACACAGTCACTCTTCACTGGGAGTTCTTGCTAGGTATATCGCTGCTAAGAATTGTACTAGGTTGCCCAATATTGTGCTCCTTGTTATGTCAACTACACAAGGCAACGGAGCTGGTTCTTCTCCCACATTACGTGGTGGTGATGCCACAGACATTTTGGAGGAAAATTTGGCAGCAGAGAGTTCAGGTTCAGGGGGTTCCTTACCACCCAGTGGGTCTGTAGCACCGAGGCAACAAATGACCCACCTTGGGCTACCTTTTCCAAGCTGGTAACTAAATTGGCGCTCCCTGTGGGACCACCTGTGCCAATGTAGCAGTTTATGGTCCCTGCTATTAATCCGCCATGGGCAGATCAAATCTCCACTCAGTTACAGCAATTGAACCGGTCACTGACTAAATCTAAGTGTCACTCTCGCCCACCTAAGACTAAGACGTCTTCTAAACGGGCCATTACCTCCTCACAATCCACTGCTATCCCACACACGTCCTCTGAGGAGGATGGTGCATATACTGATCCCACAGACACTGACTCAGATTCTGATGGGGAAGGGAAGTCATTGGTGGCTGTCCCTGATTTGATTGAGGTTGGACACTAACATATTCTGCTTCCTATTCTTATTACATCATGTTTGTGGGGAAATTCATCACCAAGCGGAAATTTCCTCAATACGCCAGTATTGAGGACATTTCCACTTGGTGAGGGATTTCCCCACAAACATGAAGTAATAAGAACTAATAGGAAGCGGAATATGTTAGTGTCCAACCTCAAAGTATCCTAATCAACTTGTTTAATGGAGAAGTAAGGAGAACGGACCGCGGACTTCCGGACCGGAAGTGACGTGTGACCGGAAGTGATGTACAGCAGAGAATGATGCCGGGGAAGGAAATGATGTAAGACCGGAAGTGACGCGGTCCCGCAGGAAAGGCGGATTAGGAAGCTTTAAAGGAAAAACATAAGTGGATTAGATAGCCTGGATCAGTGGCGGAACTAGCAAGCGGTGGGCCCAGGTGCAACAAAATGCTTTGGGCCCCCCCACCCATCCCATCCAAGTCCACCCCCTCACCCCTGGAGAGGATCTGGTGAGGGGGACCTGCTCAGAGCCAGAGAAATGGATACCTAGCAACAGTGCCGTAACTAGACATTTTATCACTGTGTGCAAGAAACGGCATCGGAGCCCCACCCCTGCATGCAAAACAGGGGCAGTGCGCGCCGTAGGCGCGCGCAAAAATACATAGTGGCGTGGCTTCGTGGGAAGGGGTGTGGCCACAAAATACCAATTCATAAAACGGTGCACAGTAGTCTCCATTCTTCAAATTACGCCGCACAGTAGCACCACTACACCAGTTAGAGACCCTTTTACACCTTACAGCGGACAGATTCCTCTTTTTACACATTTTACACATAACGGCAGACATCGTACACTTTTTACACATAACGGCAGACAGCGTGCCCTTGTTAAACATAGCGGCAGACAGCGTACCCTTTTTACACATTACGGCAGACAGCGTGCCCTTGTTAAACATAGCGGCAGACAGCGTACCCTTTTTACACATTACGGCAGACAGCGTGCCCTTGTTACACATTACGGCAGACAGCGTGCCCTTGTTACACATTACGGCAGACAGCGTGCCCTTGTTACACATTGCGGCAGGCAGATTCCCCATTTTTACACATTGCGGCAGGCATATATATTTTTTGTTGTGTTTACACATGTGATGCAACACAATTAAAACACCTAATTCCTACCAGAGGGAGAGGGTTGCTGCAGGCAGCAATACAAGCAAATGGAGACTCACCATGCACATAGGGAAATTAGGGAATGACCAGCAGCAGCAGCTCCAGCTCCTCTCTCTCCCAGTCCCTCCCATTATGACAGTGGGCGCCGGGGACGGCCACGAGATCTTGGCGTGATGCTTGTCAGATCCCCGGCGCCCAAACACAGAGAGAGAGAGAGAGAGGAAGCCGAGGGAGGGGCGGAATATAAACAGGAAGGGGGAGGAGCTGAGTTAGCTGCCCCTCCTCCCTTTCCTGATTGACATCACAAGACACTGTGCAGCAGCATTTTATTATAGGAGGAGGACCGAGGACGTGTGGAGGAGGAGGCGCTGGAGAGAGCCAGCAGCAGCAGCAGCCAGTGAGACCTGAGTCTGACCGACCAGTACGTCTGTATGAGGGAGGAACGGACCCTCCTCCCTCTTCGGCCGGGACCCCTCCTGCTCCTTCCCCTTTAGCCGGGCTGCCGCAGGCGCTGCCGCGGAGCGTGTTACAGAAGCGGCGGGCGGCAGCGTGTCTGTTGCTGGCTCTGGCTGTCCGTGATCTGTTCGTTACACAAGCGGGCGGCGGGACACAGACCCGACGGGAGCGCTAGTGTGCGGAGGCATGATACAATGAGTCATTTGTGACTCATTGTAATGCCGGCGGCTGTGGGCCCTTGAGTGCGGCAGGGCCCCAGTGCAATGCACTGGCTGCACTGCCAGTAGTTCCGCCCCTGGCCTGGATGATGTATAGAGAGAAATAGGTTTTAGAATGGATAGAGATTCCATGTCTGGAAATAGGATGGTTTTGTAATTAAACAGACTGGGTATAAAAAGCAGTCTAAGGCACTTCCTCCTCATGCCTTGAGGAAGATACTTAGGTATCGAAACGCGTTGGCTGAGGACTGTTTAGTGGAGCTCTCCCGTGATCAGATGCAGAGGCGGAACTACCGCCAGTGCAACCAGTGCAATGCACTAGGGCCCGCCTCTGTCCAGGGGCCCAAAGCATGTAATGAGTCAAACTGACTTATTACATGCCGCTGTGTGCTGCGGGCAACCGCTGCCCGCAGCACACAGCCGCCCGGACAGGAGAGGAGCAGCGGTACGGGGGAGAAGCAGGAGGAGGGAGGTGGAGGAGGGAGCCGCAGCAGCGCTTTGTTACTGGTTGAGGCGCTGCTGCTGCTGGCCCTCTGCTTCACTATAGGCTGTCTTCCGAGAACAGCCTATAGTGAAGCAGAGGACCAGCAGCAGCAGCGCCTCCACCAATAACACAGCGCTGCTGCGGCTACCTCCTCCACCTCCCTCCTCCTCTACTGCCCGGGAATCGTGAGTGACCAGAAGCTGCACCGAGGAGCCTGAGCCAGCGGAGAGGGTAAGTATAATTCTTTCTTTCCTTTCCTTTCCTTTTCTTTCTTATCTTTTCTTTCTTATCTTTCTTTCTTTCTACAAAAAGGGGGACTGCCTGCCACAATGTGTAAAAAGGGGGAATCTGCTTGCCGCAATATGTAAAAAGGGGGAATCTGCCGCAATGTGTAAAAAGGGGGAATCTGCTTGCCGCAATGTGTAAAAAGGGGGAATCTGCTTGCCACAATGTGTAAAAAGGGGGAATCTGCCGCAATGTGTAAAAAGGGGGAATCTGCCTGCCACAATGTGTAAAAAGGGGGATGCTGTCTGCCGTAATGTGTAACAAGGGCACGCTGTCTGCCGTTATGTGTAAAATGGGGACGCTGTCTGCCGTTATGTGTAAAAAGGGCACGCTGTCTGCCGTTTTGTGTAAAAAGGGCGCGCTGTCTGCCGCTATGTGTAACAAGGGCAGGCTGTCTGCCGCTATGTGTAAAAAGTGTACGCTGTCTGCCGCTATGTGTAACAAGGGCACGCTGTCTGCCGTTATGTGTAAAAATGGCACGCTGTCTGCCGTTATGTGTAAAAATGGCACGCTGTCTGCCGTTATGTGTAAAAAGTGCACGCTGTCTGCCGTTATGTGTAAAAAGGGGGACGCTGTCTGCCGTAATGTGTAAAAAGGGGACGCTGTCTGCCGTAATGTGTAAAAAGGGGACGCTGTCTGCCGTAAAGGGGTAAAAAGAGGTATCTGTCCGCCGTAAGGTGTAAAAGAGTCTCTACCTGGTGTAGTGGTGCTACTGTGCGGCGTAATTTGAATAATGGAGACTACTGTGCACCGTTTTGTGAATTGGTATTATTTTGTGGCCACACCCCTTCCCCACGAAGCCACGCCACTATGTATTTTTGCGCGCGCCTACGGCGCGCACTTCCCCCGTTTTGCATGCAGGGGTGGGGCTCCGATGCCGTTTCTTGCACACAGTGCTAAAATGTCTGGTTACGGCACTGTTGCTAGGTATCCATTTCTCTGACCCTGAGCAGGTCCCCCTCACCAGATCCTCTCCAGGGGTGAGGGGGTGGACTTGGATGGGATGGAGGGCCCAAAGCATTTTGTCGCACCTGGGCCCACCGCTCGCTAGTTCCGCCATTGATCAGATGGTACAGTGGGTATTCGGGGATGCCTGTGACACTGTTTTAATAATGTGCTAATGTCTACTTATTGGGGGTAATTCCAAGTTGATCGCAGCAGGAATTCTGGGTTATTTTGTTTCTGTGCAGGGTAAATACTGGCTGCTTTATTTTTACACTGCAATTTAGATTGCAGATTGAACTCACCACACCCAAATCTAACTCTCTCTGCACATGTTATATCTGACTCCCCTGCAGTGCACATGGTTTTGCCCAACTGCTAAAAAATGTCCTGCTGCGATCAACTTGGAATTACCCCCCTTGTGTGGTAGACCACATGACCGGGTGAGAGTCTATCTTTTACTTCATTTTATGTACTGTTTGTTTTGGATTTTATTAAAATTTATTGCACTATTGGAAGCGTTTCCTTTATTCCATATGTAATGGAGGAGTATTGAAAGGATACTGAAGGAAGGAGTGAATCCATAACAGGCTATAGCCGCTCCAGTAAAAGTGTTATTGTCTACTTATCCAGTAGACCATCATATTTGGTAGGAGGCTACATTATCAACTTTTTATGTGAAATTTACCGAAGGGGTGATATACTATGAGATTCCTTCTGTTTTATCTTTAGAGTGTACAGAATCTGTAAGAAATTACTCGCTTTGGAGGAACATTTGAGGAGGCAAAATCTCGAAATTGCTGTTCTAATTGACCAATAAGCGCCGAAGGATAAAGTTTGTTTAAACACTCTCTCCAGGGTCGGTGGACCGAGGAGGAGTCTCTACTCCCGATAAACATTCTGGAATTGCGGGCAGTGTTCAATGCGTTGACAATGGCCCAGCATCTAATACATAACAGACCTGTTCAAGTACAATTGGACAACGCCACCACGGTGGCGTACATCAATCATCAAGGTGGCACTCGAAGCCGCATGGCAATGAGGGAAGTATCACGGATTCTTCAGTGAGCAGAACGCCATCTGCCGGCCATATCAGCCGTGTTCATTCCGGGCGTTCTGAACTAAGAAGCGGACTATCTCAGTCATCAGGACGTACACACCGGAGAGTGGAGCCTCCATCCAGAGGTGTTTCAACTTCTCGTGGACACGTGGGGCCTTCCAGATGTGGATCTGATGGCATCTCGACACAATCACAAGGTTCCGGTCTTCGGAGCAAGGACAAGGGATCATTAAGCAGCATTCGTGGATGCTTTGGCAATTCCATGGAACTTTCGGCTGCCGTATGTGTTCCCTCCGGTGTCACTCCTGCCCAGAGTAATATGGAAGTTCAAGCAAGAAGGAGGAAACTTACTTCTGGTCGCTCCAGCGTGGCCCAGGCGGCACTGGTTCTCCGATCTACAGGGCCTCTCGTTGGATCGTACCCTTCTACTTCCACAACGACCAGTCCTCCTCATTCAGGGCCCTTGTGTTTACCAGGACTTGGCCCGTCTGGCTTTGATGGCATGGCTCTTGAAGCTTCCGTCCTGAGGGCCAAGGGTTTTTCTAAGGCAGTCGTTCAAACTATGTTGAAGGCCCGTAAGCCGACTTCTGCTCAGATCTACCATAGGGTCTGGAATGCTTACTTTACTTGGTGTGCGTCTCACAATCATGACATTTTCAAATTTACTACGGCCAAACTATTGGCCTTTCTACAACAGGGCCTAGACTTAGGCCTGCGTCTGGCCTCCCTCAAGGTTCACATCTCTGCCTTGTTGGTTTGGTTTCAGAGAAAGATTGCTGCCCTACCTGATTTCGATACATTCACTCAGGGCATGTTGCGGGTTCAGCCTCCTTATGTGCCACCTGTGGCCCCTTGGGATCTGTCGGTGGTTTTGGAGGCCTTGCAAGAGTCTCCTTTTGAACCTCTTGCCTCTGCTGACCTTAAGTGGCTTTCCCTTAAGGTACTGTTTTTGCTGGCCATTGCTTCAGCTAGAAGGGTCTCGGACTTGGGTGCCTTATCCTGTAAGTCTCCCCATTTGATTTTTCACCGTGACCGGGCGGTTCTTAGAACGCGGCCAGGTTATTCACCCAAGGTGGTGTCTTCCACCTTAACCAGGAGATTGTGGTTCCGGCCTTTAATTCTCCTGAGTTGTCTACCAAAGAGCGGTCTTTGGATGTGGTACGGGCTCTCCGTATCTATGTGAAGAGAACGTCCTCCATTAGGAAATCCGATTCTCTTTTCGTGCTGTTTGGTTTTCACAAACGTGGCTGGCCTGCTTCCAAGCAGACTCTGGCCAGATGGATTAGAATGGTGATTGCACATGCTTATGTACAGGCTAGTCATCCGGTTCCTGCTACCATCAAAGCCCATTCTACTCTGTCAGTTGGACCTTCTTGGGTGGCCCACCGTGGTGCGACCCTTGAACAATTGTGCAAGGCAGCTACGTGGTCCTCTGGGAACACGTTCATTAGGTTCTATGCCTTCGATACTTCCGCCTCCCAGGATGCTTCCTTTGGACGCCGGGTTCTTGTGCCAGCGACAGTGCCTCCCGTAAGGAACTGCTTTAGGACATCCACAATGTTATTCCTTGTGGAGCCCAGTGTACCCCGCAACAGAAAACGAGATTTATGGTAAGAACTTACCGTTGTTAAATCTCTTTCTGCGAGGTACACTGGGCTCCACAAGGTGCCCACCCTGACGCACTTTGCTTCTTTGGGTTGGTATGGCATAGCCGCTGACACCCTCTTCTGTGGTGAGTGTTGGTGTTATTGGCTGTGAGCGATTGTCGTTTCTGGTACCTGCTGCTGCATTGGGCTGGTTAACGAAACTGAGCTCCTGTGCATGGAGGCGGGGTTATAGAGGAGGCGGCGCTGTGCTTCTTGGGAACAGTCAAAGCTTTGAGCCTGTTGGTGCCTCGGATCAAGATCCTACTCTACACCCCGATGTTATTCCTTGTGGAGCCCAGTGTACCTCGCAGATTTAACAACGGTAAGTTCTTACCATAAATTTCGTTATATATGTATGTAAAAGAAAAGTGTACAGAAACAGATTCCTAATTAAGCCAATCTTCTTATTACGGTTACTACGATCCTCACAGATTTGCCACTAAATGTATATAGTTATTCTAAATATGTGTATTCTTCTTTATAAGAGCTATTCACATCGTAGTGGGCATTGCTTTTTCTCCCTGCTGCTGTTGATCTCTGTCAGGGGCAGGGATTGGCATTTACAGAAAGGATGGTCTAATATAGGTCTGAGAGTTTCCGAAACACCCACATTAATTGCTTCTTTCCACACGATTCTCAATGTGTAGCTAGAAATTATTTTTTCTCTGGCTGGGTCCACAGGATAACATTGGGATATTGTCGAGCGACAGTGAAAATGGCACCAACACGGTCACGAGCTTTCTGGCCTCCCAGGATGCATTGGGGCCTCCACTATATAGTCCCGCCCACTGACTCAGTCAGATCAGTTTTTTGCTTGGTGCGGCAGGAAGCCGCATGGTCACAGGGCTGCTGTGAGAGCAGCCTCAAGCTTTTATTATTTTATTTTTATAGACTTACTATATTGTTTTTTTGAGCGACTTCTCTTAACAGCGTCTTAAACGCATACTAGAAAGAGTCGCTCTAACAACTCCCCAGCGGGTCGCAACAACGCTAACCTTTGGGTATCAGTGCTGTCTCGACGGGCGTCTGTGTCGGATGTTCTAGCAGGTCCAGCAGACGTAACCAGGAGCATGGGGAGACGGTGAGTCTATGGACTTCCTCTTACTAGAGGGGTCAGGACACAGCTACACTGATTTGGTGGAGACTACAAACAGTGTGTTGATGCGCCGAACATCTAGAGTGCGACAGCGCTACGCTCCGGGGATCACAGGCGTCAGGACTAGGTAGAGGCCGCGATCTTGGGAGTTTAAGTCAACAGGGGGATTCAGACGCTCTCCTGGCCGTCCCTACTCCAAGTTCATAGCCAGTTCCCGCGTGTTTCTCGTTTCATGAACTAAATGACCTCACTTCCGGCTCAGACGCTACCACGAGGGTACTCGGTCGCAGCTTAGACGCTGCGGTTGTGTACACTGGAGATAAACCCGCCCAGACTGAGTCACAGGCCTTAGCGTCTGCATACACGTGGAAGTCGCTCAGCGTCCGTGTCCGTTGGTGAGCGTCCGTGTCCGTTATCAGTTATCAAGAGCGGCAGTGTACACCAGTAGCGTCTGAATCCACTCAACGTCTTACGAGCGTATTTGCTTGGATATGGAAGTGTGGTGAGTCTCCCTGTATCCCGCTCTCTGGAGGCAGGGTATACAGTACTAGAAATTCTCTCTACTTCTTAGTATGCATTGTTAACTTTTAGTACCTATTGCATATGAGACCTGTATATTACTGTGTTTTCTGCATGCTATGTTGAAAAAAAGAACCAGTTTAAAACAGAAGTACAATTTTCCTACTTATGTATAAGTTGTTATGGAGGTTGTATTCTCATATGGCAATGTCTAATGCTTTAACGTGACTGACTGCTAGTATGTGTGCTGACTTTTCTGTGTAATGTCAGTCCCTGTTCTGACCCTCAAATCAGGTGCACTGTGGTCAGATTGATCTCACCTCTATATACTGACATATAGGGTGATTTTCAGTCACAAATTGTGTAGTCAATAACAGGTTAATACCATGTCTGTGAGCGGCAAAAGTGATGAGGAGAATTTATCAAGCCCTCCTACAGCCCTAACATGCTTATCTTGTAAGTCAGGAGTAATTGATATGAATCAATTGGTCACTTATGAGGGTTTGTGTGCAAACTGTTTCGATTTTCAGCGAAGTAAGAAACAGGAGTTGGTTCAACCACCAACAGAGCCACCATGTTCGCAAAGACTCTGTCTTCAATAGCGGACAGGTTAGCTCCGGTAGCACCACCTCAGGGGTAAGGTTACACTATGAACCCATACATGCAGCTCCCTTCCTATGGTTTGGTTCCAGTAGCCTCTACAAGCAACCAAGGGGCAGGTAAGACTAAGACAGATATGTCTGTGTGGCAGACTACACAAGATGATACATCGGATGATGATGATACAATAGATTCAACTCCGTATGATGATCAGTCGCAGAGCTTTAGTTCAGAAGATGTAGCTGAACTTATTAATGCTGTGAAGGCTGTTCTCTCGTTGGAAGAGCCAGCCAAGACAGTGTTAAAAGCTAAAGCACCTGTATTTAAATGAACAAAATCTGTGAAAGCTGAATTCCCAGCGTCAGATGAGCTGACGGAAATGATGGATGAGTCTTGGGCAGCGCCCAGTAAAAAGTATAAAATTCCTAAGAGATGGGATTCTTATTATCCATTTCCTGCTGTGGATTGTTCGAAAAGAGAAGTTCCTCCAAAAGTAGATGCACATGTTCTGCGACTCGTGCACAAATCTGCTTTACCACTGTCATCTACCTCATTGAATGATGTCACAGACAGAAGGGTAGAGAGCCTGTTGAAAAATATTTTTTCTCTAGTAGGAGCAGTGGTAAGACCTGCTATGGCTTCGGCCTGGGTAGCAAAGGCAATGGGCGAATGGATAGAGGAACTAGAGAATGACATCCCTTCTCCTACTAGGGAAAAAGAGGATCGTTTTTGCCGTTTAAGACAATCTGCCCAGTATTTGGAAGAAGCAGCAATTGATGTAGGCACAGTTGCTTCTAAAGCTTCAGCCTTGACAGTAGTCGCTCGCAGAGCAGTTTGGCTACGGACCTGGAAGGCAGATGCGGAGTCCAAGAAAGAATTGGAAGCATTGCTTTTTGTCGGTAATATATTATTTGGAAAACCTTTATCGGATATCCTAGAATCAGAGGCTGAATCGAAAAAGGTCAGATTTCCGGCTGCTTATAACCCTAAGTCCAAGGGTTTAAAATGTTGCTCATTTCGTTGGCAAAGCAAAGCGAAAGCTAAAGAGGAGCCTAAGCAACCCCAGTTTAAATCCAGGGGTAGGAAGCAGTGGGCTAGCAAAAAGCCAGCTTCCAAACCTGAACAGAAACCATCAGCCTGAAGAGACGGGCCTCCGCCTGGAGGATTCCAGGATTGGGGGTCGACTCCTTCTTTTTGCACACATATGGCAACAGTCAACAGCAGATGCTTGGGTGCAGAAGGTAGTATCTCAGGGGTATGGGTTCCCATTCAGGAGGCAGCCTCCTCAAAGATTTTTTTGCACCAGCCTGTCTCGTCGAAGGCCAATGCCCTGCAAGAAGCAGTCCAAAAATTACTGCAGTCAGGTGTGATTGTCCCAGTACCTCCATCACAAAGGGGACAGGGGTTTTACTCCAATCTGTTTCTGATCCAGAAGCCAAATAGGTCCTATCGACCAATTCTAAATCTGAAAATGTTGAACAAATACATATGGATCCCGGTTCCATAGCCAACATTATGGAGCGTAACGCTCCATAATGTTGGCTATGGAACCGGGAGATTACATGGTATCTCTGGATGTACGGGATGCTTACCTACATGTGCCTATAGCACTATCACATCAGTGTTACCTCAGGTTTGCCATCCTCCAGGAACATTTCCAGTTTCAAGCTCTGCCTTTCGGGCTAGCTACAGCACCCAGGGTGTTTACCAAGATCATGGTGGTTATGGCAGCTTGTCTGCGCAAACGGGGGATAAGAATATTCCCATACCTCGACGACCTGTTAATCTTAGCACAGTCGCAAGATTTGCTGTTGAGCCATCTTCAACAGACGATAGTTTGTTTACAGAGACACGGGTGGCTCATAAATTGGGAAAAGACGTCCCTGAATCCGTCACAGCGGATGGGTCATTTGGGGGCCATATTGGATTCAGACCTAAAGAAAGTTCTCTTACCAGAGAAAAAGATAGTCAAGGTGCAGGTCATGGCTCAGGAAGCGTTGCAAGCCCAGACAATGTCAGTCCCTGCAGCAATGCGACTGTTGGGCTGATGGTATCAACCTTCGACATGGTGGAATATGCGCAATTCCACTCCAGACCGTTGCAGCACCTTATTCTGACCAAATGGAACGGAAATCATCAGACGATAAGGAAGCAGATGATAAAGATTCCATTAAAGGTAAAAAGGTCTTTAGCGTGGTGGCTACAGACAGACCATTTAAACAAGGGGAGACCCTTTTGGATAAAAGAGTGGCAAGTCCTGACAACAGATGCCAGCCTGCAAGGCTGGGGGGCGGTACTCGGAAGCCTATGGTTCCAGGGAAAATGGACTGCAAGGGAAAGTCGCCTGCCGATAAATCTGTTGGAGATAAGGGCCGTATACTTGGCTTTAGTTCAGGCAAAGGACAATCTACAAGGAAGACCAGTCCAGATCCGCTCAGACAATGCGACGGCAGTAGCATACCTCAATCATCAAGGAGAAACTCACAGCAGGAGATTGATGGAGGAAGTAACTCCCATTCTAAAATGGGCAGAACTCCATCTACCAGCATTGTCAGCAGTATTTGTCCCGGGTGTACTAAACTGGGAAGCAGATTTTCTCAGTCGGCACACCATTCAGGAAACCGAATGGGCACTACACCCGGAAGTGTTTTAGACACTGGTGAACAGATAGGGTCTACCGGAGATAGACCTCATGGCATCTCGTTTAAACAACAAAATTCCGAGGTACGAATCGAGAACAAAGGACCCAGGAGCGGTCCTGGTAGACGCACTGTCAGTAGAATGGAGGTTTCAGATGGCATATCTTTTCCCTCCAATATCTCTGTTACCCAGAGTAGTGAGAAAGATAAAACAGGCAAAAGGAACGATCATTCTAATAGCTCCAGCTTGGCCAAGAAGGCATTGGTACACAGATCTGTTGAGAATGTCCATGGAAGCACCGATACTGCTCCCTCAACGTCCAGATCTGCTAATGCAGGGTCCTTGTTGTCACAGTCATCTGGATCGCCTATCTTTGACGGCGTGGCTGTTGAAACCTCTATCCTAGAGGCTAAAGGATTTTCGAAACAAGTAATCCAAACTATGCTTAGAGCAAGAAAGCCTTCTTCGGCCCGTGTGTATCATAGAATATGGCAAGCCTATATTCACTGGTGTACTGGAAAAAATGTCAATCCGAGATCTTTTAAAGTAGCTAGGATTTTGGATATCCTTCAGGCAGGATTGGATAAAGGTTTGAGAGTTGCTTCATTGAGGGTTCAAGTATCAGCGTTAACTGTATGGTTTCAGCAAAAGATTGCTGATTTACAGGATGTACGTACGTTTTTTCAAGGAGTAGTACACATTCAACCTCCATTTGTTCCTCCTGCAGATCCCTGGGATTTGAATCTAGTTCTTAAATTTCTCCAGGGTCCTCTGTTTGAACCACTTGAGAGAGCAGATCATAAGTGGTTAATGGTTAAAGTTCTTTTTTTACTGGCAATGGCATCAGCCAAAAGAGTGTCAGATTTAGGAGCATTATCATGTAAGTCTCCTTTCCTAAGTTTTTTTCCAGACAGAGCAGTTCTCAGAACGAGATCTAGTTATCTTCCAAAGGTGGTATCAAAGTTTCACCTGAATGAAGAGATTGTAGTCCCAGCTTTTCAGGTTTCGGTACTTTCTGCGGGAGAAGCGTCGCTGGACGTGGGCCGGGCTTTAATAATCTACATAGATCGTACTAGTGCCATCAGGAAAACAGATTCTCTCTTCATCCTCTACGGATTCCATAGAAGGGGATGGCCTGCTAGTAAACAGACGCTGGCGAGATGGCTCCGAATGGTAATATCAGAAGCTTATTCTCATGCAGATCTCCCTATTCCGGCTAATGTCTCTACACACTCTACACGTAAGGTAGGTCCTTCTTGAGCAGCACAACAGGGTGCTTCAGCAGAACAGATATGTAAGGCAGCCACATGGTCTTCCATAAACACATTCATTAGACTTTATAAAATATTTGTACCGAGCGCTAAAAAATGTTAGTATAAAGATTTGTAAAAACAGTGGCACCTGTAAAGAAAAAAACTGTTAGTGCAAACAATGTTTACAGCTCCTTTTGGAGAATTTTTGAGCTCAGTCCGTCCCGATTCACAAGATGTGAAATGATCTACCTCTCCCTAACTACTAACCGGTACCTATGCAGGCTTCCAAGATGTAAAATGGTACGTCCTCTTCTCCCGTACCGCTGCGTCCAGCGGTCTGGGATCGCGGTCAGTTGTTAAGTCGCGGCCCGATGACGTCACACTGCGGCTCGGCGTCGGGGAGTTCGGGCCGGTCAGATGGTCGAATGTAGCTCTATGCCTCCAACGCGTTTCGTGCGTCACCGCGCACTTAGTCATGGATGGCAATTGTGTTTCCTGTTCAAGGAAACACAATTGCCATCCATGACTAAGTGCGCGGTGATGCACGAAACGCGTTGGAGGCATAGAGCTACATTCGACCATCTGACCGGCCCGACCTCCCCGACGCCGAGCCGCAGTGTGACGTCATCGGGCCGCGACTTAACAACTGACTGCGATCCCAGACCGCTGGACGCAGCGGTACGGGAGAAGAGGACGTACCATTTTACATCTTGGAAGCCTGCATAGGTACCGGTTAGTAGTTAGGGAGAGGTAGATCATTTCACATCTTGTGAATCGGGACGGACTGAGCTCAAAAATTCTCCAAAAGGAGCTGTAAACATTGTTTGCACTAACAGTTTTTTTCTTTACAGGTGCCACTGTTTTTACAAATCTTTATACTAACATTTTTTAGCGCTCGGTACAAATATTTTATCAGTGTTCATTCAAACAGAGCTGCTTAGATACATACAGCGCATTTGTTTTAAATTTAATATCATTAGACTTTATGCCTTGGATACTTTTGCCTCTCATGACGCAGACTTCGGGCGAAAGGTCCTCCTGTGCAATCAGGAGCGTCCCCACCACTAAAATGGCTTTGGGAATCCCAATGTTATCCTGTGGATAATCCTGTGGACCCAGCCAGAGAAATATACGTTATGGTAAGAACTTACCGTTGATAACGTGATTTCTCTTATGTCCACAGGTATCCACAGGGATCCCACCCTGACGCATCTGATTTGAGGATCTAGACAATCACTAAAACCTCTTCCTTCTTGTATGGAAGGGTGTGCATGTGTGTTCTTATCACCTAAACAGGTCTCTGCCTGATGTTCCTGCCTAAAATCGCTGTGGAAAGAACTGATCTGACTTGAGTCAGTCGGCGGGACTATATAGTGGAGGCCCCAATACATCCTGGGAGGCCAGAAAGCTTGTGACCGTGTTGGTGCCATTTTCGCTATCGCTCGACAATATCCCAATGTTATCCTGTGGATACCTGTGGACATAAGAGAAATCACGTTATCAACGGTAAGTTCTTACCATAACGTATATTTTTTAAATAAATGTTTTCTTTGTTATAATTATACTCCTTATACCGCCGTTAAAAACTCTGGTTATTGCCGTGATAACCCGGGAGCGGCTAGGTGTAATAGGGCTTACCCAGGTCCAGTTAACTGGGAATCCACCCCGGCTAGCTTGCAGGGTTAGTCCTGGGTCGAGAAGCGGTGTAAATCGGTAAGCCAGGTTGATGTGGGTACCCGTTCACTGCGTAGAGAAGAGGCGGTGCTGGGGGATCATCTGATATTGCCGGGTTGGGCCACCTGTCTGGAAGAGTTCTCATCCGGGAAGGAGCCTTGCACAAACCCTGGGTACGACTCGGGATTTAGGTATAAAAGCAGTAATACAAATGCTTGTGGGGAAAATCAATGGTTAGTAAAACCCCATGCAACTGAAATGAACCTGTTCAGTGATTTAATGTTGTGCATTAGCTCAGTGCTCTTAACCTTTTGTACAATGTAAGACAGTGTGTGCTTCTCCACTGAGTGATACCCCTTTCACACCGCTAATGCCGGATCCCACCCGGGAAGTGGAAACGGGTCCTTCCCGGGTGGGATCTGGCATTGGACCCTAACAGCAGGCATACCGTCTCGGCAATTTGCCAGGACGGTTGCCATAGCGGTGGGGGCGGAAGCAACACTGGGTGATGAGCTCATCTCCTCACTGCCTCTCCCTATTGTAGTGAACGGGTCGACCCGGGAGCCCATTCACGCTGCCACTGACCCGGTATTCAACCCGGGAATAACACTGCTTTATTCCCTGGTTGATGTACTGGACCCATGATTTCGACCATGGCCCTTTCACACCGCACACCGGCCCGTCAATCCCGGCAATAGGCTGGGTCAATACCAGTGGCGTGCGGTGAGGTCAGTGGCTGGTGAGGCACTGCAGCCATAATGTCCGCCGAGTCCCACCAACAACCCCTACCGCCGTCGAGCCAATGTACGCTACTGCCCCTGAGCCGATGCCCACTAAAATGGCTACAACACAGTTGGTGAAAGAACCTCTGACGTCACCAGCGCCGAACAGGGAACCCGAAATGTACCCTTGCGGGCTCGCTTAATTCGCCGTGCTTTGGGCACTGTGGCTCGCTCTGCTCGCCACCAGGTTACTAAAGGCAGTAGTTGATGGCGTGCATAGTGAAAGAGCTATCCCGCCGGCCTAGCTCCTCCCCCTGACATCAGAGGTCCTTTAGCTCACTTGGTTCTAGCAATTACCATGCCCACTACTGCCACTGTCCCTACATGTGCGAAATGCACACAAGCTCTCGGAAAACTGGGCGTAGTCTTGCAATGAGGATGTGACCAAACAACAAGTCCTCAATGGGAATGCTGTATCCATATGACGAAGGAGAAGGTGATGCCTTGGAAAGGCAGAGGGTGACGAGAGATGGTGATGGGGAGACAGTGATGCAGGGGAGATGCAGTGGGTGACGGAGAGAGGCAGTGGGTGACAGGTAAAGGGGTGATGGAGAGAGGCAGTGGGTGACAGGAAGAGGGTGATGCCAGGGAGCTGGTGACAGGGAAAGGGTGACAGCAGCCGGTGCCAACTGCAGGTGACAGGAAGAGGGTGACGCCAGGGATAGGGTGATGCCAGGGAGAGGGTGACAGCAGTGGGTGACAACGGAATTTGCTGCGCTATATAAGAAACTGTTAATAAATAAATACTATGGAGAGCACATTACTATCCCACTCTGTTCGCAGTATAGCATGGAATATAAGCAGTACAGCCCGGTCAAATTAAAGTATCCGCCACTCTCCCACGCAAATCCTGGACAGCCCCTGCTGCAGCCGGTAACAGAGAGAGGAAACAACAAACCTGCTCCCTGTGGTGGGGCTGCTCTTCCTCCAGCACTTCCTAGCTCCACAGGTACGGGGCCGTGTCTGGGAGCAGGGCTGGGGCATGGTGGTACTGCGCCCTAGGATAAATTTTAGCCTACCACCCAACCTCCCTCAAAAACCCACACAAGTGACTTTTGGGAAAAGCTGGTGAGTAGACTCTAGGACAGCACCAGAGTCTACTCATACCCCTTTCAGACCACCACCTATGAACACGGGTTATTGGCATATGAACGCACATAACCCGTGTTTAGGTGCGGTCTGAAAGGTGCAAGGGTTAAAATACTGGGTCGAGCGACTCTATTTTAAACTTGGTTGCGAGCAGGGTTGAACTCGTGTTCAACCCGGCTCACTGTGCGGTATGAATGGGAGCCAGGTCGATGCGATCTGTTTCTCGTTCACTGTGTCTGTATATGGGCTGCGTTTGGAGATCATGTGATCTCCAAGCGCCGCCCCCGTAGCGTCACCACTGACGTCACCAACCCAGCAATATGCCTGGTGGCAGACAGCAGTGGCAAGGGGCCTGCAGCGGGTTGCACACTGTGAGCTCCCGTATCAGGCTCCCGTGTGCGACCCGCCTCAGGCGGTCTGAAAGGGGTATTACTTGTACCGCTGGCTAGAGAAGGGGGCCCGAATAAAGACGGCACATGACCCCTCCTTGCTGAAAACACCTGGCTGTGTGCGTGCACTACACCATCCCCAAATAACTTCAATATACAGGTACTATAATACAAGATAGTACACAGCCCCATGATGGTGATACAAGCCCCACCCCACCCAATATTATTTACCAAACCACTCCCCTAAAGATAATACTAATACAAAACCCCTATATAATATTAATATATTATATACCCCAACCCCCATATATAAACCCCCTCCCCCCCAAACACCTCACAGATCCTCACCTTTGATTGTGGGAGGTTCAGCTGCAGTGTCTGTATATTCCCTCCCTGGTTTGTCCCACGGAGCTGGCTAGGAGAAATCATATCTTCCCAAGTAAGAGCCGGAAAGGGGCGGGGCCTCCGCCGTGAGGGGGCGGGGCCTCAGGAGGGGAATAAGAATGGATATATTGCTGCAGCCTGCAGTAGAGATTGGTTGCTGGTGCAGGGGGAGGGAGTGGCCATGCAAAGAGGATAGGGGGGAGCAGGCATCGGGCACTGCTGCTGCTGCCTGTGCTGCAGCAGACATGTCAGACTGTGACATGTCTGCGTTATCAGACAGCAGCTGAAAGGGGTGTGTGCGTGTGGGGGAGGGGGGCAGCGGCTGCAGCTTACAGTGTCCGCTGCTTAAGTTCAGGGGAGGAGGCCAATTACATCTGCCTGTGACGGGAGCGTGCTTTCATATGAGCTGAAAGCACGCCCCAGTCTAAAGCGGCACTTCTGCAAGGTGCCGCTTCTGCTAGATTTTTTTACGGGCTTTCACTGCCCAGCGCTTGGCCCCGCCCCCCTCTTCCTGCTCTCTTACACTGACAGCTGGAGGCACCGACATCGGTGCCTCTGAAACATGTAAAACTGTTTTTTTACACGGAAAAAATGATTAAAATAATATCAACACTAAAGCAGATACTTATGACACAGAATATGTGTCATAAGTATCTCTTTGTATTATTTTAATCATTAATGACAGGGGAGGCACTGCCTCCCCTGACTGCACGTCCCTGGTCAATACCGCGCTATTTGCGCGGTGTGAGAGGGGTATGAGAAACAGGTTTCCAAAAAAAGTTACGTTACAGTCACTAATACCACTTTTACGCCAAAAAGCCAGATCTGACCCAGGTTTCAGACACGGTTCCAACCCGGGTCAGACCCAGATCAGCACCATTTACACTGAACCTGAGCCTTCCCTGCATGTCACTCACAGACACTTTCTTGAGGCGGACCTCTGCAAACACAGCCAATCAGCAGCTTTTAAGCATAACCTGGGTTAAATAACCAGGGTCGAGCTGTTTACACTGCACCATTACACCAGTCAAACCCTAGTAGCTACTAGGGTCAGATTCCCCGGTCACCCGACCTGGGTTATTTTTCAAGGATCCTTTTACACCAAGCTGTGACCTGGGTAGACCCAGCAATAACCCAGGTTATTATGGCAGTGTAAAAGGGGTATTAATCAGTTGTCACCTTGACTGGTGTGTCTGTGCTTTTAGTCAGCTAAATGGTTAACTAGCAAAGGCAATGTAAGGTAATAAGCAAAGTTGTCATAGAAACTATACACCGGTGCTGCACGTACAGGGCTGAAAAATCTCACTATACTAGTAAGGTTTAAAAAATAAAAAAAAAGTACATTGTTGAATGTTTAACACAATTGTAGAAACTGTTACATATCTCTGCTCTTTCTCTAATACTCCTTTTCCACTACTGCAATAACCTGGGTTATTGCTGGGTCTACCCAGGTCGTGGCTCAATGTAAAAGAGTCCTTGAAAAATAACCCGGATCCAGTGACCTGCAAATCTGACCCGGGTAAGGGTGCAGTGTAAACAGCGTGACCCAGGTTATCCGACCTAGGATATGCTTAAAAGCTGCTGATTGGCTGTGTATGCAGAGGTCCGTCTCAAGAGAGTGTCTGTAAGTGACATGCAGGGCAAGACACTGGTTCAGAGTAATACCCCTTTTACACCAAAATCTCGGGTCCGATCCGGGATTTTGAACATGGGAGTTTCCTGGGTCGGACCCGGCTCCATACCCCATTTACACTGCTCTTCAACCCCGGTTATTCCAGGGTCAGCACCGTTTACACTGAAGCTGGGTCAGCCCTGCTTTTCGCTGTGAATGTCATTAAAAATGGCCTTGTAGGGCTGATAAAGATGAGGTCACAAAAGGGAGGGGTAGTGCCTGATCCCAAAGAGTCAGGCTGAGGTTGAAGCTCTAGCTCACACTGGAGATATTGTATGCAGGTCAGGCTGTGGCTGTAGTGAAGGGAGCAGGCTACAGAAGCTGCATAAACACTGCTGTGATGCTCCATGTGCACTGTCTGCGGGGCACTGACAGATGACATCATCTGCCAGTGCCACAGAAGCTCCAATCAGCTTCTCTCTGCAAAAGCCGGGTCAAATAATCCGGGTTGGGAGCGTTCACACTGCCACAGAATCTGGGTCCGACCCTGAGCATTTCCCGGGGTGGATTCCCGGGAAACAGGACCCGGTTTATTTTTTAGAGCTCATTTACACCAGGCCCTGACCCGGATTGACTCTGCAATAACCCGGGTTATTCCTTTGGTGTAAAAGGGGTATTAATGGGGCTGACCCAGGAATAACCTGGGTCCAAGGTGCAGTGTAATACTCCTTTGACATCGCACAAATAACCCGGTATATTGCCGGGCTGACGCGGGTCGAGGTGTTATGTGAAAGATGTATGTTACAATTTTTCGGGTCGACTGACCCGGTATTTTAACCCTGGAATAAAGCAGGGTAATTCCCATGTTGAAGTGCAGTGTGAACGGATTGCTATGTCGATGCGACCCGGGACCCGTACACACTATAAGGAGAGGCAGCACTATAGGTATAGGTGACGCTTGGAGACAATCTGATCTCCAGGCACCACCTCCACCCACGGCACACGTCACCAACCCGGCAATATGCCATGTTTGTGCCGTCAGTTTGAAAGGGGTCTCAAGCGGGAAGGACCTGTGTGTGACTCGCTTAATGTGATGTGAAAGCTGTATAAACTGGGTCTGACCAGGGTTGGATTTATGTCCGGAAACACAAGTCGAACCTGGATTTTAGGTGGAAAAATGGTATTATAACCTAGGTTATTGCTGGGTCTACCTGGGTCATGGCTCAGTGACCTGGGTTTTTGGTAGAAAAGTAATAATGCAAAATAGTTTTTGGTGGGTGCTGCCTTGTGACAATTGCAATGCCTGCATGTGTTGGTTTTGTTGTAGACCTACATAAGGCTATTTCACACACAACGGTTTTTCTGTAGACTATAGTTAAATGGAGGAATGCATGCTGGCTCCAGACGGTTTTGCCAAGGATGGCTGCCGTGCCGTGCTATGCCATCACCGTAAGATAGTGAAGTACGGGACATTAAGCACGACCTTCTACCGGGATGCGCCCAAAATGCTTGCTGTCAGGATCCTGGCAGTCCAGGCACTAAGGGGGACGGTTAGACTGCAAGGAAGGGGGTGTTAGGTTTAGGTATCACTGTATGCAAGTTAGTATTAGGCTGTGGACAGGGAGAGTTAGGGTAAGGGTGTAAGGGTGTAGGGGCAAGGGGGGAACAGGGATTACATTATTGGGATGCCAGTGTCGGTATTCTGACCGCCGGCATCCCGTCAGCCGGGATAACATACTGAATCCCTTCTACTATCCACGCTCTTCAGTTTTACAAGTGTAAAATTGGTGAAAATTGCAAGTGGCAAGTCAGCTGAATATTCCTTGGTATAGTTAAAGTAAATTTCTCATACGTCCTAGAGGATGCTGGGGTCACATCAAGAACCATGGGGTATGGACGGGATCCACAGGAGACATGGGCACTTTAAGACTTTCAAAGGGGTGTGAACTGGCTCCTCCCTCTATGCCCCTCCTCCAGACTCCAGTTTAGAATCTGTGCCCAGGCAGACTGGATGCACACTGAGGAGCTCTACTGAGTTTCTCTGAAAAGACTTTGGCCCTCATTCCGAGTCGTTCGCTCGGTATTTTTCATCGCATCGCAATGAAAATCCGCTTAGTACGCATGCGCAATATTCGCACTGCGACTGCGCCAAGTAATTTAACAATGAAGATAGTATTTTTACTCACGGCTTTTTCCTCGCTCCGGCGATCGTAATGTGATTGACAGGAAATGGGTGTTACTGGGCGGAAACACGGCGTTTTATGGGCGTGTGGCTGAAAACGCTACCGTTTCCGGAAAAAACGCAGGAGTGGCCGGAGAAACGGGGGAGTGGTTGGGCGAACGCTGGGTGTGTTTGTGACGTCAAACCAGGAACGACAAGCACTGAACTGATCGCACAGGCAGAGTAAGTGTGGAGCTACTCTAAAACTGCTAAGTAGTTTGTGATCGCAATATTGCGAATACATCGGTCGCAATTTTAAGATGCTAAGATACACTCCCAGTAGGCGGCGGCTTAGCGTGTGTAACTCTGCTAAATTCGCCTTGCGACCGATCAACTCGGAATGAGGGCCTTTGTTAGGTTTTTTATGTTCAGGGAGAACTGCTGGCAACAGTCTCCCTGCTTCGTGGGACTTAGGGGAGAGAAGTCAGACCTACTTCTGTGAGTTTATAGGCTCTGCTTCTTTGGCTACAGGACACCATTAGCTCCTGAGGGTCTGATCCCTAGGTACGCCTAGATGCTCGTTCCCAGAGCCCGCCGTCACCCCCCTTGCAGAGCCAGAAGTCAGAAGACAGGTGAGTAGAAGATCAGAAGACTTCAGTGACTGCTTTGAGGTACCGCACAGCGGCCGCGCTGCGCGCCATGCTCCCACACACAGCGGCACTACAGGTGCAGGGCGCAAGGGGGGGGGGGTGCCCTGGGCAGCATATTAGCCTCAAATAACTACATGGCAAGAGCAGACTAAGTACCAGGGCACTGTCTGGACCCCCGCCAGTATACATTTTTTTAAAAAAAGAGCGGGTCTGAAGCGCGCCATTACGGGGGCGGGGCTTAGCCCACACAGCCCGGCGCCATTTTCTCTACACAAGGCTGCAGAGACGCTTGTCCTTCCTCACACTGCTGTACAAGTAACAGGGTGAAAACCGGGAGGGAGGGGGGGGGGGGGGGGGGGGCACAGTGATCTTGGTGCATTTTATGTAACTTATAAAAGCTGCAGGTCTGGGACATTTTCTGTAGTGTTTTGATACCGGGTTTGAGCGCTGGGGTGTGAGCTGGCAATATCTCCCTCTGTGTCTCTCTAACAGGCTTTACTGTGGGTCTGTACCCTATAGGCCCAGTGTATCTGCGTGTGGTGGGTGCATGTGTGTCGGCATGTCTGAGGCGGAGTGCTCTTCCCAGGAGGAGACTATGTTAGGGACACGGCTGTGGGAGTGACCCTGTCGGCACCGCCGACACCTGATTAGGTGAATGTTTTGAGTGAAATCTGAGTCTCAGAACCAGGCTTGGAAGAAATCCGTAGAGGATGTGTTGTTTCAAGTCCAGACCCCCTCGGGGTCACAAAAACGTTCATTTGCCCAGCTGCCAGACACGGATATCGACACGGACACTGACTCAAGTGTCGACTATAGTGATGCCAGATTAGATCCAAAACTGGCAAAGAGCATTCCGTACATGATTATGGCTATAAAAGATGTATTATATATCACTGATCTACTGTTCCTGATACTAGGGTCTGTATGTATAGAGGGAAGAAACCTGAGGTAACATTTCCTCCCTCTCATGAACTGAACACGCTTTGTGAAAAGGTTTGGGAAAGTCCTGACAAAAGGTTTCAGATTCCTAAAGGATTGTAGTGGCATATCCGTTTCCCTCTGGGGATAGGGAAAAATGGGAGTCACCCCCCATTGTGGACAAAGCTCTGTCACGGCTATCCAAAAAGGTGGCTCTCCCGTCCCCTGACACGGCAGCCCTAAAGGACCCTGCGGATCGTAGACCGGAAAATACATTGAAATCCATTTATGTCACCACGGGTACGCTACTCAGACCAGCCATTGCATCTGCGTGGGTGAGTAGTGCTATCGAAAAATGGGCAGATAACTTGTCATCTGAAATGGATACCCTGGATAGGGATAGCATTCTTTTTACACTAGGTCATATCAGGGACGCTGCAGTCTACCGAAAGGAAGCTGCGAGAGATATTGGCCTCTTGGGATCACGGGCCAATGCCATGGCAGTATCAGCTAGGAGAGCATTGTGGATTCATCAATGGAATGCTGATGCTGACTCTAAGAAAGCTATGGAGTCTCTACCGTATAAAGATGGTGTGTTGTTTGGTGACGGCCTCGCTGATTTGGTATCTACGGCTACCGTGGGTAAGTCATCGTTTTTACCTTATGTGCCTGCACCACAAAAGAAAGCACACCACTATCAGATGCAGTCCTTTTGGCCCAATAAATACAGAAAGGGCCGAGGGTCTTCCTTCCTTGCTACTAGAGGAAAGGGAAAAGGGAAACGATCGCCGGCCGTGGCCAGTTCCCAGGAGCAGAAGTCCTCCCTCGGCTTCTGCCAAGTCCACCGCATGACGCTGGGGCTCCTCTGCGGGAGTCTGCACCGGTGGGGGCACGTCTCAGGCTCTTCAGTCAGTTCTGGGCTCGTTCGGCCCTGGACCCATGGGTTTTAGAAATAGTGTCCCAAGGGTACAAACTGGAGTTTCAAGACGTCCCCCCTCACCGATTTTTCAAATCAGCCTTACCAGCTTCTCTTCCAGAAAGGGAGGTGGTATGCGCCGCAATAAAAAAAATGTGTCACAATCAAGTAATTGTCAGGGTTCCCCCGTCACAACAGGGAGAAGGCTTTTATTCGAGCCTATTCGCGGTCCCGAAGCCAGACTGCTTAGTCAGACCAATCCTGAACCTCAAATCCCTCAATTTCTACCTAAAAAAATTAAAATTCAAGATGGAATCTCACCGGGCAGTGATCTCCAGTCTGGAAGAGGGGGACTTTATGGTGTCGGTAGACATAAAGGATGCCTACTTGCATGTTCCCATTTATCCACCACATCAAGCTTACCTGAGGTTTGCAGTTCGGGATTGTCATTACCAATTTCAGACGTTGCCGTTTGGTCTGTCCACGGCTCCGAGGGTTTTCACCAAAGTAATGGCCGAAATGATGGTTCTCCTACACAAGCAAGGAGTCACGATTATCCCGTACTTGGACGATCTCCTGATAAAGGCGAGATCCAGGGACCAATTGATGCAGAACAGTACGCTCTCCCTGACAATTCTGCAGCAGCATGGTTGCCAAAATCACAGTTGGTTCCGACGAGACGGCTGTCGTTTTTGGGAATGAATCTGGACACAGAATTACAGAGAGTCTTTCTTCCAGTGGAACAGGCTCTGGAAATTCAGAACCTGGTCAAACAAATGCTGAAACCAGCAAGAGTATCGATCCATCAATGCACTCGGTTGCTGGGAAAGATGGTGGCGGCCTACGAGGCCATTCAGTTTGGCAGATTCCATGCCAGAGTGTTTCAGTGAGACCTGTTGGACAAGTGGTCCGGGTCCTATCTGCACATGCACCGAAGGATAACCCTGTCTTCCAAAACCAGAATCTCACCGGTATACTTACATACAAACAATACAACATAGAACCATTGTTCTATGTTGTATTGTTTGTATGTAAGTATACCGGTACTAGGACTCACAATTTTTACATATCTTTTAGAGATAGAAATTTATCAAATGTGTATTCTTTCAGTGCTTATATTTTAAATAAAATATTCTTTACTAAAAGGTTTTTGATTATTAATTTAATAGAAGTGTCAACATCTGATACCAGAGCGCTTGGAGTTTCTCTTTTGGTTTCTTAACGCCTAAATATTACCACCGTATTTGGAGAAAATACGTGTCTTGGTGGGAATCCAAGAAGGCTCCTACGGAAGAATTTCAGTTAGGACGTTTTCTCCATTTTCTACAAGCCAGTGTGGATGCGGGCCTAAAGTTGGGCTCAATTAAAGTTCAAATTTCAGCTTTATCGGTTTTCTTCCAAAAACAATTGGCCTCCCGTCCAGAAGTTCAGACCTTCGTGAAAGGCGTGTTGCACATTCAACCTCCCTTTGTGCCCCCTGTGGCACCATGAGATCTTAACGTGGTGTTACATTTCCTTCAATCTCATTGGTTTGAACCTTTACAGAAGGTAGAGTTGAAATTCCTTACTTGGAAAGTGGTCATGCTGTTGGCCTTGGCATCCGCAAGGCGGGTGTCTGAATTGGCGGCCTTGTCTCACAAGAGCCCTTATTTGATCTTCCATGAAGATAGAGCAGAGTTGAGGACTCGTCAGCAGTTTCTGCCGAAAGTGGTTTCGTCGTTCCACTTGAACCAACATATTGTGGTGCCAGTGGCTACTGATGCCTTGCTGGAATCAAAGTTTCTCGATGTAGTAAGAGCTTTAAAAATTTATGTCGCCAGAACGGCTCAGTTTAGGAAAACAGAGGCTCTGTTTGTCCTGTATGCTCACAATAAAATTGGGGCTCCTGCTTCCAAGCAGACTATTGCGCGCTGGATATGTCATACGATTTAGCAGGCTCATTCTACGGCTGGATTGCCGTTACCGAAATCGGTGAAGGCCCTTTCAACCAGAAAGGTGGGCTCATCCTGGGCGGCTGCCCGGGGGGTCTCGGCATTACAACTTTGCCGAGCAGCTACTTGGTCGGGTTCAAACACCTTTGCGAAGTTCTACAAGTTTGATACCCTGGCTGATGAGGACCTCATGTTTGGTCAATCGGTGCTGCAGTGTCATCCGCACTCTCCCACCCATTCTAGAGCTTTGGTATAACCCCATGGTTCTTGATGTGACCCCAGCATCCTCTAGGACGTATGAGAAAATAAGATTTTAATACCTACCGGTAAATCCTTTTCTCTTAGTCTGTAGAGGATGCTGGGCGCCCGTCCCAGTGCGTACTGTATCTGCAGTTATTACTTGTGGTTACACACATGTTGTGTTACGTTTATAGTCAGCCTGTTGCTGATGTTGTTCATGCCGTTGACTTGCGTTGTGTTAAATGCCATGTTGTACGGCGTGCTTGAGGTGTGAGCTAGTATGTATCTCACCTTAGTTTAACAATAAACCCTTTTCCTCTAAATGTCCGTCTCCCTGGGCACAGTTCCTATAACTGGAGTCTGGAGAAGGGGCATAGAGGGAGGAGCCAGTTCACACCCCTTTGAAAGTCTTAAAGTGCCCATGTCTCCTGTGGATCCCGTCCATACCCCATGGTTCTTGATGTGACCCCAGCATCCTCTACTGACTAAGAGAAAAGGATTTACTGGCAGGTATTAAAATCCTATTACCACCACCTTATACTTCATTCATCTCAATATATAAATATATATAGAAAAATGTTGAGGGGTTCTAAGCGACCAACGGTGTTTATACAGCTATTTAAAAGAATAGTACCCAGTGTATAAAGAATATATATACAATTTATTGATAGACTTCATCAAGGGGTATGAAGTCTATCATAGACGAAACGCGTTGGGCTAACCGTTGATGACCTCTATCCAAGATAAGATATACACATATCTTTTATCTATATCTATGTGCTTTTATTCTAATACTTTTTATATCTTGAATTTATTTATTTATGTATTTTTTGTTTTTATGTTCCTATGAAACCAATTATTTTGGTATATGTCAGATGTGAATATTTTTAGAAACATTTTTTTCTTTTTTATTGGCTCCTGTGATTATAATAAATTGTATATATATTCTTTATACACTGGGTACTATTCTTTTAAATAGCTGTATAAACACCGTTGGTCGCTTAGAACCCCTCAACATTTTTCTATTTTAAACTATCTTCAGGGATTTACCACCCCTGTACTCCTGGGGAACAGCTGACGCCCATAGATTTGTGGAGTGTTATTTTATATAATTTATATATATATATTGAACTATTTATTATTTTTAATTGCCAGATAAACACATAGGTGATATTATCCTCACAAGTGGCGCAATTTTTTTCATTCTAAACATATAAATATATATATATATATATATATACACACACACATACACACACACACACACACACACACAGTACCTTAGGAAATGCACAATATAATAATAATAAAAAAATATACACCCCCTACACTTGAACAGTGGTGCACCATGACGCGTGGCAGCTCAAGTTGACCCCGGCTGCAACATTACATACGCCACAAAACCATTGCTTGTGAAAGAGACTGATCCACATGAAAAAAAAACTGTAGATTTTTTCCATAAAACTGTTGTGTGTGAAATAGCCCATTGGGACAGAATTGTGTTAAGACATAGGAGGGCCCGGGGCATTTAAGACTTGGATGGCCTAAAACTTAACATTGGGTCACAGCGCGCAAGCCTTTGGCATGCACATGAACAGGGGGAGTGGCCACATGTCACGTGACCATTTAACTTCACACTAGGGGCATGCGTATCACTGCCCCAAGCCTCACATGCACAGCAGGTGGGAGCATTGCCTCCCTACCTTTCCTCCACCCCTACAGTACAAAAAAAACAGGATTGTCCCACCAAATTGTGATGGATGGGGAGATATGCATATATACATAGTCTCCCATACACATAAACAGTTACACACATATACACATCCATATCTTTGTACAGTCACATACATACATACATACATACATACATACTGTCACACACAGTCATATACATACATACAGAACAGTCACACATAATACATACAGTTACACACACATGCACATACATATGTATGTACAGTCACACACTTATAGACATATATACATACTGTCACACACAGTCATATACAGATATACATACAGTACAGTCACATACATATTTATCACCTAAACACACACATACTGTACATACTGTATACAGTGGTGGATCTTGCCACGGGCAAGCAGGACTTTTGCCCGGGGCGCCGCCTTCCGGAGGGCGCTGGCGCCATCCGGAGGGCGCTGCACCATGGCAAGATCCGCCACTGCTGCCCGCTGTGTCTCTGTCCGCCTCCGCTGCCGTCCCCGTCCCCATCCCCGTCCCCGTCCGCCTCCTGAAGGGAACTAGACGCTATGCGTCTAGTTTCCCTTCCTGGAGAGTAACTTTGCTGAGCGGTGCGCGATGACGTCATCGCGCACCGCACAGCAAAGGCCCTCTCTACGAAGGGAACTAGACTCATAGCGTCTAGTTTCCCTTCGTGGAGAGGACCTTTTGCTGTGCGGTGCGCGATGACGTCATCGCGCACCGCTCAGCATTCAAGCGGCGCTTTTAATGTACAGGGGGCGTAATTGACCACGCCCCCTGTATTAGGCCACTCCCCATTTCCTGCCCGGGGCGCAGAGCGCCCTTGAACCGGCCCTGACTGTATAGTGTCCCTCCTGCTCCGTCTTACCTTACACAATCTCTGGGTGGACAGGGACACATAGAAACATAGAATGTGACGGCAGATGATAACCACTTGGCCCATCTAGTCTGCCCCTTTTTTTTTTAACTATATTTTTATCTCAAATCTTATTTGATCCTTCTTTCTTTGTAAGGATATCCTTTTGTCTATCCCATGCATGTTTAAATTGCACTACTGTCTTAGCCTCTACCACCTCTAATGGGAGGCTGTTCGACTTGTCCACTACCCTTTCTTTGAAGTAATTTTTCCTCAGATTTCCCCTGAACCCCCCCCCCCGCGCACAGCCGCTGCCAATAGCGCCTCATGCCCCGCGCAGCCGCCACCGATAGCAACCCTCTGCCCAGTGCCTAAGACGTTAGCATCACCAGAGAAGGTTGTGAGGCTATCAGCGGCAGGAGTCCCCTTCTTCCAGCTGCAGGGTATGTCAATGCAGGGGAGTGGGGGAATGCAGGATATAGGAAGGAATATTGTCAAATGTAGGAGACTGTTGTTTAGTTGAACTATAAAACATTTTTTTTATAATTTTTCAGGACAGCATGGGTTGTTACTATAATTACCAGTTATTTATATAGCACCAGTGTATTCCATTGCGCTTTACAATTGGGAACAAGACCAAAATAAACTGAGATTGTGTAATAATAGACAAACGGGTAAGAGGGTTTGGCAGATGCCAGATTAAGGTTTCCTGCTGCATGCATATTGCCTGTCACAGTGCACTGGAGCTGATGCTAACTTACCGGGACTGGCGATGCTGTTGCCTGTCTGAACCCGCTGCAGTGACACCTGGCAGTCCTCCTCCTTGCTTCTGTCTTTTCTTTCTGCTGTTGTGGCTCTGTTCCCAGTAGCTGACAGGTGGCTGCAGCTCCCATAGGGACGTATGCGCTGGTGTCTGATTTAAATGGCCAGGCGCACCAAACATGGTATCATGTTTGCCGCCACATTGAAACTCTACACCCTATAAAAGGAAGTCTCTAGGCCCTATCCAGTTCCAGACTATTAGCCTCCAAACCTAGCTCCAGCGTTTGTTCCCAGTAAAACCCCTTTGCAAGTTCATTAGTGATTTACTGTTCCTGACCTTGGTTATTCCACTAGTCCTGATTCTGCTACTGGTATTGTTTTTAGTGATTTCTGTATTGACTTAGGCTATTACTTGACCTGATTCTGCTCGCTTCCTGGTAATGAATCCGTGTCACGGTGTGAGGTTCTCAAAAGTGAGAGGTATGACCCACACCCCTCTTGACAGCCCTGCTTATTCAGAGGTGGTTACAAAAGCCAACGGGCCCCTGGGTCCATGGGGGCCCACCCAACACATACTGCACCCATTTTTACAATACCTGTCTCTCCAGAGTCCCATAATAGCAGCACTGCACAAATCACCGGTAAAATGGCGCCATTGCCATTTTCCTGGCCTTTTGCACTTGTGCAGTAGGAAAAATAGCTGGTAAATTGACAACCATGCCATTTTTCCACAGACTTGCACACCACTTGCGTACTGCTGTCTTTTAGAGAGGAGTGGGCATGGACAGAGACTGCACACAGGCCCCCTTCTCTCTTAATACGCCCCTGCCATTGGCATTTCTATAATGGGTGCAGTGTGAGCGGTGCACATAGGCCCCTGAGCCACACCGCACACACTGCACCCATTTCTCCTATACTTACCTTTCGGGGGTCCATCGCTGACCGTGTGTGGGCCCCCTCCTCTCCCATAGCCATCGCGCTGCTGCTAGCGCACTGACCACTAGAGATTCTGGCACAGTGCCAGAGTCTACAGCGCATGTGCAGGACTCCAAAAAAATGGCGCGTCGCCCATTTTTCGGAGTCCTGCTCATGTGCTGTAGACTCTGACACTGTGCCAGAGTCTACAGAACTCAGAGCGCTAGCAGCGGCGCAACGGCTACGGGAGAGGAGGGGGCCCACACATGGAGTCTGCACACGGGTCCCCTCCTCTTTAGAAACGCACCTGCAGGGGGTCCCACACTGTACCCATATTTAAATACTTGCCTTTCTGGAATCCCGAGTCAGCGCTGCAGCCGGAAAATTACCGCTAAGCATGTGGAGTAGCGTTTAGTCGCTCGAACATGGCGGGCACCATGTTTCCGGAGACTTGCGCATACACAGTAGATGATCGTATAATGCCTGGGTCCATGGTGCCATAGAGAGAGGACGGGGCCCATATGGTGTCTGCACACCGTCCCCCTCGCCTGTGGCCTACATATGTGGAGACACTTGAGTCTCCCTGTGGGTAAGTAAATAAGCAGAGTCCCCTCTGTAATGCTGCACAGTGCCTCACTGGTCATTGGGTAAGCAAGTATGCACTGTAAACTGTTGCCTCACCATGAGCCAATCAGAGTTTGTGGATCCTTTGTGTGTATATGGGGAGGGACCAAAATGACATGACTTTGATCCCTCCTCCGCACAGACCTGTAAATCACAGCATACTTCTGTAAGGAGGCGAAGTTCCAATTACAGGCCCATAGCCCAGGCCAATACAATTTTGAACTTGTTCAGACACTTCATCTTTCCGGCAATCTTAGCGCATATAAATGATATACTACAGTATCTAAACACACCAGAGCCAAGTTTTATTAGAAACATGACAATTGACCTCTAAAATTATGCCTTACAGGGGTTGGTTGGCATCTTTCAGCCCAGGACAGTCCACTATCAGTACACCATCACGTCCAGCATTAACACTTGCACCTGTATATAGTGCTATGTCTCGCTCTGAACTTGACCTCTGGAAGCAGCTATGCACCTGAGAATGCAGCCTGTTTGCACTGACAAACCCCTAAACACTCCCTTCATGCTGCCTAGTAATACTCAATGCTTTGACTTGCTCTGATGCCTCCGTATGCAACAGCGGCTTTGTGCATATGGTCAAGGTATCACATGCGCCATAGGTTGTTTCAGAATAATTTTTGCATGCATAGTAGCAAATAATTTCCCACCTGAAGAATACTTATGTTCAATTTTAGCTTCCTAACATATCGGGAAGTTAGAGAATTAGCGATGAGTCAGTCAGTCAGTCAGTGAGGGCTTTTGCATTTATATATATATATATATATATATATATATATATATATACATACATATACAGTAGATTACATAGATTTGGGTTCATTAGGTTAAACTCATGATGTATTTTTCAGATTATAATATATATAAATATATATATTAGCAAATACATTTTATAGGAATTACTTTGAGTTATTTTTTTAATTTCAGTAAACGCAATAGCCACCTCCCACATCAGAGAACAGCGTGCTCCAGCTTGTCTCTGGCTACTGCTGTATGAAGTGCGCTGCTGGTATTTATTTCTTTTGAATAATTTGCAGAGATCAACAGAATGCCTGAGGAATTCAAGAATTACCCAGACAACAATAACAATACCTTTCTAAGACATTTCCTAAGCAAAATTGAAGGAGGGATTTTTTGATGGGCCATTCCCTCCTAATTTTTGATGGGCCATTCATTCCCTCCTAATTTTTGATGGACCATTCATTCCCTCCTAATTTTTGATGGGCCATTCATTCCCTCCTAATTTTTGATGGGCCATTCCCTCCTAATTTTTGATGGGCCATTTGATGGGATTCCAAAAGGCCCTCAGTCTGCTGGAATTGAAAGCTTGGTTGGCTTTCAAATGGATATGCAAACCCTTTCTGGGGAGTAACAAGTCTCATGCATATAAGGATGGAGTAGAGAACCTACTTGTTACTTTTACCCATTTCAGACCACCAGCTTCTAACACGGGTTATTGCACATGATCGCGCATAACCCATGTTGCTATGCAATCTGAAAGGGTCCAGCTGGAATAATGCGAGTCGGTATTCCAACTCAGGTAGCGAGCAGGATTGAACACGTGTTCAAACTGTCTCGCTGTGCTGTGTGAACGGGAAGCCGGGTTGATTCAACCCATTTCCCGTTCACTCTGTGTGGACGGGTGGCGCTTGGAAATCATGTGATCTCTAAGCGCCATCCTGGCCACGACACAGCTGACTTCACCAACCCGGCAATATGCCCGGTTGGGGACAGCAGTGGCGAGGGGCCTGAAGCGTGTCGCTCCCGGGTGCGACCTGCCTCGGCAGTGTGAAAGGGGTATTATAAAGAAATGGGGGTGTCGCATGTCATTGAAAATGCATTTCCGGCATTCCCATCTGGATTCCTCTCTAGAAAATCTTGGTGCAGTGAGTGATGAGTAAGGGGAATGGTTCCATCAAGATATTCACAATCTAGAAACTCGCTACCAAGGATTTTGAAACAAAAGCATGACGGCTGATCATTGCTGGATGTTGTATCGTGATAGTCCAGCCATAATTCATAAAAGAAAAGCATACTCTTAATGCTTTTAAGATCTTGTAATAATAAAAAAATGGGATATACAGTAAATACAGTTATGATGAACTGTGATAGTCAAATGAATTTATTTCAAAAACTATACGTGCTAGAAAAAAACTAAAATTTGTTATCAGCGGCAAAAATGTATTCAGAAAATTGCATGTATGTGTGTTATGAGAAAAAAAGTAGATTTTTGTTGACCAGTGCTACTGTATTAACCCCTTGCCTGGCGTGGATATTATTATCCTTTATTTATATGGCGCCACAATCAGATCCGACCACACCAGGCTGGTCTTTCCTAGACCAGTCAGAAAGCTCATTGTGCAGCAGGTCTGATCATTGTTGGATGTTGTATCGTGATAGTCCGTGCATAATTCATAAACAAAAAGAACACACTTATTGCTTTTAAGATCATGTAATAATAAAAAAATAAATAAATACAATTATACTATGATAATGACTTATGATAAAACTATACATGCTAGAAAAAAAACTAAAATTTGGAATCAGCGCCAAAAATGCATTCAGAAAATTGCATGTATGTGTGTGATGAGAAAAAAGTTGATTTTTGTTGACCAGTTCTATTAACCACTTGCCTGACGTGGTTGCATCAGGGTGGTATTCATGTGACCGGCGGTCGGGAACCCTCCACCATCCCGACCCCTCACTATCCCGATGGTCGGCATGCCGACCAACAGGGACTATTTCCACTTGTGGGTGTCCACGACACCCATAGAGTGGGAATAGAACCCGTGGTGACCGCTGCACTCGCCCCTTCCCGCCGGGATCAGGGCATCGGTAAGCTGACCGCCGGTCAGCCATACTACACCCGTTGCATCAGATACAACCACACCAGGCTGGTCTTTCCTAGAACAGTCGGAAAGCTCACTGTGCAGGGCTGCTGGAAGAGAATCTTCCTGCAGATGCCACTCTCAGCCCCTCTGCTTCCTGGTTCCCTCCCGTTGTGCCTGCCATGTTGCTGATCACTGCTGACTGGACAGCCCTGCGGAAGCTCCCTCACCCCATGGCTGCAGACATTAACATCCACTGGGGAAATGTAATAGAAGTCCCCCTTACCTTACTTGTGTACAACCTGGGGGGAAAAATGTAGATTCCCGATGGTCACGATGTTCAGATCATCAATGGACCTATATTTTATCCATCAATGTCTAAACTGATGCTTATAAAAAAGTTTAATTTTATTTGAAATAAAATTGTGTTAGGGGGCATGGCGTGACTGACGAGCAAGATGGCTGCATATCTCTAAAGCTCCTGAATCTCTCCCTAAAACTTACCCTTTCTCAGTGCCCCAGCAAGGTCGGAGGTCAACTCTCAGCTACCTTAACATCCCCTTGCTATCTGGGACACATGAGGACGTGCTACGGAGCCGGGATCCGGCTTTTATTGCCTTCACAGATTGTGGCCTCCACACCCACATGACGCCGGGACCTTGAGCTCCGAGAAATGCCGGGCAGCATCAGCGGTATCGGAGGGGACACGCCATCACCCAGCAGTGCACAATACTCTGACTCCCGTGCTCTGAAACCTCTGACTGCCTGGCTTTGCCAGCAACCCCAGAGCTCCGGGACACCTCCAGCACAGACCCTCCAGTCTGGGCTCCCTATCCGGTGGCCATCTTACTTCTGGGCACAGGAAAAAGGACAGCATATATCGCTGTATCACAGGGTGAAGGTAATGAGGAGAGCAACAAGATCACTACACCACGTTACACATACACAAGTGTTCTTGCCCACAAAACTGCTCACCCTCAGTATAATTTCTGCAGCTGCTCAGAGGTGGACTATTATACTACCTCAGCCGCACCACATTGTGAAAGCCCTTACTGGAGGGCTGTTTGTTCTATTACCTTTTTCAACAGCATAAAATGGCTCCCCAGCTGGTACCTATAACACTAAAGTACCTTGCTAAGTGAGCCATCCTTTCCATATAATTGTGTGTAGTGCAACCTCCTTCATATTAGCTATTATTATCTCTCAGTTTTTACTGTAGAGAGAGTTCTCCCTGCAACAACTGCCTATACACCGAAAGCAGGATCTGATATTTTTGTTGCATGCTATAAAGACTCCTGCGACCAGAGACTCAGCCAGCTATCTGCCACTTGATATCTCAGACTATTCAACCCCCACATTATCCCATTGGTGAGAGGATGGCCATGTTCTCTATAGGTTGGCATATTTCTAGGAGTTGATAACATTTTGATGGTGCTGCTGGCCAGCTCGTCAAAAGTAACCCATAGTGCTACAATATATTTGGAAGTGCTGACCCTGCTCATTACCTGTTATCGTACCCCTACGTGCCTAATCCTACCATCTGATGGTGATATTGATTCACTCTGTATGCCTTTATCCAACGTATTTTGCAACAGCTTATGCTGCAGTGATTCTTACCTTTTCTTCAACTTAATGCGATGTTTATGATGTAAAACATGCTAAATAGCAACTGTGATACCTGAATACGATGACCTCGATACTGGACGACTATTGATTTAAACATCCGTTCCCTTTTGTACCCATCAAAGGTGTTATGGACAAAATCCTTGGCTGCACCTAAACCTCAACGTACTAAAAGCAGGGTAAAATGTACTGATATGTCCGTTATTCAATCGCCCTCATTGTTGTTAGCAGGCACGTCTGACTTTGACCCCGACTTTGCTGCATCAATGCCTCCAAAAGCTCCCCTGCACCCCCCCTCTTACGCGGAAATAGTTAAAGCTATATTAGGAGACTGTTGAACTGATGTTACAGGCTCAAGCTGATAAACTCATGACGGCAGTAACAGATATTATGTCGGAGCTCGGTTCCATGTCCCTTCAGATTTCAACTAATGAAAACCGAATTGGTTCTAACGTCCAAGAAATAGAAGATCTGAAACAGCAAGTAGCCTCACTGTCCTCTTCTTGTCAACACGTTAGCTAAACTAGATGACATTGAGAATAGGTAAAGATGAAACAATCTGCGAATTGTAGGTCTCAAGAAATCTATAAAAGGTCCGGATCTTCTTCAGTTTCTCTTGTCTGACTTACTTGGATACCAGAGGAATTGTCTTCAATTGAAATAGAAAGATCACATATATTGGGACCCCCGCGAGATTCCAACCATTCTCGCCCGAGACCGGTTTTATTCAAGTGTTTAAACGTTTGTCACAAAGTAATGATATGGTCGGCAGCTAAAGCAAAAGGCACTCTTCAATGGGATGGTCAAAGACTCTCTGTCTTTCAGGACTATTCTGCGGAAATCTCCAGAGTTAGATGCGAGATGTCTACTATTTGTTTCCAACTGGTAAAATCTGGGGTCAAATTCGCCCTCCTCTACCCTACACGACTACGCATCTTCTCAGCACAAGGTTCTAAAGACTTTACAAATATAGAAGATTCCAGAGTTTTCCTTAAAGAAGAGACATAATCTTCGCCTTCTGATTCCATGCATCGAAATGACTAAATGAGCAAGTTATACCTACGGCTATTGAATGTTAATGTTGCTTTACGTTCTATTATTCCTTATTCCTAAGGGTCCTCATTGAGACAATGAGACTTTTTACAAATTTGTATTGAATGTCTCATACCAGTATGGTTTATTGTTGATGTGTTTATGTGTATATATGTGTTTTTATATACATATGAATATATATATATATATATATATATAATTATTTTCTTTTTTCTGCAAATGGGACACTAGTATCTGTTGTCCGGTGATGGGAGATCTTCTACTCCTCTTGCCCCCATAAGTTGATTTACTCCACAGTTGCTATACATTGTTGTAATGTGGTAGATACCACTTTCAATTTACTTTTTCTAGTTTTGTTTTGTCTACTTATACCTCTCTTTATACTCCTCCTTTCTTCTTTCTCTTTTATTTGCTATGTTTCCCCTGAGGGATTGGGAGAAAAGTCTGTTTCTCGAAATCTTTCTGTCAAGTCTGATGTCCTTTTTAAAAAAGGTGAACTGTCTTCTTGTTCTTCATCGGATGGGGAATGTCAAGGGCATATGCACTCCAAATAATTATTTAAATATGGCTTACCAAATTAAACTATACTCTTGGAATGTTAGAGGTATAAATTCCCCTATAAACGTCGGCGTATCCTTCCTTATTTGAACAAAAAGAAAGCAGATGTTACTCTGCTACAAGAAACTAATTTAACGCCTGATAAACACGCTAAGCTCACTATGCTTCATCACTGACTCATAGCTTTATCCTCTTTCACCTCAAAAGCAAGAGGAGTTGCCATTCTTATTCGAAAGGTCTTTCATGTGACATTCACCATCAAATTATTGATGATGCGGGCAGATATATTATTTTGGATAGAACTCTTGATGGTTCTAGATATATTTTGTGTAATGTCTATGCTCCTACGATATATGACAAATCATTCTATTTAAAGATTACAAATCTTCTCAGAGCATATACAAATACACCGATTATTATGGGAGGGGATATGAACCTAGTCTCGTCCATAGTGTTAGACAGGAAAAGTGCTTCCACTCAGAAATACTGCCTCCCAAAAGTAAATTTAAATCGTGATGGCTCAATTGGGCCTTATAGATATATGGAGAATACGCAATCCCATTGAGCTGGAATACACTTGTTACTCTTCGACGTTTAATTCCTTCTGACGGTTAGACTATTTTTTCTTATCTGATAACCTGTCCAGCAGGGTCATTGACTCAAACATTGAGACTATTTTAATATCTGACCACGCTCCTATCTCGTTGACTCTACAAACCAAATTTATGCTCGGCTCCTGCTCTCACTGGCAATTTCCGGCCAAACTAGCAGCGTCTCAAACCTTCCAATCCATGTTGACAACTTCCTGGGATTCGTACAAATTTAATAACTCAGATCATGTGTCTGATCCTAGTTTATTTTGGCAGACTGCTAAAGCAGTACTACGAGGAGACATTATTGCCTTCACAGCTAAATCTAGAAAAGAACAAAACACAGTATACCGTGAAGCTCAATCTACGCTCACCTCTTCTTTTCAGACTTTTAAAGTGACTCCCACTCCTGACAATAAAAATAAATATAGAGAGGCCAAACAACACTTTGACCAGGTCCTATCACATATTGATAACAGATTTTTTAACTGCAGGCAAACACAACTTATTTCAATTTGGTAACAAATCTAGCCGTCTATTATCCAACCTTCTTAGAGTGGATGATGGTCCCCATCACATTGCTGCACTACAGGATCAGAAAGATGTTACCCACTTTGATGGAAAGATAATTTTGGATATTGTCCACACATATTATAATAACTTATATTCCCAGGTACCTATTAACACTGACGCTAAGCAATCATTCTGGCAGAAGGTTTCTTTAACGCAAATCTCTCCAGAACACACAGATTCTCTTACAGCTCCATTTACTACCCAAGAAGTATCAGACGCCATTGAAAATCTTAAAAATGTAAAGACACCGGGCCCAGATGGCCTATCAGACAAATTCTTTAAGATCCTTTCCCTAAAAATTGTTGAACCTTTGAGAGCTTTTTATAATTCTATCATTACTTCTCATTCTATTCCCCATTACTTTAATTCGGCACTGGTCCGGGTTTTACCCAAACCAGAGAAAGATCCTGTATTGCCTTCCTTGTACAGGCCTATTGCCTTGCTTAATATGGACTATAAATTGTTCACCAAAATTCTGGCAGATAGAATGAAGACGTTACTGCCTGAAATAATCCACAAAGACCAATCCGGCTTTATATGGGGAAGGTACTCTGTAACCAATATAAGAAAAATCCTAGCCATACTTCAGCCTTTGGAGTCGTCTCGAGCGGGTAATCCTGCATTTTTACTATCCTTGGACGCTGAAAAAGCATTCGATCTGGTAACGTGGGGTCATCTGTTCGAGATACTCCGAAGATTTGGTTTTCCTCCTGAATTCATAAACACTTTACAACTAATATATCACAATCCTTCCACCCAGATATTTGTAAACAAATTCCTTTCCACTCCTTTCTTCACCCAAAGAGGAATTAGACAGGGTTGTCCTTTTCTCCCCCTACTTTTTGCAATTGCAACTACAGACCTTTAAAGGCATATCGGCGAATGGCATTGAATCCAAAATAAGTTTGTTCGAGGCTATTTTTGAGATGATTCATGAATTTGGCTCATTTGCTGTATATCGAATTAATATCCACAAATCGGAGCTATTACCTCTAAATTGTCCGATGGACTCCCCATTACTTACTAGTCCTTCCACCCAATTTCTATTACGTCATAGAGGATGCTGGGGTCCACATAAGTACCATGGGGGTATAGACTGGTCCGTTGGGAGCCATGGACACTTTAAGAGTTTAATAGTGTGGGCTGGCTCCTTCCTCTATGCCCCTCCTACCAGACTCAGTTTAGAAAATGTGCCCGGTGGAGCCGGTCACAGCTAGGGGATCTCCTAGGAGTTTTTAGTTTTTCTAGTTTTTAAAAGAGTTAGTTACAGGGAGGTTGCTGGCAACAGCCTCCCTGCTTCATGGGAATTAGGGGGGGGGGAGTAGGAACCAACCCTAGAGGTTAATGGTTCTATATCTCCGCTGAAAGGACACTGAGCTCCTGAGGGTGCTGATCGCAGGAAGCCCACGAGGCGACCGCTCACTCCCACAGCACGGCCGCCACCCCCTAACAGAGCCAGAAGATGGAGTGGTGAGTATGACGCCGGTGCCCCGGTAAGCGGGTCACCGGCGGGAAATGGTGGCACAAGAGTAGGAGCGCAGCTCTGACAGGCTGCGCTCCGGAGGGCGCAGCGGTACTTGTGGTGCAGCGCTGTGAGGGGCGCCCTCCTGGGCCGGCGCAACACCCTACACTGGTCATGTATAGCTTACAAGGTCTAACCCACTGTTTGCTGCAGAAATTACCTCAGGCCAGTATAATTTGTAAGTGCGGGAAGACACGCCATTACAGGGGGCGGAGCTTCTTCCTCAAAGCGGATCCAGCACTCACCAGCGCCATTTTCTCCCTGCAGATCACACTGAAGAGACGCTGACAGGGAGCGCTGCCTTCCACATAACTCAAGCATACCTCTGCGGTACCAGGGTGCTAGAGACGGGGAAGGGGGAGTGAGATATTAACTGTTTAATCTATTAAGGTTATTCAGGAAGCGCCGGCTGTTTACTGTATAAACTGCCTACTGGGGCGCTGTGTGGCTGGCTCCTTGTACTCTGTGTCTCTCTGCAGGTACTCTGGGGGAACTGTGTCTGCATTTTCCTGTGTGTGTGTGTGTGTGTGTGTGTGTGTGTGTGTGTGTGTGTGTGTGTGTGTGTGTGTTTGTATAGCTCACATAAACATATCTAAGAACTCTGTATCCTGTGCTGCAGAGTGTGTATCTTCACCTGAAGAGTCTATTCCTTGTACTCAGGACTGTAATATACTGTCTCAGCCTTCTGAATCCGAACCCCCATGGGTGGATTCTATTAGGGTAATGATATCCCAGATTTCATCTTGGATAGCTCAAAATGAGACTGAAACACAGGTTTTGAAAAAGTCTGTTGAGGTTTTGTCGTTTTCAGCTCCCACTACCTCTTCAAAGACCCCAATGAATTACCCTAAGAAGCATGCTCTTGCCCAAATAATGCAAGTTGACATGGATACCGTCTCTGATACAGGGGACGGTGATGGGGAGATGCATCCCTTGACTGAGACTATTAGGAACATTTTACACATTACTGATAAGGTACCTGAGCCTGCAGAGGAGACTTACTTTACTGATACTAAGAAATCCTCTATTACATTCCCTGCGTCTAAGGAATTAAACGCATGGTTTGAAAAATCCTGGGAAAACACAGAGAAAAAATTCCAGATCCCAAAAAGGGTTATCCTTGCTTTTCCTTTCCCTGAAGAGGATATGAAAAAGTAGGAAATCCCGCCTGTAGTAGATGCTTCTGTGTCTAGGTTGTCTAAAAAAGTGGTTTTACCTGTCCCAGGGTCCACTGCTTTAAAAGAGCCGGCTGACCGTAAGATTGAGACTACACTCAAATCATTATACACAGCTACTGGCGTAGCTTTAAGGCCTACTATTGCTTGTGCGTGGATTTCTAAAGCCATAGTAAAGTGGTCAGGCACATTACTAGAGGAATTAGGGAGGTCATTCTGAGTTGAGCGCTCGCTAGCTGTTTTTAGCAGCCATGCAAACGCTAAGCCGCTGCCCTCTGGGAGTGTATCTTAGCTTAGCAGAAGAGCGACCGAAAGGATCACAGAACGGCGGCAAAATATTTTCAAGCAGTTTCAGAGTAGCTGCAGACCTACTCCTACCTTGCGATCACTTCAGTCTGTTTAGTTCCTGTTTTGACGTCACAAACACGCCCTGCGTTCGGCCAGCCACTCCCCCGTTTCCCCAGGCACGCCTGTGTTTTTACCTGACACGCCTGCGTTTTTTAGCACACTCCCGAAAAACGGTCAGTTACCACCCAGAAATACCCACTTCCTGTCGATCACTCACCGATCAACAGAGCAACGGAAAAGAGTCGCTTGACCTTGTGTGAAACTGCATAGTTTTTTGTGAAAGTACATCGCGCGTGCGCACTGCGGCCCGTACGCATGCGCAGAAATGCCGATTTTTAGCCCAACCGCTGCGCTGTGAACAACGGCAGCTAGCGATCAACTCGGAATGACCCCTAGATTCTATGGATAGAAGTGACACTGAATTGTTCTTACATCACATACATGACTCTGCAGGTTTCATGGTGGAGGCCACGAAAGACCATGGCCATCTCAATGCGAGGACTTCTTCCATGGCTGTCTCGGCACACAGGGGACTGGCTGCGCCAGTGGTCTTCGGATGTGGAATCCAAGAAGAGTGTGGAGAACCTACCCTTCACAGGTCAGGCTTTGTTTGGGGAAGCATTAGTTGCGTGGATCTCCATGGCAACTGCGGGTAAGTCAACATTCCTTCCCTCAGCTACACCGCCTACTAGGAAATCTTATCCTACGCCTACCATGCAGTCCTTTCGGACCGCAAAAGTTAAACAGTCCAAACCCCCTTCCACTCTCTTTAGAGGCGGTCGGGGAAAATCCAGAAAACCTGCACCAACAGGTTTACAGGAACAGAAACCTGGTTCTGCTTCCTCAAAATCCTTGGCATGACGGTGGACCTCCCAGCCTGGAGATCGGGCAGGTGGGAGCAAGATTATGAAATTTCAGTCATGTCTGAGCGTCATCAGTCCTAGACCCCTGGGTACAAGATATTGTTACCCAGGGGTACAGTCTGGAGTTTCAAGAACTCCCACCTCACAGATTCTTCAAATCAGGCTTACCAGCTTTGCTGACAGAAAGTGCTATCCTACAGGTAGCCATTCAAAAATTGCTAAAGTCAAATGTTATTTTTCCAGTTCCACCTCACTTAACAAACAAGGGTTATTACTCAAACCTGTTTGTGGTACTGAAACCGGAAGGTTCGGTCAGGCCAATATTGAATCTAAAGTCGTTGAACCCTTATTTGAGGGAATTCAAATTCAAGATGGAGTCTCTGAGAGTGGTGATATAAGGTCTGGAGGAGGGGGAATTTCTAGTGTCCATGGATATCAAGGATGCGTACCTTCACATTCCGATCTGGCCGCCTCACCAGGCTTTTCTCAGATTTGCGCTGCTGGACTGTCACTTTCAGTTCCAGGCAATGCCATTTGGCCTCTCCACAGCACTGAGGGTGTTCACCAAGGTCATAGCGGAGATGATGCTACTCCTCCGCAAGCAGGGTTGAAATATAATTCCTTATCTGGATGATCTGCTGATAAAAGCGTCTTCCAGGGAGAAGCTGTTACAGAGCATTGCTCTCTCAACTCAACTGCTCCAGGATCATGGGTGGATCCTGAATTTTCCAAAGTCGCATTTGGAGCCGACATGGAGACTGTCCTTCCTGGGGATGATCCTCGACACGTAAGTACAGAGGGTGTTTCTGCCGGAGGAGAAAGCATTGATGATACAAGCAATGGTCCGGGATGTCCTGAAGCCTGCTCGGATATTGGTTCATCAGTGCATTCGCTTTCTGGGCAAGATGGTTGCCTCTTACGAGGCTCTACAGTACAGAAGATTTCATGCATGGTCTTTCCAACTGGATCTCCTGGACAAATGGTCAGGATCTCATCTTCACATGCACCAGAGGATACGTTTGTCACCGAAAGCTAGAATATCGGTCCTCTGGTGGCTGCAAACTTCTCACCTACTAGAGGGCCGCAGGTTCGGGATTCAGAATTGGATCCTCCTAACCACGGATGCAAGTCTCCGAGGTTGGGGAGCAGTCACCCAAGGGAAAAACTTCCAAGGAAGGTGGTCAAGTCTGGAATCCATCCTTCCGATAAACATTCTGGAACTAAGGGCCGTGTACAACGGTCTTCTACAAGTGGCACATCTTCTAAAAGATCAGGCCATTCAGGTTCAGTCGGACAATGTAACGACAGTGGCTTACATAAACCAACAAGGAGTAACGAAGAGCAGAGCTGCAATATCAGAGGTAACAAGAATCATCCTCTGGGTGGAAAAGCACGCAGTGGCGCTGTCAGCAATCTTCATTCCGGGAATGGACAACTGGGAAGCGGACTTCCTCAGCAAACACGAACTCCATCCAGGAGAGTGGGGCCTCCACCCACAGGTGTTCGCAGAGGTGACAAGTCTTTGGGGCGTACCTCAAATAGACATGATGGTCTCCCGCTTCAACATGAAGCTTCAGATGTACTGTTCCAGGTTGAGGGACCCACAGGCAGTGGCGGTGGATGCCCTGGTAACTTCGTGGGTGTTCAAGTCAGTGTATGTGTTTCCTCCACTTCCACTCATCCAAAGGATTCTCAAACTAATAAAAAGAGCAAGAGTTCAGGCAATCCTCATTGCTCCAGAATGGCCAAGACGGGCTTGGTACGCGGATCTTCTGGAGTTACTGTTGGACGATCCGAGGCCTCTTCCTTTTCAAGAGGACCTTCTGCAACAGGGGCCGTTCACTTATCAAGACTTACCAATGCTACGTTTGACGGCATGGAGGTTGAACACCAGATCTTAGCTCGGAAGGGCATTCCGAACAAAGAAAGGAGTAACTTCTAAATATTACCATTGAATCTGGAAAAAGTACGTGTCTTGGTGTGAATCCAAGAAGTTCCCTACGGTGGAGTTTCAACTAGGGCGGGTTCGCCTCTTTCTGCAAGCAGGTGTGGATGTGGGCCTGAAGTTGGGCTCCATAAAAGTCCAGATTTCTGCCTTGCCCATTTTCTTCCAGAAACAATTGGCTGCCCTCCCTGAGGTTCAGACTTTCTTGAAAGGGGTTCTGCACATCCAGCCTTCCTTTGTGCCTCCTATGGCACCTTGGGATCTTAATGTGATGCTGCAGTTCCTGCAGTCGGATTGGTTCAAACCATTACAGGAGGTTGATGTCAAGTTCCTTACTTGGAAGGCAGTCACACTATTGGCATTAGCATCTGCTAGACGTGTGTCGGAATTGGGGGCATTGTCCTGCAAGAGCCCCTACTTAATTTTCCATGAAGATAGAGCTGAGCTCAGGACGCGTCAGCAATTTCTTCCGAAGATTGTGTTAGCTTTTCATATCAACCAGCCTATTGTGGTGCCAGTGGCTACTGACTCCTCAATTACTTCAATATCCTTGGATGTTGAAAGGGCTTTGAAGATTTATGTGAAGACTTCTCGACACAGAAAGTCAGACGCTCTGTTTGTCCTTTATGATCCCAACAAGGTTGGGTGGCCTGCTTCGTTCTAAGCAGACAATCTCTCGCTGGATCAGGTGTACTATCCAGCATGTTTATTCTGCCGTGTCTAAGATCTGTTAAGACCCACTCTACTCGTAAAGTGGGTTCTTCCTGGGCGGCTACCTGGGGTGTCTCAGCTTTACAACTTTGCCGAGCGGCCACTTGGTCAGGATCGATCACGTTTGCTAAGTTCTACAAGTTCGATACTTTGGCCTCTGAGGACCCTAAGTTTGGTCAATCGGTTCTGCAGGATTCTCCGCGCTCTCCCTCCCATACTGGGAGCTTTGGTACATCCCCATGGTACTAATGTGGACCCCAGCACCTCTAGGATGTAAGAGAAAATAGGATTTTAATTACCTACCGGCAAATCCTTTTCATGTAGTCCGTAGAGGATGCTGGGCGCCCACCCAGCGCTTCGTTTTCCTGCATTTGTTACTTAGTTAAGTACTGCGTTGTTACTTGGTTAAGTACTGCATTGTTACTTGGTTAAGTACTGTTGTTCAGCCGTTGCTGAATTGTTTCAAGCTGGTTACCTTGGATTTCTGTTGTTTATGTGTGAGCTGGTGTGAATCTCACCACTATCTGTTTATTTCCTTCTCTCGAAGTATGTCTGTCTCCTCGAGCACAGTTTCTAGACTGAATCTGGTAGGAGGGGCATAGACGGAGGAGCCAGCCCACACTATTAAACTCTTAAAGTACCCATGGCTTCCAAGGGAACCATCTATACTCCCATGGTACTATTGTGGACCCCAGCATCCTCTACGGACTACGAGAAAAGGATTTACGGTAGGTAATTAAAACCCTATTTTACTGTGACTTTCACGAAGCTGGAATATCTGGATATATTCATCCCCTCTCATATAGCACTATTATATTAGATCAATTATACCCCAATTATACAAAAGTTGAAAACTCAATTTGAGAACTGGATGGATCTTAAACTTTCTTTAATGGGTAGGATTGCAGTGGTGAAATCAGTGATCTTCCCTAAGCTAGCGTACTTACTCAAGATGCTTCCTGTTGCAATTTCAAAAAATGACACTCTTGGATGCTCTAGAATGTTTTCTAGATTTATCTGGAATGGTGGGAAGCCCCGTATGCCCAAAGCCTGTACCTACCTTAATAAACAGAAGGGAGGCCTGAGTGTACCTAACATTGTGATAGAACAGCTAGAACAGCTTTATTTTGTTTTGCCTCCGATTGGCTCTTACGCCAAGGCACTTTTACCAACTTACCTCTAGAAGAAGCTTTATTTCACCCGTACTCCCCAGCAGCACTCCTACATACCCCCTTAACTAATATCCCGAAGGAAATCAGGACCAATGTCTTGTTTAATGATACGTATAAAGCGTGGCTGGCTACACACAAGAATCTTAGGAGTGACCCATTTTCAACCCCATATATACCTATTTATGGTAACCCCAAATTTCTCCCATCCTTAGAAAACAAAACATTCTATACCTGGCATTGCCAGGGAATACACGCTATTAAGGACATATTTGACTCTGGTGGACGGCGCCTCACCTTTACTCGTTTACAGGAAAAATTCTCTATTCCACATACACAATTTTTCATGTACCTTCAGGTCAGACATTACATTAATGCCCTGAAAGACCCTCTTATCTTCTCCTATAGTAAATAACACCCTTACTTTCTGCCGTATTCATCCATTTAGAACCCTATACCTTTACAACGATGTAATAGAAGCTAGTGCACCACCCTATTTGCCACTTTCTCTTAATTTGAAAAAAGAAATCCCAAATTTTCTACAAATCACCTAAATTATAGTAAATAATGCCTTAACACTACTACTTAATAATTGAAATCAGCAAGACTTCAGGAAATACATATTAGAGTATTGAACAGAATGTATGTTTCACCTTTGCAAAGGCGACACTTTAATTTTTCGGAGCTAGGGATATTTCCCAAATGTTCAGTTCTTAACGCCAATTTTGCACATGACTTTTGGTTGTTTTGGTGCAAATTTCTTGGGTATCTAAATAAAATGTTTAATCTTAAATTATCCATATCAATTAGACCAAGGTTATTTGCAGATTTTTCTACTTGGCTCTTGAAATCTGAAATTTCCCATTTAATCCCGATATTAATGGTGATGGTTACCGTAGCTAAACAAATTATTCTATCTTATTGGATTTATCTGACAGCCCCGACTATGGGAGTCATTCTGAATTGCTCGCTAGCAGTTTATAGCAGCCGTGCAAATGCATAGTCGCCTCCCACGGGGGAGTGTATTTTCACTTTACGGGAGTGCGAACACCTGTGCAGCAGAGCGCCTGCAAACACATTTTTTTGCAAAACAAGACCAGCCCTGTAGTTACTTATTCTGTGCGATGATTGCTGCGACGAATGACACGGTAATGACGTCAGATACCCGCCCAGCAAATGCCCGTTTTTCCAAACACTCCCAGAAAACAGTCAGTTGACACCCAGAAACTCCCACTTCCTGTCAATCCCCTTGCATTCGGCTATGCAATTTGAATTGGCGCTAGAACCAGTGCAAAACCACAAAGGACTTTGTACCCATACGACGCGCGTGCGCATTGCGGTGCATACGCATGTGCAGATTAGCCGTCTTTTTCACTGATCGCTACGCAGCGAACGACGGCAGCTAGCAATCAACTCGGAATGACCCCCTATAATGGAATGGGAACATGGACTTTTAGAAGTACTTTTTCATGAGCGCCGTATGGCCACCTTCAATATTGCAAAGGGGGTGGAGCTTTTTCATAAGAAGTGGGGTGCCGTTATAATTAGTTTGCCAACGTTAACCCAAGACTGAATTTGGAAGGTTTTTGATAATACCTCATGGTATATGCAATACTGTCTTTCCAAATATTGCAATGGAGGCTCACACCCTGTAACACATTGAGTTCTTTTAATGAATATAGGCCCTCATTCCGAGTTGTTCGCTCGCAAGCTGCTTTTAGCAGCATTGCACACGCTAAGCTGCCGCCTACGGGGAGTGAATCTTAGCTTAGCAAAATTGCGAACGAAAGATTCTCTAAATTGCGATTAGAAATTTCTTTGCAGTTTCTGAGTAGCTCGATAGTTACTCTGCCACTGCGATCAGTTCAGTCAGTTTCGTTCCTGGTTTGACGTCACAAACACACCCAGCGTTCGCCCAGACACTCCCCCGTTTCTCCAGCCACTCCCGCGTTTTTCCCAGAAACTGCAGCGTTTTTTCACACACTCCCATAAAATGTCCAGTTTCCGCCCAGAAACACCCACTTCCTGTCAATCACACTACGATCACCAGAACGAAGAAAAAACCTCGTAATGCCGTGAGTAAAATACCAAACTTCTTAGCAAATTTACTTGGCGCAGTCGCAGTGCGAACATTGCGCATGCGCAATTAGCGGAAAATCGCTGCAATGCAAAGAAAATTACAGAGCGAACAACTCGGAATGAGGGCCATAGGCCGGTATGATGCTACTTAATATATTGAAAGAGAATTGACCTCTTTAAGTGAATATTTTCCCAGTTCCTTTCTTTCCTTCCTTCCCTCTCCTTCATCTCTTTTAGCTTTTTCTCCCCTCTTTCTCCTCTTTTTTTTCTACTGTTCTCCTTTTCTCTTGTTTCCTTTTCTACCTCTCTTCTTTTACTCTTTCAAATATTGTTACAGTTGTATTTATGTTGACACTCAGGCATTATTTCATTATTTTCTTTTATTTGATAAAAAAAGTTAGCCATTAATGTATCCGCTTTTGAATGCTACAAATAAGATACATTCCGTTACCATTTTCCATGTACAGTATATTTTCTGTGTTTTGAGTATCATGTGTATCTTGGATGCTCGTATTGATTCACTGTTTAATAAAAAGACTTTATTAACATTTTTTAATTGTGTTAGATATATCTTAATAGATGTTCTTAACCTAATCCAATTATTTTTTAATTTTTCTCTCTCTCGCACCCTCACCTCTAGGGAGGCCAATCCTGTTCCGTTTTTTCAATCCTGGGATTCGGTACTGAAAAATGCTCAATCCTGGGATTCCCTGGAATACTGGGATTGCAGTATGAATCGGTGTAGGGAGCAGGGAGAGTGGTTGTGTGGGGCAGTGAGGAAGGGTGTAGGGAGCAGCGAGGGAGGGTGGTTGTTGGAAGCAGTGAGAGAGGGCGCAGGGAACAGTGAGGGAGGGTGGGTGTAGAGAGCAGGGAGGGAGGGTGGGTGTAGAGAAAAGTGAGGGAGGGTGAGTGTAGGGAGCAGTGAGGGTGGGTGGGTGTAGGGAGCAGTGAGGGAGGGTGGATGTGTGGAAGGAGTAACGAGGGAGGGTGAGTGTAGAGAGCAGGGAGGGAGGGTGAGTGTAGAGAGCAGGGAGGGTGGGTGTATGGAAAAGTGAGGGAGGGTGAGTGTAGGGAGCAGTGAGGGAGGGTGGGTGTAGGGAGCAGTGAGGGAGGGTGGATGTGTGGAAGGAGTAACGAGGGAGGGTGAGTGTAGAGAGCAGGGAGGGAGGGTGAGTGTAGAGAGCAGGGAGGGAGGGTGGGGGTAGAGAACAGTGAGGGAGGGTGAGTGTAGGGAGCAGTGAGGGAGGGTGGGTGTAGGGAGCAGTGAGGGAGGGTGAGTGTAGGGAGCAGTGAGGGAGGGAGGGTGGGTGTAGGGAGCAGTGAGGGAGGGTGGGTGTAGGGAGCAGTGAGGGAGGGTGCAGGGAACAGTGAGGGACGGTGGATGTGTGGAAGGAGTAACGTGGGAGGGTGAGTGTAGGAAGCAGTGAGGGAGGGTGGGTGTAGAGAACAGTGATGGTGGGTGAGTGTAGGGAACAGTGATGGTGGGTGAGTGTAGGGAACAGTGAGGGAGGGTGGGTGTAGAGAACAGTGATGGTGGGTGAGTGTAGGTAGCAGTGAGGGAGGGTGGGTGTAGGTAGCAGTGAGAGTGAGTGTAGGGAGCAGTAAGCAAGGGTGCAGGGAACAGTGAAGGACGATGGATGTGTGTAAGGAGCAATGAGAGAGGGTGAATGTAGAGAGCAGTGAGGTAGGGTGAGTGTAGGGAGCAGGGAGGGAGGGTGAGTGTAGGGAACAGTGAGGGACGGTGGATGTGTGTAAGGAGCAATGAGGGAGGGTGAATGTAGAGAGCAGTGAGGTAGGGTGAGTGTAGGGAGCAGGGAGGGAGGGTGAGTGTAGGGAACAGTGAGGGACGGTGGATGTGTGTAAGGAGCAATGAGGGAGGGTGAATGTAGAGAGCAGTGAGAAAGTGTGAGTGTAGAGAGCAGTGAGAGACGGTGAGTGTAGAGAACAGTGGAGTCCACAGATAAGATGGATGTAGGGAGTGTGTTGCGTGCACTTACTATTAGGCAGGCAGCCATAGATACACAGTCACAGACAGCATTTCAAATGTAGTGCTGGCCTCCAGCCAATCGGAGCTGGCGGTCTGGTAGCCAATGAGGAGCCGCTGCTGTGGCCATTTCCCTGATTTGCTGCCGGTCCGCCAGCTCCGATTGGCTGGTGGCCGGTGCTACATTTGAAATGCCGCCGGTGCTGTCATTGACAGTGTCTATGGCTGCCTGCCTATGCTCCATCCATATACCTTGTTGCCACCCAGGTAACACAGCCAGGCAGCGCCTGAGCCAAGTGCTATAGTGCTTAGCACTGCAAGGCAAAACTGCGCATGCGCAACCTAATATTGTGAATCCTTGGATTGGAGGCTCAAATCCAAGGATTCAAATCCTGACATTTTTGGGCCAAAATCCTGGGATCCCGCCAATCCCTATTTCGGGATTGGCCTTCCTACTCACCTCTCTTGGTCGTCCTCACCTCTGTCTCTTTCTCTCACCTCTCTCTCCCCTTCACCTCTCTCTCACCCTCGTCTCTCTCTCGCACCCTCATATCTCTCTCTCGAGATCCTTCACTGCGGCCCCAGGAGCAGGGGCAGCTGCAGCATCAGCACTGCAGGGAGATAGGAACAGCCTGGAAGAGCTCTGTCTACCAGTACCCTGTCAGGGTGTGTCTGACTCTCTCTCTTGTTCTCACCACTCTCTTGTGCTCACTTCTCTCTCTCTCTCTCTCTCTCTCTCACCTCTCTCTCACCCTTTCCTTTCTCTCTCGCTCTCTCCTCTCTCTCTCTCTCTCTCTCTCTCGCTCTCTCGCTCCCTCACCTCTAAGGAGGCCAATCCCAGGCCATTTTTTTATTACCGGGATTCGGAATTGAAAAGCACTCAATCCCGGGGATTCCCGGAATTAATGTGAGTGGCCGACTCTCTTTCTTTTGTCCTCACCCCTCTCTCTTTTGTCCTCACCCCTCTCTCTCTTGTCCTCACCCCTCTCTCTCTTTCATCCTCACCCCTCTCACGCTCACCTCTCTCTCGCACCCTCACATATCTCTCGATCCCTCACCCCGGTCCCAGCAGCAGGGGCAGCTGCAGCATGAGCACCGCAGGGAGACAGGAATAGCCTGGAAGAGCCCACTATCCAGTGTCGGACTGGGGCATGAAGGGCCCACCGGGGGAATGCTGTTATAGGGGCCCATACTTAGGGGTGTGGCCAGCCTACAAAGTGGGTGTGGCCAGCCTCCACAGAGGCTTGAAATACACAATAGTTTAGTGCAGTGTAATGCAACATATCTACCATGTATAATACAAGTGCACAGTCTGGAACCTGATCCCTAGAGGAAGGAGTGGGCCCTCAGGCAGTGGGGCCTACCGGTGGTTTCCCTGGTACCCCTGTGGGCCAGTCCGACCCTGCCACTATCAAAAGGGAAAGGAGCGCTGTGTGCTAGCCCCCTGCCAGGATGAGTGGCTGACTCTCTCTCTCTCTCTCTCTCTCTCTCTTGTCCTCACCACTCTCTCTTGTCCCCACCTCTCTCTCCCTCTACCTCAACTCTCTCTCTCACCCTCACCTCTCTCTCTCGCTCCCTCACCTCTAGGGAGGCCAATGCTGTGCCGTTTTTTCAATCCCGGGATTCGATATTGAAAAATTTTCAATCCTGGGATTCCCTGGAATCCTGGGATTCCCTGGAATCCTGGGATTGCAGTATGGATCGGTGTAGGGAGCAGGGAGAATGGTTGTGTGGGGCAGTGAGGAAGGGTGTGGGGAGCAGCAAGGGAGGGTGGTTGTTGGAAGCAGTGAGAGCGGGCGCCAGGAAGAGGGAGGGTGCAGGAAACAGTGAGGGAGGGTGGTTGTAGGGAGCAGTGAGGGAGGGTGCAGGTAACAGTGAAGGATGTGTGTAAGGAGCAGTGAGGGATGGTGAGTGCAGGGAGCAGTGAGAGAGGGTGAGTGTAGAGAACAGTGATGGTGGGTGCATGGGGTCCACATATAAGATGGGAGTGTGCTGCGTGCACTTACTATTAGGCGGGCAGCCATAGATACACAGTCACAGACAGCGCAGGCAGCATTTCAAATGTAGCACTGGCCTCCAGCCAATTGGAGCTGGTGGTCTGGCAGCCAATGAAGAGTTACTGCTGCGACTGCTTCCCTGATCGGCTGCCGATCCGCCAGCTCCGATTTGCTGGTGGCCGGGGCTACATTTGAAATGCTGCTGGTGCTGTCAGTGACAGTGTCCATGGCTGCCTGCCTAAGCTCCACTGCCACCCAGATCCCACAGCCAGGCAGCGCCTGAGCCAAGTGCTACAGTGCTCAGCACTGCCAAGCAAAACTGCACATACGCAACCTAATCTTGTGAATCCTGGGATTGGAGGCTCCAATCCAAGGATTCAAATCCTGGTATTTTTGGACCAAAATCCTGGGATCCCGCCGATCCCGATTCTGGGATTGGCCTTGCTACTCACCTCTCTCTCCCTCGCCTCTCTCTCTCTCTCTGTTGTGTAACATGTATAAGGGGCTCTATCATGGCATAATGTGTATTACCATCATATAATGTGTATTACCATGGCATAATTTGTATTAGTGGCTCTACTTTAGTGTAACGTGTAATCGGCTGTACTGTGGTTTAACGTATATAAGGGACTCTACTGTGGTGTAATGTGTATAAGGCGCTCTACTAGGATGTAACGTGAATAATGGGGTTGTTTTTTCATATGAATCATGTGTTTTATAATTTTTTTATTTTATCTAGATTCCCTTGTGTCATTGTTACATTATTACTTGTACTCCACATATTTCACACACCAAGTAAATGACAGTTATGTAAATATGAGGGTTTATTCAACCAAGGGGTGCCAAAATCTATATCCGCTTACAAAAAAACTTAGGCTAGGGCCAGCCCTGAGTAGGCTGATGTGCTGTGGGAGCGGACAGGCATCGCTGGAGGGGGGAGTTTTCTATCCCCCTCTACGGCAGCCAAGATGGTACTACATCTCTGTTCTAGTGCTTCCCGCTTCTCCCCAGTAAAGAGGCGGTGTGGGAAGAGCCATAGGTATTATACATATACACCTCCATCTCTCTTCCTTTTATCACTCTACAAAGCTTAGTACATCTCCCCCTTATTCTATTAATTGCTAAGTTTTCACTAGCAAAAACAGCAACTGCCCCAGAAAACTGAAATACATTACACCCCAGATTCATAGTAGTGTGGGAATAAACAGCTGCTACAATGCTGGTCTGACTGCTGCTCGGAAACTGTGCTTTGTGCATAGAGGAGAAACCATGCACAATAACCTGACCATTCCTTCCAGGTGATATCATTCTAATCCCAGAACACCATTTATTTTCTTCCTGAACTAAACTGGGCGACTGAATTATTTAATGGTAAAGATTTGTTTTCTAATAGTTAATTAAGCTCATGTTAACTCAGGAAGCTACAAACAAGCAGGGAGTTATGGAGCAGACAAATATCTTCTGCATGTTTTCCTTACAATCATACACTATATGGACAAAAGTATTTGGCCACACCTGTTCATTATTGAATTCAGGTGATTGCCACAGGTGTATAAAATCAAGCACCTAGCCATGCAGTCTCCATTTGCAAACATTTGTGATACAAAATGGGTCGTTCTGAAGAGCTCAGTGATTTCAAGCGTGGTACTGTGATAGGATGCCACCTTCGCAATCAGACGTTTCGTGAAATTTCATCCCTGCTGGATATTCCACAGTCAACTGTAAGTGATATTATTAGAAAGTGGAAGCATTTAGGAACAACAACTTAACCACGAAGCAGAAGACCACATAAAATCACAGAGTGGGGTCAATGACTGCTAAGGGCATGGTGCAAAAAAGTCGTCAACGCACTGGTGATTCCATAGCTGAAGAGTTTCGAACTTCTACTGGCATTAATGTAAGCACAAAAACTGTGCGGCGGGAGCTTAATGGAATTGGTTTCATGGCCGAGCAGCTGCATGCAATCCTCTCATCACCAAGTTCAATGCCAAGCGTCGGATGGAGTGGTGTAAAGCACACCGACACTGGACTGTGGAGCAGTGGAATTGTGTTCTGTGGAGTGACGAATTATGTTCTCTGTTCGGCAGTTAGATGGGCGAGTCTGGATTTGGCGGATGCCGGGAGAAAGTTACCTGCCTGTCTGCATTATTTCAACTGTGAGGTTTGGTGGTGGAAGGATAATGGTATGGGGCTATTTTTCAGGGTTTGAGCTAGGCCCCTTATCTCCAGTGAAGGGCAATCTTAATGCTTCAGCATACCAAGACATTTTGAACAATGGTATGCTTCCAACTTTGTGGCAAAAGTTTAGGGTAGGCCCTTTTCTATTCCAACATGACTGTGTCCCAGTGCACAAAGCAAGGACTATAAAGATATGGGCCCTCATTCCGAGTTGTTCGCTCGCAAGGCGATTTTAGCAGTATTGCACACGCTAAGCCGCCGCCTACTGGGAGTGAATCTTAGCATCTTAAAATTGCGAACGATGTATTCGCAATATTGCGATTACACACCTCGTAGCAGTTTCTGAGTAGCTCCAGACTTACTCGGCATCTGCGATCAGTTCAGTGCTTGTCGCTCCTGGTTTGACGTCACAAACACACCCAGCGTTCGCCCAGACACTCCTCCGTTTCTCCGGCCACTCCTACGTTTTTTCCGGAAACGGTAGCGTTTTTTCCCACACGCCCATAAAACGGCCTGTTTCCGCCCAGTAACACCCATTTCCTGTCAATCACACTACGATCGCCTGAGCGAAGAAAAAGCCGTGAGTAAAAATCCAAACTTCATAGCAAATTTACTTGGCGCAGTCGCAGTGCGGACATTGCGCATGCGCACTAAGCGGAAAAACGCTGCGATGCGAAGACATTTTCCGAGCGAACGACTCGGAATGACCTCCATGGTTTGTTGAGTTCGGAGTGGAAGAACTTCACTGGCTCGCGTAAAGTACTGACCTCAACCCCATCGAACACTTTTGGGATGAACTGGAATGGAGATGGCAAGCCAGACCTACTCGTCCAACATCAGTGCAGGACCTCATAAATGCTCTACGGAATGAATGGGCACAAATTCCTACATAAACACCAACATATTGTGGAAAGCCTTCCAAGAAGAGTAGAAGCTGTTATAGCTGCAAAAGGTGAACCAACTCCATATTAAAGTATATGTATTTGAACACAATGTCATTACAGTCCCTGTTAGTGTAATGGTCAGGCGTCCGAATACTTTTTTCATATAGTATATAAAATCTTAAAAGCTCATTAGGCTCCTAATGAATTTGCTATTGTAAAAAGTGAAGAAAAAAAAGAATCAGCTTTGCTATAATTGCAATAATTACCGTATGGAGCATGTCCACAAACTAAAGTCCCCCAAACATCAGTGATGGACTGACCCGACCCCCTGTTGGTTGTGTCGGCGGATCGGCATTTTTAAACATGTTTAAAAATCCTGATTCCCCGATCCAGATTGGAAACGATTGGGATGAGCAAATCTGGCTTTCTGCAGCGAGGTACACTGGTATTCCACAGAGAATAACATCGGGGGTGTAGAGTTGGATCTTGATCCGAGGCACCAGCAGGCTAAAGCTTTGACTATTCCCAGGATGCACTGCACAGACTCCTCTATATCCCCGCCTCCAGGCACTGGAGCTGTTTGTAAGTTGGTGCCTGCAGTGTAGGCAGCTAACAGGGAGGGCTGCGCTAGGCAGCCCTGAAAAAAGCTTTTCTGACAAGAAAGAAGACTTCAAGGGGCGCAGCATAGGTACTTACGGCGTTGTATACTCCCGCGCCCTGGTTGCTGGGTACTTACAGCGGAGGCACTCCAGTCTCATCAGGCACACACACCACCGCTGCTCCGCTGGATCGCGTGGTTGCACGAAAGGGAGGAGGTAAGAGGGTCCCCCAGGCGGGACCTGCTGAAATCGTGATCCGGTCGCGGTCTCCGGAGATGGACCACGCAGCTGGCATGGACACTGTGGCCGTGCAGGGACCCCACTATGTCCACCAGGGCAATGAGCACAGGTCGGAATTTACTAAAATCCGTTTAGTACAGGCTCCATAGTACCCGGTGAAGTCCAGCAGAGGGGATAAGGCTCTGACCTGTAGCCCCTCCCCCAGCCCCAGGCGCCATCTACAGCAGATGTTCCCGCCCTAGAGCTGCATCTCTCTCTCTCTCTCTCTCTCTCTCTCTCTCCCTCACTCCCTGTCAGCGTTTGGCCGTCATTACACACAGCTATGCTGATTCTGGGACTACTGGGCACTGTCTCCTCTGTAAAGCCGCCATCCAGTATTTGCTGTGCATTGTTATATTTGTATACATACAGGGTAGGACTGGCCCACAAGGATACAGGGGAAACCACCGGTGGGCCCTACTGCCTGTTGGCCTTACTCCTCATCGAGGGATCAGGTTCCAGACTGTGCACTTGAATTATACATTATAAATACAGTATGTTACCTTATACTGAACAGGACTATGGTGTATTTTCTACAGTGCCTTTCTGGTACAGTATCATGCATGCACTAGTAATAATGTCTGCGTCACAGGGCGGGAGATCTGTGGTTGATCCTGCGTCATGCAGTGCTGACGCCGCGGATTTATCTGAGGAAAATATTCCAGCTGAGGGTACAGGTATTGGGGGTTCTGTACCCCTCTGTCAGCCTGCAGCACCGGTGGCACACCAAGACCCACCTTGGGCTGCTTTTTCTAATTTACGGACTACGCTAGTAACGAGACTTGAGCTCCCTGTGGGACCTCCTGTGCCTGTACAATCACATATTGTCCCTGTTGTAAATCCACCATGGGTGGATTCTCTGTCGACTCAGTTACAGCAGTTAAATCAGGGTCATCTAAGCGGGCCATTTCTTCCTCACAATCCACGCATATTTCGGATACTTCATCCGATGAAGATGGCATATATACTGACCCATCAGACACTGATGCAGATGCTTCTTATGGGGAATCTACAACACAAGTGGATGTTCCTGACCTCTTGGAGGTTATCAAACTGATTCTTCAGATCGATGATGAAACTGAACCTCCAGATACGTCTAAGAAACCTGATAAGTTCAAACAACAGGAGGTTACTAAATTAGTTTTGCCACATTCTGACCATTTAGTTGACATACGTCAGGAATCCTGGGAGTCTCCAGGAAAGAAATTCTCCCTGTCTAAAAAAATGCTAGCTTGTTATCCCCTCGCTGCAGAGTTAAGTAAAAATTGGGAAACACCGCCTCCGGTGGACTCACGTGCTGCACATCTGGTGGTGTCTTCTACTCTGCCTTTCACTACCGTCACCTCTCTGAAGGAACCGATAAGCACGTTGAGGGTTGCTTGAAGTGTATTTACACTCTTACGGGTGCTGTGCATAGACCTACTATAGCGGCTTCTTGGGCTGCAAAAGCTAATGAAGCCTGGGTTCAAGAAGTTGAAGCGGAGCTACCTTCTAATTTTTCTGATAATGCCAGACAGTGTCTTTCATATATTACCACAGCCTCTCATTACATACAGGAGGCGGCCTCTGATGTCGGTGTGCTGGCAGCAAAAGTATCTACTACATCCATTCTGGCTCGCCGGATTCTGTGGTTGCTTTCCTGGTCTGTGGATCTGGACTCTAAAAAGACCCTGGAGGTGATCCCTTTTAAGGGAAACATCCTTTTTGTGGAAGATCTGAACAAGATTGTTGCTGACTTAGCGTCTGCTAAAACTGCATGTCTACTGAGTACTAATCCTTCGGCTCCGAAGGCTAAAAGTACCACCTTTTGTTCTTTTCGTCCTCCAAGTAAAGCAAAGGGTTTGGGGTACCCGAAACAGGCTTGCATTTCCAAAACCTCTGAGTCCAAACCTAAACGTTCCTGGGCTGCCCGTCAGCCTGCTTCCAAACCAGACAAGCCTGCTACATGATGGGGGGGGGAGGGCCTCCCCCTGGGGGACCCCCGGGTGGGAGGCCGACTTCTGCGGTTCGCCCAGGTAAGGTTACAGACCACTTCAGATGCCTGGGTGAGGGAAGTCGTCACTCATGGATATGCCATCTCTTTCAAGAAACGTCCCCCTCGACAGTTTTGCACTACAAATATCCCTTCGGATCCGTTGAAAGCAAAAACTCTACATTTGATGGTATAATCCCTCCTGGACACAGGAGTGATAGTGCCGATGCCTCTGGCTTAGAGAGGCAGGGGGTACTATTCAACGCTGTTCCTAGTTCAAAAACCGAATGGAACCTCACGGCCCATTCTCAACCTCAAGTCTTTGAACAAATTTGTGAAGGTATCCAAATTCCGTATGGAAACTCTTTGCTCTATTGTTCTGGCCTTGGAGCCCAAGGACTATATGGTATCCCTGGATATACAGGATGCTTACCTACATATACTTATTGCCATGTTGCATCAGCAATATCTGCTGTTTGCTATTGGCAACCTACATTATCAATTCCAGGCCTTGCCTTTTGGACTAACCACAGCTCCATGAATCTTCACCAAGGTCATGGCGGTCATGACGGCCTTTCTCCGCCGTCAGGGTATCAGGATCCTGCCGTATCTGGACGACTTGTTGATCCTGTCGAACTCACCAGAGGTGCTCCTCCATCAGCTGGAGCAGACGGTCCAATTCCTGCAAGCCCACAGGTGGCTCATTAACTGGAAGAAATACTCCCTGGTCCCTGCTCAGAACATGGTACACCTGGGGGCGTTAATGGACACACACAACCAATGGTTGTTCTTGTCTCTGGAGAAGGTCCTGAAACTTCAGGACAAGATACAATGCTTCCTCTCTTGATCTCGTGTGTCGATACACTCGGCGATGCAAGTACTAGGCCTCATGGTGTCGGCTTTCGACATGGTAGAGTACGCTCAATTTCATTCTCGCCCTCTGCAGTGTTTAATCCTTTCCAAGTGGGATGGCCTGCCTCACCGGATCAGGTCTCATATGATTTCCTTGACTCCGGAAGTTTGTCTGTGGCTCCAGGACCAACGATTGAGCAGGGGTTGTCCCTTCTGGATCTCCAACTGGGTCCTCCTGATGACGGATGCCAGTCTGCGGGGTTGGGGCGCGATGTTGGAGCAACACTCTGTTCAGGGTCGGTGGACAAGGGAGGAATCTCTCCTGATAAACATTCTGGAGTTGCGGGCAGTGTTCAGTGCTCTGAAACTGGCCCTGCCTCTGGTACAGAACAGGCCTGTTCAAGTACAGTCGGACAACGCCACCACGATGGTGTACGTAAATCATCAAGTCAGCACTCGAAGCCGCACGGCAATGATGGAAGTGTCAAAGATTCTTCTATGGGCGGAACGCCATCTGCCAGCCATATCGGTAGTGTTCATTCCAGGGGTCCTCAACTGGGAAGCGGACTTCCTCAGTCGTCAGGAAATGCACGCCGGAGAGTGGAGTCTTCATCTGGAAGTCTTTCAACTCCTAGTGAACAAGTGGGGCCTACCAGATGTAGACCTGATGGCGTCTCAACATAATCACAAGGTTCTGGTCTTTGAAGCAAGGACAAGGGATCCTCAAGCAGCGTTCCTGGATGCACTGGCAATTCCATGGAACTTTCGGCTGCCATACGTGTTCCCTCCAGTGTCACTCCTGCCCAGGGTAATAAGGAAGTTCAAGCGAGAAGGAGGGTTACTACTTCTAATTGCTCCAGCATGGCCAAGACGGCATTGGTTCTCAGACCTGCAGGGTCTCTCGATAGAGCGTCCTCTTCTACTTCCGCAACGCCCAGACCTCTTCGTTCAGGGCCCTTGTGTCTACCAGGATCTGGCCCGACTCACTTTGACGTCGTAGCTCTTATAGCTTCAGTTCTGAGGGCCAAAGGATTTTCTGAAGCGGTCATTCAAACTATGTTGAAAGCCCGTAAACCGGCTTCGGCTCGGATTTATTATAGGGTCTGGAATTCTTACTTCACCTGGTGTGCGGCTAAGAATTATAATGCGTACAAGTTCAGTACTACCAAAGTTTTGGCTTTTTTGAAACAGGGCCTGGACTTAGGCCTTCATCTGGCCTCCCTTAAGGTTCATATTTCAGCCTTGTTGGTATGGTTTCAGAAAAAATTGTGACTCTGCCTGACGTTCATACTTTCACTCAGGGTGTTTTACGGATTCAACCTCCGTATGTTCCTCCTGTGGCTCCTTGGGATTTGTCGGTTGTTCTGGCTGTCCTACAAGAGTCTTGGTTTTAACCTCTTGAGTCTGTGGACCTTAAATGGCTTATACTTAAGGTCTTATTTTTGCTGGCTATTGCCTCTGCTAGAAGGGTTTCAGACTTGGGTGCCTTATCCTGTCGGTCACCCTTTCTGATTTTTCACCGTGACCGTGCGGTTCTTAGAACTCGCCCTGGTTATTTGCCTATGGTGATGTCGTCTTTCCACCTTAACCAGGAGATTGTGGTTCCGGCCTTTATCTCTCCTGGTTTGTCCTCCAAAGAACGGTCTTTGGATGTGGTAAGGCCTCTCTTAGGAGATCTGATTCTCTCTTTGTCCTTTTTGGTTTTCACAAACGTGGCTGTCCTGCGAATAAGCAGACTTTGGCCAGATGGATTAGAATGGTGACTGCACAAGCTTATGTACAGGCTGGACTTCCAGCTCCTGCTACTATCAAGGCCCATTCTACTTTGTCTGCTGGACCTTCTTGGGCGGCCTGCCATGGCGCGTCCCTAGAACAATTGTGCAAGGCGGCTACGTGGTCCTCAGTGAACACGTTCATCAGGTTTTATGCGTTTGATACTTCCGTCTCCCAGGATGCTTCCTTTGGACGCCGGGTTCTTGTGCCCGCTACAGTGTGTCCCCTTCCATGAGGAACTGCTTTAGGACATCCCTGATGTTATTCCCTGTGGAATACCAGTGTACCCCACTGCAGAAAAGGAGATTTATAGTAAGACTTACCATTGTTAAATCTCTTTCTGCGAGGTACACTGGATTCCACAAGGCGCCCACCCTGACGCACTTAGCTTCTTTGAGTTTGTATGGCATTAGCCGCTGGTACCTTCTCCTGTCGAGAGAATGTGGTAATCTGTGGCTACTAACTGCAGTCGTCTCTTATACCTGCTACTGCAATAGACTGATTAACAAAACTGAGCTCCAGTGCCTGGAGGCAGGGATATAGAGGAGGCGGTGCAGTGCATCCTGGGAACAGTCAAAGCTTTAGCCTGTGGGTGCTTCGGATCAAGATCCAACTCTACACCCCCGATATTATTCCCTGTGGAATCCAGTGTACCTCGCAGAAAGAGATTTAACAATGGTAAGTCTTACATAAATCTCTTTTTTTTTAACATAGATAATTTCTCTGGAGAGAGAGAGACGGAGGAAGGAGGTACCGCTACACGTCATCATTGGACGCTCGGCAAAGCAACTTGCTCGCATATCGCTAACAGGCGGTGAGGAAACCAGGTCCGGAGACCGGAAGCAAGCCGCGGTCAGCGGCTTGCAAGGTAGGGATAGCAGGGCTAGATAAGACGGGACAGCTTCATATGCACCTTACCCACTTCCAGTACCGGACCATTATACATTTGGAATCCTCAATACTCCATATCCTCATCTTAAACAAAAACACCTCTAAAAGGGGCTGTAAACATTATTTTTAACCAACCCTTTTTTTACAGGTATGAGCGGTAATATTCATAACAAGCGCTCCTTTATTTAAAACATTATAGATAATTTCTCTGATTCCCTGACGGATTGCTGATTACCGATGGCCGGATATGCGTTTCTGGCAGGGTCGTGGAATCGCTGCTTAGATGTATGGGGGCCTATGGTCATAGATACAAGATCCAGTGATGCACTGCTGGTTCATGTCTACTGCAGCGCACCGTTTAATGCACACCAAATTTTGCTCCATCTGTAGCACACGTCCCTCTCCCTATTTGCACATTGTATAAGATCTGATACAGGAATGAATGCCCGGATATGTGGATATGCACACCTGTGCACATTTTACGCTCTCAGCTGTGGAATGAGGGTGGGAAGCGGTGTCCTAGTGAACCAGACCTATATGCTGCTGATGTAGAGGGAACGCATCTCCAGAGGTGCGGAAAGACGTTATTTATTTCCATGCACTTTTCTTTTGCATAATGGCCCTCATTCCGAGTTGTTCGCTCGGTAATTTTCTTCGCATTGCAGCGATTTTTCGCTAATTGCACATGCGCAATGTTCGCACTGCGACTGCGCCAAGTAAATTTGCTAAGAAGTTTGGTATTTTACCCACGGCATTACAAGGTTTTTTCTTCGTTCTGGTGATCGTAATGTGATTGACAGGAAGTGGGTGTTTCTGGGCGGAAACTGGCCGTTTTATGGGAGTGTGTGAAAAACTCTGCCGTTTCTGGGAAAAACGCGCGAGTGGCTGGAGAAACGGGGGAGTGTCTGGGCGAACGCTGGGTGTGTTTGTGACGTCAAACCAGGAACGAAACTGACTGAACTGATCGCAGTGGCAGAGTAAGTCCCAAGCTACTCAGAAACTGCTTAGAAATTTCTATTCGCAATTTAGAGAATCTTTCGTTCGCAATTTTACTAAGCTAAGATTCACTCCAAGTAGGCGGCGGCTTAGCGTGTGCAATGCTGCCAAAAGCAGCTTGCAAGCGAACAACTCGGAATGAGGGCCAATGTCTGCCTACTTTGCTCACAACTCTGCATGGACCTATAGAGGTCATGTTAGGTAAGGGTTAATTGAGTAAATGTTGAATCATAAAGCCATTTAAAATAGAGAGCTGCAAAGAGATAATCCTATTTGAAGCAAGTCTCCACACTTGATCACTGTCATTTGTTTCAGTTTGTGTACTCTACCAGGCTAATAAATTGCAAAGCACTTACCATCACAGGGAAGGCTGCCACTGTGTGTTCTGAAGCAATCAATATTCCGGAGAATTCTATCTATTAATGAAATTGAAATCATCATTAAGGCACTTAATAATAATAGCTTGTATTCTTAGGTATATTGGTTCTGCCTACAAATGGCTGCCATCTCCATATGCAGAGGATACTGTATGTACATACTGTAATGGTCCTAGCGAGGGTGGAGCAACCAGAGCTCGTACTCCAGGCACCAGCCACTATGTTGGGCGTTTCACAGCCTCCTGCTCAGCTGTGAGTCTGAGTCACAGCTGAGCAGATATAGCAGTGGCGCTCTGTGCTCTCCTTTCTACACTTCTCCCATGCTGCTTTGTACATGCATTCTGTGTGCATACTGCACACTCTGACAAGGGCAGAACTAGCAGTGGGCTACTCCTCTTTGCCCCCTTTGAGCTGGGTCCCCCTCCCATTCTGGCCCTGACATCAGTTCAAGTCACATGTATTGAACGTCAGTCACAAAAGAGCAGAGAACATGGTCACTTGTCCCTGCTGCTGAGGGGAGGCCTGAGCCAGCTACTGTTGAGAGCCCGAGTCGTGGCGCCTAAGAAGAACCTCAACTTTAAGTCTGGTGACATCACCCCTGACTGCTCTGACGCCACAGGCGAATATGTCTGGTGAGGTCACTCCTGACTGCTCTGACGCCAACTGCAAAAAAGGGGAACTGCTGTGGCATAATCTGTATAAGGGGCACTACTTTGGCATAATGTGACCAAGGGGCACTTGTTATGGGAACTACTGTGTGGCGTAACATTAATAAGGGGCACTACTGAAGGAGGAAGAGGGGGGGATCCATAGCATACACTTGTTCCGGGTGCCATGACTCTGTGCATTCAGTAAAACACAAACAGAATGCATGGAAAAACACCATTGTGTATGCTACTGTACCTTTCAAAACAATGGGTTCGTATTGACAGACCATTGACATGAAATAACGAGATTCATGGTAAGAACTTACCGTTGTTAAATCTCTTTCTGTGAGGTACACTGGGCTCCACAAGGAATAACATCGGGGTGTAGAGTAGGATCTTGATCCGAGGCACCAACAGGCTCAAAGCTTTGATTCTTCCCAAGATGCACAGCGCCGCCTCCTCTATAACCCCGCCTGCGTGCACAGGAGCTCAGTTTCGTTAACCAGTCCAATGCAGTAGCAGGTAACAGAGACGACAATCGTTAGTAGTCACACACACCACACACTCACTACAGGAGAGGGTGTCAGCGGCTAATGCCATACCGACCCAAAGAAGCTAAGAGCGTCAGGGTGGGCGCCTTGTGGAGCCCAGTGTACCTCGCAGAAAGAGATTTAACAACGGTAAATTCTTACCATAAATCTTGTTTTCTGCTGCAGGGTACACTGGGCTCCACAAGGAATAACATCGGGGATGTCCTAAAGCAGTTCCTTATGGGAGGGGACGCACTGTAGCGGGCACAAGAACCCGGCATTCAAAGGAAGCATCCTGGGAGGCGGAAATATCGAAGGCATAGAACCTTATGAACGTGTTCCCTGAGGACCACGTAGCCACCTTGCACAATTGTTCAAGGGTCTCACCACGGTGGGCCGCCCAAGAAGGTCCAACCGACCGAGTAGAATGGGCTTTGATGGTAGCAGGAGCTGGAAGACCAGCCTGTACATAAGCATGTGCAATCACCAGTCTAATCCATCTGGCCAAGGTCTGCTTGTTCGCAGGCCAGCCACGTTTGTGAAAACCAAACAGTACAAAAAGAGAATCAGACTTCCTAACGGAGGCAGTTCTCTTCACATAGATATGGAGAGCCCATACCACATCCAAAGAATGCTCTTTGGAGGACAACTCAGGAGAATTAAAGGCCGGAACCACAATCTCCTGGTTAAGGTGTAAGGAAGACACCACCTTGGGTAAATAAACTGGGCGCGTTCTAAGAACCGCCCGGTCATTGTGAAAAATCAGGTAGGCCAACTTACAGGATAAGGCACCCAAGTCCGAGACCCTTCTAGCTGAGGCAATGGCCAGCAACAACAAACCCGTAAGGGAAAGCCACTTAAGGTCTACAGACGCAAGAGGTTCAAACAGATACTCTTGCAAGGCCTCCAGAACTACCTACAAATCCCAAGGGGCCACAGGCGGTACATAAGAAGGCTGAATCCACAACACACCCTGAGTGAAAGTATGAACATCAGGTAGGCTAGCAATCTTTCTCTGATACCAAACCGACAAGGCTGAAATGTGAACCTTGAGGGAGGCCAAATGAAGGCCTAAGTCCAGGCCCTGCTGTAGGAAGGCCAAAAGTTTAGCCGTACTAAACTTGAAAACGTCATGACTATGAGACGCACACCAAGTAAAGTAAGAATTCCAGACCCTACAGTAAATCCGAGCAGAAGCCGGCTTACGGGCCTTCAACATAGATTGAATGACCGCCTCAGAAAAACCATTGGCCCTCAAGACCGAAGCTTCAAGAGCCACGCCGTCAAAGCCAGACGGGCCAAGTCCTGGTAAACACAAGGACCCTGAACGATGAGGTCTGGTCGTTGTGGAAGTAGAAGAGGACGAACCAGCGAAAGGCCCTGTAGATCGGAGAACCAGTGCCGTCTGGGCCACCCCGGAGTGATCAGAAGTAGGATTCCTCCTTCCTGCTTGAACTTCCGTATTACCCTGGGCAGGAGTGACACCGGGGGTAACACGTATGGCAGCCGAAAGTCTCATGGAATTGCCAGTGCGTCCACGAACGCTGCTTGAGGATCCCTTGTCCTTGCTCCGAAGACCGGAACCTTGTGTCGAGACACCATCAGGTCCACATCTGGAAGGCCCCACTTGTCCACGAGAAGTTGAAACACCTCTGGATGGAGGCACCATTCTCCGGCGTGTACGTCCTGACGACTGAGAAAGTCCGCTTCCCAGTTTAGGACTCCCGGAATGAATACTGCCAACATGGCTGGCAGATGGCGTTCTGCCCACTGAAGAATTTGTGATACTACCCTCATTGCCATGCGGCTTCGAGTGTCGCCTTGATGATTTATGTAAGCCACCGTGGTGGCGTTGTCCGATTGTACTTGAACAGGTCTGTTCTGTATCAAATGCTGGGCCAAGTTCAGTGCATTGAACACCGCCCGCAATTCCAGAATGTTTATCGGGAGGAGACTCCACCTTGGTCCCCCGACCCTCAAGGGAGTGTTGCTTCAACACCGCGCCCCAACCTCTCAGACTGGCATCCATCATCAGAAAGACCCAGTTGGAGATCCAGAAAGGACGACTCCTGCTCAAACATTGGTCCTGAAGCCACCAGCTCAGTGACAGACGGACCTCCGGAGACAAGGAGACCATTTGAGATCTGATCCGGTGAGGCAGGCCGTCCCATTTGGCCAGAATTAGCTTTTGTAGAGGTCGAGAATGGAATTGAGCGTACTCCACCATGTCGAAAGCTGACACCATGAGACCTAGCACTTGCATCACCGAATGAATCGACACACGCGGACAAGATAGGAAGCATCAAATCCTGTCCTGACGTTTCAGGATTTTCTCCAGAGACAAGAACAACCTCTGGGTGTGAGTGTCCAACAATGCTCCCAGGTGCAGCATGCTCTGAGCAGGGACCAGGGAAGATTTCTTCCAGTTGACTAGCCACCCATGGGCTTGCAGAAACTGGATAGTCAGATCCAGATGTCGCAGGAGAATTTCTGGGGAATTCGCCAGGATCAGCAAATTGTCCAGGTACGGTAGAATCCTGACCCCTTGACGGCGGAGTACAGCCATCATTACCGCCATAACCTTGGTGAAAACTTGCAGAGCCGTTGCCAAACCAAAAGGTAATGCCCGAAATTGGTAATGAAGGTTGCCCACTGCAAACCTCAGATACTGCTGATGTGACGTTGCAATAGGAATATGGAGGTAGGCATCCTGTATGTCCAGGGAGACCATATAGTCCCCAGGCTCCAAGGCCAGAACAGTAGAGCGTAGAGTTTCCATACGAAACTTGGAGACCCTCACATACTTGTTCAAGAACTTGAGATTGAGAATAGGCCACGAGGGCCCGTTCGGTTTCGGGACTAGAAACAGCGGTGAATAATACCCCTTGCCTCTCTGAGCTAGAGGCATCTGTACTACCACTCCTATGTCCAGGAGGGACTGTACCACCGAATGAAGCGTTGTTGCCTTCACCAGATCCGAAGGCAAAATCGATGAGGGGTACGATTCTTGAAGGAAACGGCATAACCCCGAGTGACGACTTCCCGCACCCAGGTATCTGAAGTGGTCTTCAACCATTCCTGGGCAAACCCTAGAAGTCGGCCCCCCACCCTAGGATCCCTCAGAGGGAGGCCCGCCCCGTCATATGGCAGGCTTATCTGTTTTAGAAGCAGGCTGACGGGCAGCCCAGGCCCTCTTAGGTCTGGGCTTGGCAGGTTTGGAAGCACGAGCTTGTTTCGGGTATGCCTGACCTTTTGCTTTTCCTGGAGAACGAAAAGGCCGAGGGAAAATAGGATTTTAGTACCTACTGGTAAATCCTTTTCTCCTAGTCCGTAGAGGATGCTGGGGACTCCAAAAGGACCATGGGGTATAGACGGATCCGCAGGAGCTTGGGCACACTATAAAGACTTAAACTGGGTGTGAACTGGCTCCTCCCTCTATGCCCCTCCTCCAGACCTCAGTTAGAAAACTGTGCCCAGGAGAGATGGACATTTCGAGGAAAGAATTTATAATTTAAACACAGTGAGTGTTATACCAGCTCTCACACCACAAACATACCGAAAGACATGGCCTTCAACAGAATACCAGCTCACGGTATGAAAAACATACAGCCATATGCTGAGAGAATTGGTAACAAAACCTGTGTGTCAACCCAACCAATAATAAGAAACCACATGCCAAGGCATGAACAACGTCAGCAATAGCCTGACAGAGAAGAAATACCACAAAGTGCCACCAAAAACAATACTGCAGACACAGTACGCACTGGGACGGGCGTCCAGCATCCTCTACGGACTAGGAGAAAAGGATTTACCGGTAGGTACTAAAATCCTATTTTCTCTTACGTCCTAGAGGATGCTGGGGACTCCAAAAGGACCATGGGGTCTATACCAAAGCTCCAGAATGGGAGGGAGAGTGCGGACGACTCTGCAGTACCGATTGAGTAAACATGAGGTCCCCATTAGCCAGGGTATCAAACTTGTAGAGCTTAGCAAAGGTGTTTGAAACCCGACCAAGTAGCCGCTCGGTAAAGGTAACCCGCCGAGACACCTCGGGCATCCGCCCAAGAAGAGCCCATCTACCTAGTAGAATAGGTCTCCCCCGACTTCGGTCGCGGCAATCCAGTCGTAAACTAGCACGCCGAATCGTATCACAGATCCAGCGTGTAACAGAGTGCAGAGACGCAGGTGCCCCAAGCACGCTGGGCTCATACCAGACAAACAGAGTCTCTGTTACCCCAAACTGAGCCCAATTGGTGACATAAATCTTCAAAGCCCTGACTACATCGAACGACGTAGAATCAACCAATGCTGAAGTTACCACAGACATCAAAATAGGCAGGTTTTCGATAAACACCTAAAACCCTTTTCTGTAGAACCACTAACCGAGTTCTCATTCTATCCACTTGGAAAAACAAACAGGGGCTCTTGTGAGACAAAGCCGCTACTTCCGACAACCGCCTTGCGGTCGCCTAAAAGGCAAAAGCATGACCACTCTCCAAGAGAGAAATTTTAACACAACCTTCAGTAAAGGTTCCAATCAGTGAGACACCAGAAACGCAACACTACGTCAAGGTCCCACGGTGCCCATGGGGCACAAATGGAGGTTGCATGTGTAGTACTCCTTTCACGAAAATCGGAACTTCCGGAAAGGTGGGCAACACAATTTTATAAGGCCACAACAGCCCTGAAACGGAGCCAAACTTTAGGCCTGCATCCACACCTGCTTGCAAAGAATGGAAAAGACCGACTCAGCTGAAAGTCTTCCGCAGGAGCCTTCTTAGATTCACACTAAGACACATATTTACGCCAAATACGGTGGTAAGGCTTTGCCGATACTTCTTTTCTAGCCTAAAGAAGTGTGGAAATGATCACACTGGGAATACCCATTCGGACTAGGATATGGCGTTCAACCGCCATGCCGTCCAACGCAGCCGCGGTAAGGCCTGATACACGCCCCGATCTCGATTTAAGAGTTCCTCCCATAGAGGAAGAGGCCCGGGATCTTCTATGAATAAATCTTGAAGAACTGGATACCAAGCCCTCCTTGGCTAGACCGGAACAAAGAGGATCGCCGGAATCTCTGACCCTCTTACGTTTATCACCTTCAGCAGAGTGAAAGCGGAGGGAACACATAGACCGACTAAAAACACCCAAGGTGTCACGAGGGCGTCCACTGCTATAGCTTGAGTGTCCCTTAACATGGGACCATATTCCTGAGGTCTCTTGTTGAGGCGAGACGTCAATATGCCCAAAGGAGGCACTCCTCAAAGACTTGTCACTTCTGTGAAACTTCTCGATGACGACAGTATTTCTCCCGGATGGAGAGCGCGTCTGCAGAGGAAATCTATTTCTCCGTCATTTACGTCCGGAACGAAGACTGCTAATATAACGTTTACCAGTCTTTCCACCCAGCGGAAAACTATTTCAGCTGCTGCCGTTGCCGCTTTGCTCCTTGTTCCATCCTAGCGACTTACATACGCCACTGCTGTCAAGACATCTGACAGAATTAAACGGGTAGATCACGAAGAATATGTTCGTTGAAAACAACTCTTAATTCAAGAAAACTTATTGTGGACAAGCTTCCCAGCTTGACCTTTTCTTCTGGAAACACTCCCATGTAAGGACTGCTTCCCAGCCTCAGAGATCTGCATACATGGACACCAGGATCTAATCCTGGATCCCGAACCTTCGTCCCTCCAGGAGGTGAGAACTGAGCAGACACCATTGAAATGATATCCTGACCATTAGAAATATATTCCGGTGCCTGTGCCGGTGAAACCCGTACCACATTCCCAACAGGTCCCGTGAAATCACTCTGGCATTCGACCTGCTCACCGAAAAGGCCTCCTAGGCCGCACCCAACTTCTTCATCAACGGAACACATTGATGGAGTGGCACTGCAAATCTGATCCGACTCAGGATCCTCAGACTTCTTCCCATAGGAAACCACAGAACCTCAACCGTTCCGTATCAACCCTGATACCACCTCCGACATCCGCGTCGTTGGGAACAACAGCCCTTCCCTGTGTTGAAGAACAGTCAGAGAGAAACAACGATTTGCACCACTTGTTTCTTGACTTCGCCTCAATCAGGCGAACATCTCAGTACAGAATAACAATGGCTCTTACTATTGAAAGAAAACCATTATACTACCCTCATTCCAGTGAAGAGGCAAAGACAATCCTGGCTTTCCCTCCAGGTAATGTGAATGCGTAGAACAACGCAGGTAAACTTTTTTTTTTTTTTTATAACCGGGACAGGTGGACAAGGCCCTGAACCTGCCGCACCTCTGTATGGCATTGCGTACTACCTCCCCTTCCAGAGGGGCAACAGCAATATCCATTAGAAAATCAGAGAGGTGAAACATCTGTAACTCCAGAATGTCCCCTTTGGATTCCCTAAATAACTCACCGGTTCTAGTCTTTTCCCAGACTAAGTGAAAGTAGTAACCGAGTCCTTACCGGAGCGGGGTCCCGCCATATAGACTCTGCGACATGCGGTGTATGTGGTAGAAACAGAACCGACATCCTCTTCTGCGAACCTAATAAGGCTGCAGAACTCTTACCTTTTCACCTTCCACAGGCGGTACAGAAAAGGAAAGAAGAACTGTATCTAACCGATTAAAATGACTGCATCCCACAAAAGAAGGCATCACCAACCGTTGTGAGGGAAACTAACTCCCGAAGTTAGACTTACCAGGAATATCCCCCGAAATTGACTGAACTGAGACATCCCCCCAAACAGCGGGACACCGTCCCAGGGAAAAAGTCCAGTAACTCTCGGAGTCAGCCTCAGCATCCTCCCGGCCACACTCCTGTATACGTACGGCAGCCTGCCGCAATGTTATAGAGAAGAACCAACTTGAGGAACCTCCCCTGTCTCTTTAGGGTAAATCTATCTGATGTCTTACCGAACACAAACACTCCCTCATGTGCATGTAATGCAAATAAGCCCACAGCATAGAAATATAATATCACTTAGCTTTCCTGTATAGGATCCTTTGAGATAGGGCCCGTGTCGACCAGGCGTTGACCATCACAGTATTCTATCCGTGGCTGGAAAAGAATAATCCTTCGGACGTCTGGAGAGGGTGTGAGTCACGGCCGACCTAGAGCTTTATCAACAGAGCGACCAGCACATGATAAGGAATACTATTACTTTAGTATTCATTATAAATCATAATATGAATAAACATATTGTAATACACATATACACACATATCCTAAATATATATATAACATACATATAAGCGGATTGTCCGGAGCCTTCGGGTCCCCTGTGACATTAATGTGTTCTGAACGTGTATGACCATGTACTGAAAAGCCCCAGTTGTGGATCTACCAGGAAACATTATAATCGACAAAAACCCTAGTATTCGTCGACAGCAGGGATTAGTAACCAGGCAAAATTTTATTCCTGCGACCCCAAGGGTTCCGAGGAAAGTATACCTATACAAATATCACTCCTACATATACCTATAAAGTATATATGAAGGTATAAGTCAGTTACAGCATGTCCATTTACACCCGGTGAAAACAGTTGGTGCCGACAGGGCCACCCACATACTACTGTGCCACCCATATAGTATTTACTTTCCACAAGCATACCACTACCGACCTGATCGAGAACCCACATACGTCAGCGATGCCGACAGTGAACCCCATAGGTGTTTATGACAGAACACTCACACCTGTCGACACAAGTGAACTAAAGTGGGTATAACCGACAGGGAGCACACATAAAATACACACAAGCATAATTTCATACTCATCTCTGAATCAACTAGTGTTATAAAAGTCCAAATAACACTAAAAGACTGTGCCCCCCCTTTGGCGAGGACAGAGAGAAAATGGCGCTGACTCCAGTGTGTGTGAGGGCTAAGCCCCGCCCCCCTCGGCGCGCTCTAGTCCCGTTATCTTAAATATGCAGGCCGGGGATCGTATATAGTGTAAACACACTATATACCACCTGAAAATGCTGTTCAGGGCACCACCCCTGCTCCCTGCACCCAAGTAAATTGTTGGTGTGTGGGAGCACCGGCGCGCAGCGCGACCGCCGCTATGAATGGCGGGGTATCGCATGCGATGCCCGGGGCCCGTAGCTTCAGTAACTGCTGCCCAGGGCGCTCCCCCCCAGCACCCTGCACCCTATGAGTACCGCTGGCGAGTGGGAGGACGGAGCGCCGCGCGACCGCCGCTATGAACTGGTGGGGTATCGCATGCGGCGCCCGGGGCCCGTAGCTCAGTAACTGCTGCCCAGGGCGCTCCCCCCCAGTGCCCTGCACCCTATGAGTACCGCTGGTGTGTGGGAGGACCGAGCGCAGCGCGACCGCTGCTATGAAACCGGCGGGGGTATCGGACGCGGCGCCCGGGGCCCGTAGCATTCTTTTGCCAGTTAAAAATTTTGACCTCAGTAACTGCTGCCCAGGGCGCTCCCCCCCAGTGCCCTGCACCCTGTGAGTGCGTTGGTGTGTGGGAGCACGGAGCGCAGCACTACCGCTGCGCTTACCTCTGTTACAGAAGTCTTCTGCCGTCTGACGTCTTCTGTTCTTCACATTCACACCCGGCTTCTTTCTTCTGGCTTCTGTGAGGGGGGTGACGGCGCGGCTCCGGGAACAAGCAGCTAGGCGCACCAAGTGATCGAACCCTCTGGAGCTAATGGTGTTCAGTAGCCTAAGAAGCAGAGCCCTTGAACTAAGTAGAAGTAGGTCTGACTTCTCTCCTCTCAGTCCCACGATGCAGGCAGCCTGTAGCCAGCAGGTCTCCCTGAAAATAAAAAACCTAACATAAAGTCTTTTCAGAGAAACTCAGTAGAGCTCCCCTAGTGTGTGTCCATTCACTCCTGGGCACAAAGTCTAACTGAGGTCTGGAGGAGGGGCATAGAGGGAGGAGCCAGTTCACATCCAGTTTAAGTCTTTATAGTGTGCCCAAGCTCCTGCGGATCCGTCTATACCCCATGGTCCTTTTGGAGTCCCCAGCATCCTCTAGGACGTAAGAGAAAGTACTTTTAACCTTCAGCGCAGAAGGTGCTGTACTTGGTAGGCAAGCTGTTTTAGCAGATGCCAAGTCAGCTACAATCTTATTGAGGTCTTCTCCAAAAAGAATGTTTCAGTGTCCCCTAGTGGATGAAGGAGAAAAGGGAGCACCTCCAGGGTTTTTTTTAGAATCCATGTCCACAGACCAGGATCTCAACCAAAGGATACGCCGAGTCAAGATGGATGTAGTAGCAGCCTTGGCCGCCAGCACCCCGGCATCAGAAGCCGCCTCCTTAAGGTAATGAGAAGCCGTGGCGATATATGACAGACATTGTCTAGTATGATCAGAAGCATTAGAAGGTAGCTCCGCCTCCAGCTCCTGAGCCCATGCTTCAACAGCTTCAGCAGCCCATGTTGCTGCAATGATTGGCCTATGCACAGCCCCTGTTAGGGAGTAAATCGCCTTTAAGCAACCCTCCACACGTCTATCCGTCGGTTCCTTCAGAGAGGTGACGGTAGTCACTGGCAGAGCTGAGGAAACCACTAGCCTCGCCACCTGAGAATCCACAGTTGGAGTTTCCCAATTTTTACATAGCTCTGCAGAGAGAGGCTAGCGAGCCAACAGTCTCTTATGCGGTTTGAACTTTGTTCCTGGATTTTCCCAGGATTCCTGACGAGAGTGAGACTTCTTTTTAGACAGTGATTGGTTCAAGTGCTGTACCTGAGTGATTTTCGCTATGCTGCGATTTGTTGCAAAATGCGCATGCACCAGGCACGCAGGGCGCATGCGCTTAGTTATTTAACTAAAAACTTAGCAGTTTTGCTGTGGATCCTGCGGCGCTTTTCAGTCGCACTGCTGATCGGTGAATGATTGACAGGAAAGGGGCGTTTCTGGGTGGTAACTGAGCGTTTTCCGGGAGTGTGCTAAAAACGCAGGCGTGTCAGGGAAAAACGCGGGAGTGTCTGGAGAAACGGGGGAGTGGCTGGCCGAACGCAGGGCGTGTTTGTGACGTCAAACCAAGAACTAAGCGGACTGAGCTGATCGCAATCTGTGAGTAGGTCTGGAGCTACTCAGAAACTGCAAAGAATTAATTATTAGCAGTTCTGCTAATTTTTCGTTCGCTATTCTGCTAAACTAAGATACACTCCCAGAGGGCGGCGGCCTAGCGTTTGCAATGCTGCTAAAAGCAGCTAGTGAGCGAACAACTCGGAATGAGGGCCCATATCTGGTCTGCCCATGGCAGATTAACTGTAAGGACCATAAATTGCTGCACTGGCATAGGAGGTCCCATAGGGGGCGTAAGTCTAGTTACCAGCGTATTTAATAACGTGGAGAAGATAGCTCATGGTGGGTCATTGTGGACCCCCGCAGCCACAACTCCACTGGGCGGTAAGGAACCCCCTGAACCTGAACTCTCTGCTGCCATGTTTTCCTCAAAAGTGTCTGCAGCGTCACCTCCACGCAATGTGGGATCAGCCCCAGTTCCGTTGCCCCTTGTAGCTGACATAATGATAAGCTCAATATCAGGCAACCCAGTACAATATTAGCAGCACTATATCTAGCAAGAACTCCCAGTGTAGTGTATCAGCACAAACTGGGAATCCAAAAGATATATGGTGACTAAAAATCACATAGAAAAATATACAGTAAGTATATCTTGTGAAACACCTATATTAGTTAATAAAGCTAACGCAATTAGCCCTCTCAGGTTACAGAATATAGGTGTAGCAGGCTGAGTGAAATACACGAAATGGCAACCACGCAGCAAGCTACACACACACACACACACACACACACACACACACACACACACACACACACACACACACACACACACACACACACACACACAGTCACAATATACTATGCAGAAGTTATATAACACAATAAGACTGCCCTGGACTAGCAATACAAAGTAATACTTAGTATAGCTATATACAGTATATATGAACAGGAGATATAGCAAAACACAGTTAAACTGGATGTATATAACAGGGTAATGGTACCACACAACCCTGACTATATGCACTCTTTCTTAACTAACACTGTCCACTGACATGTAGAATACTTATGTGTCCTGCAAAATGCACAGCGCTGACGTGTAGCCGGCTTTACAGTGGAAGATTTGCCCAAGCAGTCCCAGGAACAGTGCAGCTCTGTGTAATGGCGGCTGACAGGGAGTGAGGAAGAGAGATATGCAGCTCCAGGGCGGGAACATTTTCCTAAATGGCGCCCTGGGGCTGGGGAGGGGCTACAGGTCAGGCCTTATTCCCCTTGCTGGCTTCCCCACCGGGCTCTGCGGGCTGTAAATAAATGGTTTTAGAGAGAAAACCAACCTGTGCCCAGTGTCCCGATGACTAGTGGAGTGGCTGCCCCTTACAGTGTCCACGCCAGCGCGCGCGGCCCGCCTCCCACCGGATCGTGATTACAGCGGGCCAAGGGCCAAAGGGACCCCTTACCTCGCCCTGTATGCGGCCACGCAATCCAAGAGACAGCGGCTAGTGTGTGACTGACATAGAAGAACACCGGAGCCTCCGCTGTAGTTACCCGGCAACCAGGGCGTGGGAGTATACAGCACCGCTGGGGGCAGTGGCGTAACTAGAAATTTTTCTCCCCCAAGCCAAAAATCCTTCGGCGCCCCCCCCCCCCCCCCCCCATACCCCCCATAATTGGCACTAGTAAAGGGACAAATATGCGTGCGCCGCCGCCAAGAAGGGTGTGTGGCTTCATTGAAATGGGCGTGGCTTCGCGTAAAGGGGCGTGGCATTGCAGGAAAAGACTACCTTATACCCCAGTTTTGCAACCTGCACGCCCAGACGTTAGCCACCACAGGAAAGAAAAATAATCCTGATTCATGCCCCTTACATTATTTGTCATTTTTCCTCCTTATAGTAATGCCCAGTATACATTATTCCACATACTGCAATGGCCTTAGCCATTATGCCACACACAATAATGCACATGACACAATATGCACACACTGTAATGCCCCCGACACATTATGCCACACACCGTAATGCCTGCGACACATTATGACAGGAATCGCAATACCCGTTATACATTATGCTACACACTGCAATGCCCCTGATACATTATAGCACATACAATGTCTGTGACACAGTATGACACACACCACAATGATCCTGAGACATTATACCACATACCACAATGCCCGTGATATAGTATACAACACACCGTAATGCCTGACACATTATGACACACACCGCAATGTCCGTGATACATTATGCCACACATCATAATGCCCATTACACATTAAGTTCTACAGTAAGGCTTCTAATTACTTTTAAATTACCTGCTCGTTGCCAGGGGTTTCATGCTCTTGGTTCCATGCACGGTGCCAGGGGTTTTCATGCTCAGGGTGTCATGCTCGTTGCCAGGGGTTTCATGCACTGGGTGTCATGCTCGTTGTCAGCGGTTTCATTCTCTTGGTTCCATGCACGGTGCCAGGAGTTTTCATGCTCAGGGTGTCATGCTCGTTGCCAGGGGTTTCATGCACTGGGTGTCATGCTCGTTGCCAGGGGTTTCATGCACTGGGTGTCATGCTTGTTGCCAGGGGTTTCATGCTCGTTGCTAGGGGGTAGTGCTTGTTGCTAGGGCCATGCTCCCAGTGCCAGATATTCCCCCACAGTGCCAGGTATATGCCCCCAGTGCCAGATATTCCCCCACAGTGCCAGGTACATGCCCCCAGTGCCACATATACCCCCCCCCCGTGCCACATATGCCCCCTCAGTGCCTGCTCCACCCAGTGCCAAATATTCCCCCACAGTGCCACATATGCCCCCTCAGTGCCTGCTCTCCCCAGTGCCCGATATTCCCCCACAGTGCCAGGTATATGCCCCCAGTGCCAGATATTCCCCCACAGTGCCACATATGCCCCCTCAGTGCCTGCTCCCCCCAGTGCCAAATATTCCCCCACAGTGCCAGGTATATGCCCCCAGTGCCAGATATTCCCCCACAGTGCCAGGTATATACCCCCAGTGCCAGATCTTCCCCCACAGTGCCAGGTATATGCCCCCAGTGCCAGATCTTCCCCCACAGTGCCAGGTATATGCCCCCAGTGCCAGATCTTCCCCCACAGTGCCAGGTATATGCCCCCAGTGCAAGATCTTCCCCCACAGTGCCAGGTATATGCCCCCAGTGCCAGATCTTCCCCCACAGTGCCAGGTATATGCCCCCAGTGCCAGATCTTCCCCCACAGTGCCAGGTATATGCCCCCAGTGCCAGATCTTCCCCCACAGTGCCAGGTATATGCCCCCAGTGCCAGATCTTCCCCCACAGTGCCAGGTATATGCCCCCAGTGCCAGATATTCCCCCACAGTGCCAGATATTCCCCCACAGTGCCTGCTCCCCCCCCCCACCCCCCGCTCCTTTGTGTTGGAGGGACACGGAGCGCATAGCGCGCCTCTCCTGTGTCCCTCCTGGCTCTCCTGCCGGTCTAATAAAGGAGGTGCCGGTTCGTGAGCCAATCAGAGCTCACGAATGGCACTTCCTTTATTAGACAGGCCGGGGGAGAGCCAGGGAGGGACACAGGAGAGGCGCGCGATGTGCGCTCCGTGTCCCTCCTTACAGCAGCGGAGGGAAGGAGACCGCAGATTGACATGCGGACGCTCGTCCGCATGTCAATCTGTGCAAAGTCAGAGGCGCCCCCGCAGCCCCTCGCCCCCAAGCCACCGCGAGGACTGCGGGGGCAGTAGTTACGCCACTGGCTGGGGGAGTGATGGAGATGCATCAGGGGATGTCTGACTGACATCTAACACTGCTGCAGCCCTTGAAGTCTTCTTTTCTTCTGAATATAGCTTTCTTAGGGCTGCCTGAGCATCCCCCCTGTTGTATGCCTGCTTACTGCATGGCACCAACTTACAAACTGAGCTCCTGTGCACAGAGGCAGGGTTATAGAGGAGGCAGCGCTGTGCATCTTGGGAACAGTCAAAGCTTTGAGCCTGTTGGTGCCTCGGATCAAAATCCTACTCTACACCCCGATGTTATTCCTTGTGGAACCCAGTGTACCCCGCAGCAGAAACTAACATTACAAAGCTAGTCAACACAGATATTTTTAACACCAGTATGTGTCCCAAACACATTTTCCTGTCAGACTTGTGCACCTCTGGCTTATCCATTAAAAGAAATAAGTGACTGGATTTATAATAATTGTACTTTTCTCGGCATCTAATGAAATAGCTTTTAAAGAGTTGAATCGGTTATTACAGATTTCTCGTAGCGTAAGAAAAACAATGTGACACATTTCTGACTGTAATAAATAAACTGACACTAAAACAGAGTAAGAAGTTTCTTTAAATCAGTGACATCAGTTTAAAAGAACTGTCAATACCTTAGGCACAGCCGAGGGAGGTAAAATGCCCCTCTGCGCCACAAGGGATTAGGCCCGCTGTACAGGTAATTGTGAATTTACATAGAATTCTCAAAATATGTACAGAAGGGAAGAAACAGTTATATAGAAGTAACATATGCCCTCTGCCATATCCTAATAACATTCACATCATGTCAAGGTGGGGACTTGGGTATACGGATTATCTAAACCCCAGTGAGAAACAAGATGTCTTACAGTCATTATATTATATTATTACGAAGTTTGCACTCAGAAATAAAAGAAAATCTATCTTCCAAACATGTTTCTTAAAATAAATATATTATAAACAAATGCAATGGTTGTCAAAAGTTTGCGAAAAGTACATTTGAACAACTTGAAAACTTTTATGTAACCATTCACTTCAAACTAGGTTTTCATTTAAGAAGCAACAGTTTGGAATAATGCTGGCTATAAGTTTGAAAACAATGATCAGTAATCACCCATATATAATATGTATTTAGCCCCTTCATCCTTACCAATCCTTAACGAGGTATAGTAACAATCCAGATATGCGCTGAGGGCTGACTACATCAACCACCAATAAAAATGCAGATTTTGAAAATCTTGTCTTTGTTTTATTTTGTAGATGCACAAACATTGTCGTTTCCCTGGTTTAATAACGCTGTATTTAGTTGCAAACTAAAGTTAAAAAGATTTTGTTCATAATATCAATGTTTTAAACTACAAAAAGAATCACTTGTGTTAATGCCACAATAATTGCAAGAAGCAATTTCTGTATATTACAGTGTAGTGGTTAAGGCAAAGATTGCACCATTATTGTATCAGCCTCAAAAAAAGTGTATATTAAATACCCGCGGAATAAAATAATAAACTGATGAACACTTAAGGGAAAGGTTTCCATTGAAATATCAATGATAAGCATCAATTCAAAACGGTGAATGCACAATCACACTGGAATGAGATTGAATGGCTATTATTGCTTCAAAATACATTTTACTATGCAAAGAAGAGTATAGTAGACGCTGGCAATTATGTCTATTTGGGGATCTTATAAGCAGCCAGGAAGAGTCACTATAACACCCATTCATTAGGAAAAGTAAAAAATAATGACATGTCAAAGTGAGTATCTACCTCCAAATGTGGGTGTAGTGACCCTGTTCTTTTAGGTGCTCATACAAGTATAGAACTCTGACATTGTAAACTGACAATTGTCCTAATATCTGTAATACAATGAAGTACAAAATTCTTCAACTCCCTAAAAAGTCATCAGATTCGTCTGTATTACAAGTGACATCGTCTGTAGTACAAGTGACACCCAAATTGTTCCAGATAGTATTTTTTTATTGCAAAGAGCGTCTTAACCATTTAACTGATTATTTTTTTTGCAAAAGCGATACCTAAAAATTTTGTTCGTTTTTTTTTGTTTTTGGACAAAAACATTTAAATATTTTTGTGGAAAAATTACCCCAGTGTCTATAGGTCCCTATTGCTATATTACCCTTTATAGCCCCAGGAGCAATAGATCCCCCAGTGGCAATTGATCCTGCAGTGTTAGCAGGTCCCCCTAGAGGCATCACCCCTCACCCCATGTCCATAGGCTGCAACAATGGCCTTCCCCCGCAATGGTGGTAAACTCCCTTAGCGAATATAATTCCCTGCCTTCCGAGTAGCAATAAACTTTCTTGGGACATAAAACCCCACCGCACCCCTCTGTGGCTACTGAACCCAACTTCAAAATGTAGATGCCATCCCAGTGCACGTATTCCTTCCCTTGCAGCGGAGATGGCCACCAGGGGAATTGATCACCAGTCCCCCTGCTGATCGCTGCACTTAGGATGTAGAGATCAGCAATAGTGCTCAGAGGGGACCTTCAGCTCCCATTATTTGTCTGCAGATTTTTTTTCTTTTAAATAAAAACTGGAAATGCTGCTTATGTAAGTATTCTACCCATTTGGAAGATCCAAGTTTACATAAATGAAAGAAATTGCCCTAACAATTGATTGGCTTTCTATTACCGATTAACTGTGAATCACCAAGAAAAGTCCCATGGATAAAAGTTCTCCTAATTCAAATAACACTGGTCATAATATGGGGCAGATGTACTAAGTTCGGAGAGTGATAGAGACATAAGGTCCTAACTGCAATGTTACAGGCTGTGTTTGACAAGAGCTGGTGGGCTGGTAGTTTATCTCTCTCCACTCTATCTTTCTCCAAGGCTTGATACATCTCCTCCTTTGAGAGAAAGCTGCAAAAATGAAGACCAAACAGCATTCTGAGAAAATGAAAGTTATAGTTACAGACATGAACAAAGTTAGGAAAAGAATACATAATTATATCCAAAGTCCTGAACTATATCTCCATGAGCACTCCTATGATCCATTGCAAGGAGATGGAAGCTGCATCAGGCCACCCAGGCAGTGCGTAGAAAAGGCCGACCCTCAAAACTCGGTGGGACTTGTGAGGGAAACCATAGAGAGGCCAATTATCACTTGTTGCTACAGATGTCAGTGGCTGAGACTGGACTGAAAGTGCACCAGTCAACCATATCAAGAGCTCTGTATACAACTGTCCTATATGTGAGAGTGGCTAGAAAAATGCCATTACTGATGGAAAACCACATTAAAGTACACCTGGAATTAGCCAGATAACATCAGGGCAACCCAGGTAAAATGTGGGATAAGTTTTTGTGGTCTGATGAGACAAATGGTTTGCTTTTTGGCCCCACGTCAAGACGTTAACAAAACCTAACACTGCCCATTCCAGAGCAAACACTAACCCAACAGTGAAGTATGGGGTGGCTGCATCTCGTGGGGATGCTTCCCCTCAATGGGGACTGGGCATCTTGTTGAAACTACAGGCCAACTAGGACCAATGAAAAATATAGGGGGATACTACAAGACAAAATGGGAAATTTTGTTTCAAGGAAAAAATACAACGGCGAAATGGGATGTATTAAAATCACTGCTAGTAAAAAATACTCTAAAATTTATTCCCACAAGCAGCAAAAAAAGGAATAAAAATCCCAAACCAATGTGGCTTAACAAAAAGATAAAGAAACTTATGGGCAAGAAAAGGCGAGCATTCAAAAAATACAAATCTGACGGGAATGGGGAGTCATTTCAGCACTATAAGGACTGTAACAAAATATGCAAAAAATAAAAGAGCGGCTAAAGTAGAAACTGGAAAACTAGTAGCAAAGGAAAGCAAAGCGAATCCCAAAAAATTCTTTAAATACATCAACAGCAAGAGATTAAAGAAGGAGAGTATAGGCCCTTTAAAAGACAAGTTGGGAGTCTTAGTCAAAAATGATAATGACATAGTGAACAAACTAAATTAGTTTTTTTCAACGGTATTTACAAGAGAGGACCAAATTCAGGGACTAACACACAATCTCAATAATGATAATGTCCCACTGATAAGTGCTTATTTAAGTGAGGAGGTAGTCTGTGACCGATTAAAACATTTAAATATTAATAAGTCATCGGGTCTCGATGGAATTCACCCAAGGGTTCTAATGGAGCTTCACTGTGAACTTGCAAGACCGCTATTTTTGATCTTTAAAGATTCAGTTATATCAGGTTTGGTTCCCAAAGACTGGCGTATAGCGGAAGTAGTGCCAATATTCAAAAAGGGAAGTAAAGCTGAACCGGGTAATTATAGACCAGTTAGTCTTACATCCATAGTGGGGAAAGTATTGGAAGGTATTTTAAGGGATAGTATTCAGAAGTTCCTGGAAGTCAATAATGTCATTAAAAGGAATCAACATGGATTTGTGAAGGACAGATCATGTCAAACCAACTTACTGGGATTTTATGAAACAGTAAGTGCGAACCTTGATCAGGGTATGGAGGTGGATGTAATCTTTTTAGACTTTGCCAAAACTTTCGACACTGTACCACACATGCGACTTATCTATAAGCTACAAGAAATAGGGCTAGGGAGCACAATATGCACTTGGGTCAAAAATTGGTTAGATAATAGGGAACAGCGCGTTGTGGTTAATGGATCACTTTCAAATTGGACTGAAGTGCTAAGTGGTGTGCCACAAGGGTCTGTACTAGGACCACTATTGTTCAACATTTTCATTAACAACCTAACAGAAGGTCTAGAGAGTATGGTGTAAATTTTTGCAGACGATACCAAATTGTGTAAAGTTATAAATATGGAGGGGGAAGCTGAGTCTCTTCAGAACGACTTAGTTAAATTAGAAGCATGGGCAGCCAAATGGAGAATGCGCTTCAATACAGACAAGTGTAAGGTAATGCACTGTGGTAGCAAGAACCAAAATTACACCTACATACTAAATGGGGTAACATTAGGGGATTCTGTACTGGAAAAGGACTTAGGTGTTCACATAGATAGCAAACTAAGCAGCAGTACCCAAAGTAAGATTGCAGCAAAAAAGGCTAATAAGATATTAGCATGCATAAAATGGGGAATTGATGCAAGGGACGAGAGTGTTATACTCCCATTATATAAATCACTAGTGAGGCCACATCTTGAATACTGTGTGCAATTTTGGGCACCATACTACAAAAAGGATATCCCGGAGCTAGAAATGGTTCAGAGGCGGGTGACCAAACTAATTAAGGGCATAGAAACGCTGGAATACGAGGAAAGGCTTGCAAGGCTAGGCATGTTTACACTGGAAAAGAGGAGACTAAGAGGGGACATGATCAACATCTACAAATATATAAGAGGACAATACACAGAGCTTGCTTGGGCCTGTATTTGGTAAGATCAGCACAGAGGACACGTGGACACTCGCTTAGGTTAGAGGAGAGGAGATTCCGCACAATGCGGCAAAACATTTTTTTTCACAGTAAGGACAATACATGTTTGGAATTCCCTGCCTGGGGGAGTTGTAATGGCGGACTCAGTCATCATCTTTAAGAATGGGTTAGATAAATTCCTATTGGATAAGGATATCCAGGGTTATGGTGTGTAGTCGCGCACTATAGTTACTATAAAAAGAGGAATAAAACTCAACGGCTGACATCAGCATCATTTAGACCAAAATAATCCTGCATAGGAGACCACAAATAGGTTGAACTTGATGGACAAATTGTGTTTTTTCAACCTTAGATACTATGTTACTATGTTACAATGAGAAAAAGTGAAAGTCAAAGTCTAGAACTCAATCCAATTGAGAATCTCTAGAAATTTGTTCAAATAAAAAACTATACTGAAAATTGCAGTCTACTGTACAAGCTTCATAAAGCCAACCTGAGCAACCTGGAGCAAATCTGCAAGAAAGAATGTCCAAAAATCAATTCCAGTAAGGTAAGTGGTATAAACTTAGCCCAACATACTTAAATCTATTATTGCAGCAAAAGGTAGTTCTATCAAGTTCTAGTCTACAGGGGTTGAATACTTATGTAAATGGCATTTTTCATCATTTTACATCTGCAGAGAAATAATGGGGTAAATTTACCAAGGTGGGAGTTTTTTTTAGAACTGGTGATATTGCCCATAGCAACCAATCAGATTCTATTATCTTCTAGAAGCAGCTAGATAAATGTTAAGTAGAATTTGATTGGTTGCGATGAACAACATCACCAGTTCTAAAAAAACTTCCACCTTAGTAAATTTACCCCCATGAATTACGAATCTGAAAACTGACTTTACGAGGCTACTGATTCACAATAAAAATAGTGTCTGGAACAATTTGTGTTTTATTTTGTAATACAGACAACTTTTTAGGTGGTTGAATATGTTTGCACGCAACTGTATACACAATTAAACTTGGTTGAAAAGTTACCAAGTGAAATATACATTTCTTTGGGGTGATTTATTTTTCAGGATTCCTTATCAGAAGTGTTCTTGATGGATGAAGGGGCTAAATCGGGAATATTACCCACATTTCCAAGGAAAGTTCAAAAAATCGAGTTCACAGTTTGATCAATTAAAATAAGTAGCTTCCCAATAGCGGTATATCCTTAAAAATAAATAAGAACAAACAGGTTTTCCTATTATCACTTACTACGTACATTGAGATGCATCGGACGTTCAGAAATGATGTTTTCCAAAATACATAAGTAAACATTTTGCATTCATTTCAAAACATACTTATATGCAGTTAAAAGTCCATATATTAAACTCTTGTTAAATATTCTTTGTAATGCTCTTCAAATATATACTAATTTAACATCTTTTATCTCCCTAGTATTCAGCTGCCTTTGGAGTTGGCTTTACAGTGTATAAGAAAATGAGACCAGTTTTGGAAATAAAATAGCGTTAAATGAAACGGACATCATAATAAAGAAAAAAAAACCCACCAGCGTAAATTTCAGAAGGAGACATCTTCCAGTACAAAAAGGAAGAACATTATACAACGGGTAAGATACTGTAACTATTTTCAGTTAATGATGTATTCGCTCTCACTCCTGGCTAGGTAAATTAGTAATGCACTTCTTTTCAACAGTGCAAAAATATCCTGAGAAGATGTTCAGATTACAACAAAAAATAAAGGGAGTCTTCACTAATGTTTTTTGCACAAAACACTGCGAGCAGGTATTTCATAGAAAAGAACAACAACAAAAAAAGACATAGAAAAAAAATCAAAACCTATATTTATATATATTATGTCTGGGAAAAAAAACAAATTAAACACTGGCAACTAATTTTTTTTTCTTCATCTGTTTGCAAACCGAAGGGATTGCGTTAAACTACTGGTAATAATCTTGTACATTCAGGGCTAGCACGTAGGACTACCTGGCACTGAATGCGTTAAAGTTCATTATGGCCAATAAGGGAATAAGGAGGTAATTTGTAATTCAAGTTTTATTTTTAATTTCCTCTCTGTTAGCTAATAAAGCAAGTCTCAATTTCACACTTCAGCCAACTACGAAATTTGCAATTAAACTCTCGAAAAGGAGTTTTCCCATTCAGGTTTTGTGCAACTCTGATGCAGATCCCACCACCATGCTGTGAAGAGAGACGGTACGTCATTAAGTAGGTTGGTGGTGGCAGCCCTTTTGCCTTTTTAACTGCACTCTATCAACTTGGCCAGGCTGTCTCGCAATTCAGTGAGTTCAAAGATTTTCCCATCCAGGATTTCTAAAAGAGTCTTCAAGTTATTGCGAAATGCGTCCTGCTCGCCCTGACTTTTCTCCAGTCGTTGCTCCAAGTCAGAGAGCTGTCCTTCCAGATCTTTGTTACGTGTCTCCACTTCCTACAGTAAAAAAAAATAATAATATTAATGACTGCGGTATTACATTGTTGGAGACTGATTCATCTGATGTGGAAGCAGTAGCGTGTTGTGAGGTTCCCCTCTGCTTAAATGGTGGGGAGCATTACCCTCTTAATGTCTAGTTCCAATGTAGACTCGTTTCCTATATAAACTGTTTCACTACTGCTCACAGTCACAATTTTTACACCTTTATGTAAAAAAAAGGAGTTACTATTACTGAATTTAAATGTAGGAGCATCTCCTCCCCTTTGAACCTCTGCAATGTGGGACTAAATTGAGGATCTGTTCTACATTAACAGCAGTTTATGGATTGCCTATTACCTAACCCTATCATTCACCGTTTCTGCGTGCCTACGTTATGACATGCTGATGTGTCCTCATACATCTTGCCTCAATACGCCACAAAGTGGGAGATGCCTGGCAAGAGCTGACAGGTCCTGTGTAACTCCATTAGCGGCGGGCATCTTTTTTGCTAAAAATGCGTTTTACAGGATGCACAAGCTGACTCTGCTGATTAAAATGATATGCCTATATTCCAGAGGTTCCCAAACTGTGTGCCGTGGCTCCCTGGGGTGCCTCGGGACAGTTGCAGGGGTGCCCTGGGTTGGTGGTCCAGGACCAATTCAATTTATTCATGGCCAATGTAATAGGCAAAACCAGTGCTGGTGGCTGCCAGTCATAAAATATGTAGCCAAATCTTGTCCCTCACCACACAACTGACCCTAAGGATGACATATAAACGCGATCTACTTAATGTAATATTTCTTTCTAAATTTCTCAATAAGAAATTTTTGGCCTAGGGGTGCCGTGAAAAAAATTCTGATATTCTAGGGCGCCGTGATTCAAAAAAGTTTGGAAACCACTGCTATATTCTGTGTGCGTCTGCGGCTGTAACTGCATACGAAATGCTACGTTACAGTGCCTTTTCCGAAGACTTTGTACTGGTTAGATGCTTTCTTGAGAGCAAGGTGAATCTTTTTCCAAATCTGAGAGAACTGCTGAAGAACTGAAGAAGCAGCGGGTACATCAACAACAGGAAGATCTTGAAAATCTGGAACTCTGGGATGTTGACCATAAACTGCAAAGAAAGGAGTAGTATCGGTGGTTGAATGATAACGGAAGTTGTGAGCAAATTCGGCCCAGGGCAACAAATCCACCCAGTCGTGTTGCGAAGAAGAGATGTAGAGTCTTAAAAAGGTCTCAAGCTCCTGGTTTACTCTCTCCGTCTGCCCATTCGTTTGTGGATGGTATGCTGTGGAAAACTTGAGTTTGACTTGCAAGGCAGAACATAAGGCCCTCCAGAATCTTGCCACAAATTGAACTCCACGGTCAGAAATAATCTGCGCATTGCGCCGCAAACACATGCGCGGAAGTGCCAGTTTTTTGACTGAACGCTGTGCTGCGAACGAAAACAGCTAGCTAACAACTCGGAATGACCCCCTTAGTGAGGGTAAAAGAAAAATGTCAAGAAAGTGTCAGCATATCATGCTGTCTTATACTGGCTTACTTATCCGTGGCCAGCCCTCTGCTACAATAGCATTCAGTCAGCCCAGCAGTAGATGAGAATAATTAAACTTGCAATCCATCCCCATTTGGAAAGTTACAGTACAGGTTGATTGACCAAGCTTAAACAAAGGCATAATTGTAATATTATTATTGTATTTAAGTGCCTGACTTTTTTAATTCTCTGTATATTATTCCTATGCTTTATTTTAGATTAATTGTTTAATGCTTATCAAGTGTTCTTTCATATTCACTTCGCCAAGATTGCTGTATCTATAATATTGGCTTCTGGATGAACAGTGCAATTAGAATCTTATCAGTCTGTAATAATATGCATTTACTGATACATTAAATTTGAATACTTAAGCAGATTTTACATTACATGCTAAGCTAAGTGTTTTGCCAGTCTCAAGCTGAATGGGGAGAAATGTTTCCTACAAATGACAGGCTCTCTGTATGTAATACAGGGCCAGGTAGTTGTCACGCATTAATGATGACAAATGACAATCACCAGGACAGATGGGCATGTACCTGTAATTTTTGGCTCAAAGAATCTCTCTGTTCTTGCAACTCTTTAGCATGATCGATTTCTTCCTTCAGTCGCTCTATTTCCTATAAAAGAAAATCAGTTTAAGGCAACAAGACATTACATTTATAAACCAAATATATCTTATATAGATCACCTCACAACAGGGCCTATTCATCAGCACTAAATGGCCCGTTACACATGCAGAAAAGCTAGTTTCCGCAAATTTTATGTAACAGCCCATTCATCATTAGGGGTCCAATAGGACAGCCTGATATTCAGAAAAGTCAGAACACAAAGTTTTCGGAGTTTGCCTGTAAGAACGAACGCCATCTTCAGATGGTGCTGGTTCTCGGAGTCCCGCTACTTACTACCGGAATGGGTTTCCGGGGATGCGAATAGGGATCCAAGCTGATCCCTTCGCTGCCTCCTCACTTTCTGAGCCTCAGGTCACACATGCGCAGAAGCTGTCATTGGGAATGGTAAGTAGCACTGCTACTGAAGTAGCAATGTTACTGATCACAGGGAACAGGTGTTTTTTGAAGCAGCTGTCCCCACACCGGAGCAATTCTGAATTGCTCCGGTGATAAGAAACCCCCACCGCAACTGGTGGTAAGTTGGATACTTAATCATCGGGGGCATTATGGCCCGTGACGATGAATAGGCCCCAAAATGTAGTAACGGTCATCTACAAATACACATGGAAAAGTTTCCAGAACCTGTTCATAGATTTGACATGTTGATTAATCGAAAAACATTTCCCATATTAAACACCAAGTTACTGCATATTCAAAGTTAATTTAGATTTCCAAAGCACCAATGTGTATAATGTGCTTGCAAAATAGCATCCATTATAGGGCCTAATTCAAACCTAATCCCTGGGCTGCTAATTTTGTTGTTCTGCGATCAGATAGTCGCCGCCAAGGGAGAGTGTAAATTCGCCCCATGCAAGTGTACGCCGTACGAAAATGTTCCTCAGTCAGCAGACACCATCTAAAGGTTTTTTCCAGTGTGTGCGCTGCCCAGGACTTACTCCTACAGGCTGAATGGGTCCAGAGCTGACGTCACACACCTTCCCAGAAAACACTTGGGAATGCCTGCGATTTTCCTGACACTCCAAGAAAATGGCCAGTTACCACCCACAAACGTCCTCCTCCTGTTATCAGCTTGCAAATGGCTATGCGATCTAAATTTTTGCACCAGCGTGTCGCTATTTAGCGACACGCGTGTGCACTGCGATGCATACACAGTCAATTGATGATCACAAAACGCACAGCAGCGATCAGGTCTAAATCAAGCCCATAGTTCAATAGTTCCATATAAAAAAATTTGGAGGGGGCTTTTACCAAGGTGAGTCAAGGTCAATTTGCAAAAAACTTAGGGTGGCCCATCTGCCTTTGTTCGCGCACAGCCAGGACCATTGAGATGACCTCGGGCCCGGGTACTGAGGGGCGAATGGCCAAATCTGGGAGGCGTGGCCACGCGCACTTCAGAAAAATTAATAGTGGAAAATAATATGCGCAGCATTGGGAAGTGGAAGCATGTGCTTTACAGGGGGGCATTTGTACCCCTTAGCAGCTTGCCCAGGTACCTGGTGGGCCTTAGGGAGGCGGGTGCTCTGCAGAGTGTAGCAGTGATCTGTAGCAACATATGACAGCACCATACACACAGTAATATATTTCTGAATTATGGTATCTGGATGATAGGTCAACAGTCAATAGGCAGACACCAAATGGTCAACATGCATATGGTCGACATGGTCAAAAGGGTGACAGGCTCAAATGGTTGACATGACAATGGTCAACACAGCATATGGTCGACATTTTTTTTCCCATTCAATTTTTCAACTTTCTCATACGTCCTAGAGGATGCTGGGGACTCCGTAAGGACCATGGGGTATAGACGGGATCCGCAGGAGACATGGGCACACTATAAGACTTTGAATGGGTGTGAACTGGCTCCTCCCTCTTTGCCTCTCCTCTAGACCTCAGTTAGATTCTGTGCCCAGGAGAGACTGGTCACACACTAGGGGAGCTCTACTGAGTTTCTCTGGAAAGACTTTATGCTAGGTTTTTTATTTTCAGAGAGACCTGCTGGCTACAGGCTCTCTGCTTCGTGGGACTGAGGGGAGAGAAGTCAGACCTACTTCTTCTGAGTTAAAGGCTCTGCTTCTTAGGCTACTGGACACCATTAGCTCCAGAGGGTTCGATCACTTGGTGCGCCTAGCTGCTTGTTCCCGGAGCCGTGCCGTCACCCCCCTCACAGAAGCCAGAAGACAGAAGCCGGGTGAGTATTGGTAGAAAAGAAGACTTCAGTGACGGCAGAAGACTTCAGGTCTCTGAGGTACCGCGCAGCGGTCGCGCTGCTCGTCATTGCTCCCACAAAACAACGGTTCTACAAGGGCGCAGGGGGAGCGCCCTGGGCAGCAATATACCTCTTTTCTGACACTGGCAAAATATATATACAGTGCATAGGCACTGTATAGGGACCCCCGCCAGTATAAATATGAATAATATTAGGGGGGCTGAAGCGCGCCGAGAGGGGGCGGGGCTTAGCCCTCATAACTTGTTACAGCGCCATTTTCTCCTCATGTCCCCGCCAAAAAGAACTGTTAGGCAGCTAACAGTGGAAAACGAGGGGGGGGGAGGTGATTTTAGTGCAAAATAGGAAAATATAGACTATACAGTATAATGAGCGTGTTAGTTAATGAGTTGTAATTGTTTCTGTGTTTTCCCTGTCATATACCCATGATAGCTTAACGTACACATGTGTCGACATGTGTGTGTGTGCTCTGCCACGAGCTGGCTATGGGAATCCCTCTGTCGGCATTGCCGACTCCTGATAGTACTTGGGTCTGTAGATCAAGTGTCAACAGGTCGGTAGTTGTATGCTTTTTTCAAAAGTAAACACTGTATGGGTGACACAGTAGTATGTGGGTGACCTGTCGGCACCATCTGTTATTACTGGATTTAAATTAACATGAAGTCATAATAACCTATACCTGTATAGGGTACGGTTTCATGGGCCTGTAGCTCTAGCACAGATGTGCTTTTATTTGTGGGGGAATGATATTAAATTTATGTGTATATACTTCCCTCGAAACCCTCGGGGTCGTAAGAATGTTATTTTTACCAGTCCCTGTTGTCGACAAATACTATGTTTTATGTCGACCATAAGGTTTCCTGGTCAGATCCACAACTTGGGCATTCAGTACATGGTCGTACACATTCAGCACACATTAATGTCACTAGGGACTCTGGGGTTCTAGACAAAATACTTATATGTATGATATCTCCTATATATTTGCCCAGATCTGTGACATTGTGATTCATTTGCTAACACTGGGCGGAGTCACAATACTGGGCGGAGTCAAGTCACAGATCTGCCCAAATATATAGGAGAGAATAGGAGTACACACTGGCCAAATATATAGGAAAAAATAGGAGAACATTTAACAGTACATGGTGATAACGGTACATACATAGTGAGCGCAGGAGAGACAGCAGCAGCAGGTTAAAGCTCCGTATAAGCACCACCCCCAGCCGTCAGCTATTGGACACATGTTAAAGCTCCGTACAAGCACCGCCGCCAGCCGCCAGCTATTGGGACACATGTTAAAGCTCCAAACAAGCACCGCCCCCAGCCACCAGCTATTGGACACATGGCTGAGGAGTGCGCTGTGATTGGCCGCCAATGCAACTAGCACCTGGGTCCCCGCTCACACAGGGAGACGCTGGCGGACACTACAGTGCCAGGCGCCGGAGAGTGCAGTAAGATGCCTGTGCGCTCCGTCCCCTGGCAGTGAGCCCCGCTTCGTACCCGCCCCCACCCCGCGTCCCCACTATATGTAGGGAGTTGGGGATGTTCTGTACCATGGGGGCAGCAGCAGTAGCTACATCCCATCACACCCACGGGTGGCCAATCACAGCGCACCCTTCAGCATGTGTCCAATGGCTGGCGCCTGGAGGCGGTGCTTGTATGTCGCGTTAACATGCTGGTGCTGCTGCCTTTCCTGCGCTCACTATGTATGTACTGTTATTACAATGTACTGTTATGTGTTCTCCTATACTCTCCTATATATTTGGCCAGTGTGTTCTCCTATTCTCTCCTATATATTTGGCCAGTGTGTTCTCCTATTCTCTCCTATATATTTGGCCAGTGTGTTCTCCTATTCTCTCCTATGCTTCTCCTATATATTTGGCCAGATCTGTAACTTGACTCCGCCTAGCATTGTGACTCCACCCAGCTTTAGCAATGAGTCACAAAGTCACAGATCTGTCCTAATATATAGGAGATACCTACCTCCATCCCACCCACAGCAAACACACGGCTGCCCCTACAACACCTACGGACCCCCTCGACCATCCACTGCACCCCCTACACCTACACCTCCCCCACCCAATGAACCCCAGCCCCTCACCCGCCACCACCGGACCCCCAACACCACCCGCAAGCACACCTACCCCTTACCCACCCACAACGCTTCCAGAACCCCTCCCACATCCACGAGAGCCTTGCACCAACCCCTCCCCCACCCCCTCCAACGCTACCCCACCCACATCGCATCCAGACCCCATCCACCACCCCCAGTCCCCTGCTCCTCCCCCACCCACACCACCTCCCGCCCCCCTCTCCTATCCGCACACACACTCCCGGCATCCGCCCCTCCTCCACCCACAGACACCCTCCCCCATACGCGGTCACCCCTGCACTCGCTACATTCTGTACATCATGCCCTGCAGCCACTATTCACACCCACTAAAGGGCCTTCACCATCAAATGCACTTTCGTCGTGCACTATTTACCCACTCACACAACTACGTGCAGGGGTTACAGAGGCGTAGCCCCTTCCGACGGAGTGAAGAGCGCCCGTAGGGTGATGAATCACCTAGTATATATATATATATATATATATAAGCTGGAAATATCGGCGGCACTCAAGCAGACTGGTAAAAAGATGCAAAATAGTGTCCCTTTATTAGCCTAATAAAGGGACACTATTTTGCATCTTTTTACCAGTCTGCTTGAGTGCCGCTGATATTTCCAGCTTGTTTAGTCATCATCTGACCTGGAGGGCACCGCAGCTAAGTAACCTATTGTTGTTTGGAGTGCCGGTATAACTCTTTTATCTATATATATATATATATATATATATATATATATATATATAGGATATGTGTGTATATGTGTATTTAAATATGTATATTCATATTACAAGTTCTAATGAATGCTGAAGTACAAGTATTCCTTCTCATGTGCTGGTCGCTCTGTTGATAAAGCTCTAGGTCGGCTGTGACGAGTTGGTCTCAGATCCTCACGAGGAGTCAGAGTGTTTATTCTTTTCCCGCCGCGGATAGAATACGGTGAAAGTCAACTCCTGGTCGGCACGGAGCCCTGTCACAAAGGGTCGTACACAGGAAGCTAAGTGATATTTTAATTATATGCTTTGAAGTTATTTGCATTACATGCGCATGGGGGAGTGCTTGTATTCGGAAAACCATCCGATAGAATTACCCTAGAGAGAGAGGGGATGTTTCTTATGTTGATTCTTCTCTATAACATTGCGGCAGGCTGCCGTGCGTCTGCAGTAGGTGTGGCCGGAGGATTGCTGAGGCTGACTCCGAGAGATACTGGAGTTTTTTCCCTGTGACGGTGTACCGCTGTTTGGGGATGCCTCAGTTAAGTCACTCTCGGCGGATACCACTGGTAAGTCTACCTTCGTGAGTTAGATTCCCTCACAACGGTTGGTGGCGCATTCTATTGTTTCGATACAGTTCTTTTTTCCCTTTCTGTGCAGATAGTGGAAGGTGAAAAGGTAAGAGCTCTGCAGCCTTGTTAGGTTCGCAGAAGCGGGTATTGTCTTCTGTTTTTACCACATCCACCGCATGTCGCTGGGTCTATCTGGCTGGAGCCCACACCGGTGGGAACTCATCTAATACTCTTTCATCAGTCCGGGAATGGACTTGGACCTGTGGGTTAATAATAGAATCCAAAGGGGGACATACTGGAGTTTACAGATGATTCCCCTCACATATTTTTTAAATAGATCTTCCTGATTCCCCTCTGGAAGGGGAGGTAGTTCGCGACGCCATACCAGAGTTGCGTCAGGTTCAGGATTTTGTCCTGCTGTCCCTGTTAAAAAAAAAAAAAATATATATAACCACTCGAGTAGCCTAGTGGTACAGTGCCCTGCACTACAACAGCTGGGGTCCTGGGTTCAGATCCCCATCCACCAGAAACAAAGACTTCTACTTACGATGTTGAACTACAGGTTGGAATCTCTCAGGCCAGGGAGCTCCAGCACGTAAAGGTAGAAAAAGGGTTTAAATGCGTTTTCCTCAGCATTCAGCCTACCTGGGTTGATATCCAGGATTGTCTTTGCCATCTCACCGGAGTGTTGGCAGTATGATGGTTTTCTTTCAATAGTAAGAGCCATTGTTATTCTGTACTGAGACGCTCCCCTGATTACGGTGAGGTAAAGAAACAAGTGATCCAAATAGTTGTTTCTCTCTGACTGTTTTTGACACAGTGAATGGCTGTTGTTCCCAACGATGCGGATGTAGGAGGTGGGTATCAGAGTAGATACTGAACGGTTGAGGTTCTGTGTTTTCCTGTGGAAAGAGGTCTGAGGATCCAGAGTCGGATCAGATTTGCAGTGACAATACATCAATATGTTCCGTTGATGAAGAAGACGGGTGCAGCCTAAGAGGCCTTTTTGGTGAGCAGGTCAAATGCCGGAGTGGTTTTCACGAGACCAGTTGGAAATGTGGTCTGGGTCTCACCTGCACATGCACCGGAATATAATCCTAATGGCCAGGATATTGCTCCTGTCGTGTCTGCACAGTCTCACCTCCTAGAGGGACGAAGGCTCGGGATCCAGGAGTAGATCCTGGTGTCCATGCATGAAGATCTCCGAGGCTGAGGAGCAGTCTTTCCAAGGGAAGTATTTCCAGAGGAAAAGGTCAAGCTAGAAAGCTTGTCTGCAATAAGTTTTCTTGAATTAAGAGCTATTTTCAACGAACATATTCTTCGTGATCTGCCCGTGTTATGTCTGTCGGACAATCTGACAGCAGTGGCGTAAGTAAGCCGCTAGGGTGGAACAAGGACCAAAGCGGCAATGGCAGAAGCCGCAAAAGTTTTCCGCTGGACGGAAAGACAGGTAAACGATATATTAGTGGTCTTCGTTCCGGATGTAGACGACGGAGAAATAGATTTCCTCTGCAGACGCGATCTCCATCCGGGAGATATACACTCGTCATCGAGAAGTTTTCACAGAAGTGACAAGTCTTTGAGGAGTGCCTCAATTGGACAGGTTGGCGTCTCGCCTCAACGAGAGACCTCGGGGATATTGTTTCAGGTCAAGCGACACTCAAACTATAGCGGTGGATGCCCTCGTGACACCTTGGGTGTTTTCAGTTGGTCTGTGTGTCCCCTCCGCTTTCACTCTTTCTGAAGGTGATAAAAGTAAGAAGAACAAAGGTTCAGGCGATCCTCATTGTTCCGGTCTAGCCCAGGAGGGCTTGGTATCCGGCCTTCAAGTTTTACTCATAGAAGATCCCTGGCCTCTTCCTCTACGTGAGGAACTGTTACAGCGAGTTCAGGGCGTGTATCAAGACTTACCGCGGCTGCGTTTGACGGCGTGGCGGTTGAACGCCATATCCTAGCCCGAAAGGGTATTCCCAATGAAGTCATTTCCACACTTCTTCAGGCTAGAAAAGAAGTAACGGCAAAGCCTTACCACCATATTTGGTGTAAATATGTGTCTTGGTGTGAATCCACGAAAGCTCCTACGAAAGACTTTCACCTGGGTCGTTCTTCTCCATTCTTTGCAAGCAGGTGTGGATGCAGGCCTAAAGTTGGGCTCCATTTCAGTGCGGTTTTGGCCTTATAAATTTTCTTTCAAGAAAAGAATTAGCCACCTTTCCGGAGGTTCGGATTTTGGTGAAAGGAGTACTGCACATCCAACCTCCATTTGTGCCCTCATTGGCACAGGGGGACCTTGACGTGGTGTTGAGTTTCTTGTGTCACACTGATTGGAACCTTTATGAAAGGTAGTGTTAAAATTTCTCTCTTGTAGAGTGGTCATGCTTTTGGTTTTGGCGTCCGCAAGGCGGATGTCGGAAGTAGCGGCTTTGTCTCACAAGAGCCCTGTTTGATCTTCCATGTGGATAGAGCGGAATTGAGAACTCGGATAATAGTTCTGCCAAAAAGGGGTTTTCTGTGTTTCGCAGAAACCACCCTATTTTGATGCATATGGTAACCTCAGCATTGGCTGATTCAAGTATCTCGATGTAGTCAGGGCTTTGAATATTTATGGAGCCAATTTGGCTCAGTTTGGAGAAACAGAGGCTCTGTTTGTCCGGTATGGTCCCAGCGTGATTGGGGCGCCTGCGTCTATGCAGTCTGTTACATGCTGGATCTGTGATACGATTTGGTGTGCTCGTTCTACGGCTGGATTGCCGTTACCGAAGTCGGTGGAGACCCATTCTACTAGGAAGATTGGCTCTTCTTGGGCGGATACCCGGGGTGTCTCGGTTTAACTTTGCCGAGCGGCTACTTGATCGGGTTCAAACACCTTTGCTAAGCTCTACAAGTTTGATACCCTGGCTGATACCCTGACCCTTGCTCAATCGGTGCTGCAGAGTCGTCTGCACTCTCCCGCCCGGTCTGGAGCTTTGGTATAAACCCCATGGTCCTTACGGAGTCCCCAGCATCCTCTAGGACGTATGAGAAAATAGGATTTTAATACCTACGGTAAATCCTTTTTTTTTAGTCCGTAGAGGATGCTGGGCGCCTATCCCAGTGCGGACTGTGTCTGCAGCTTTTGGTTATGGTTACACTCCTGTGGTGTTTCTTTTCTGTCAGGATGTTGCTGACGTTGTTCATGCCATGGCATGCGGTGCCTTCTTATATGGTTGGATTGACACACAGGTTGTGTTACATATTCTCTCAGCATGCGGCTGTGTAAGTTTTCATGCCCTTGGCTGGTGTTCTACTGAATACCACATTCTGCGGTATGTTCAGGGTGTGAGCTGCTATGACACTCACCGTGTTAAACAATAAATTCTTTCCTCGAAATGTCCATCTCCCTGGGCACAGTTTTCTAACTGAGGTCTGGAGGAGGGGCATAGAGGGAGGAGCCAGTTCACACCCATTCAAAGTCTTATAGTGTGCCCATGTCTCCTGCGGATCCCGTCTATACCCCATGGTCCTTACGGAGTCCCCAGCATCCTCTACGGACTAAGAGAAAAGGATTTACCGGTAGGTATTAAAATCCTATTTTTTCAAACGATACCATCCACATGGACTACGATTGTGAATAGTAACGTGGGCCGAACATAGCAGTAGCGGAGCGAGGCACCTCGCCCGTACCATGGCGATATGAGAAAGCGCGAGGCACCTCGCCCGTACCATGGCGATATGAGAAAGCCATGCGAGGAGACGCAATGCACTAACTGGTGTTTCACATGCCGTAAGGTAAAATTTAACATCCCAAAAACACGAAGAACACATGTCGACCTTTTCAAGTGTCGACCCTTTAAACCTGACGACATTTCACTGTCGACCTGTGCATGTCAACCATTTGGATGTCGACCAAGACATTGTCAGCTTATTGGCTGTCGATCTATTATGCCATAACTTTGAATTATAGTGACTATAGGACTCATATGTCTAAATATGTTGGTATCTTGCTTGGTTTCTACGTGTGCAGAATGTGGATCTGCTTGAGACTCACAACCAGGAAGTAGAATCCTGCTGAACAATGGGATAGGACACAATACCATGTGATAACAGACTGTCCTCTTCCCAGCAATCTGTAAAGAGCATTTGTTACAAATATTACATTCCATTTAATTTTGTCACATAGAACAAGCCTGAAATGCTGTTACCTCTTCTTTCTTTTTCAGCGTAGATTCTAATTCTTGTATTGTCTGACTGAGTTCCGTTTTGTGTGTTTGCACTGCGTTTGCTTGACTGCTGAGACATTCTAATTCACTCACCTGCGAGGAGATAAGATCAGAGCAAATCATTTATCAGCATAGAAAATACATGAACCTCTCTATACTCTGAGCGTTTGGCTTTGCATGGTGATGGAGCTTTCACTCATCAGCATGCAATGTCACTCCAGCGTAAGGGGTGTATATATGGTACATTGAAGTGTATACACTGTATTAGGTCATGATTCATACATGTCATTCCCATGTGCTTATTATTAGCTCAGCATGCATATCATTAAAGTGAAGTCGGCTAAAAGTGGAACCGTAAATGCCATGTTTCTACCGTGATATTTCCCATTTTGCTATCCAAGATCCCCCTCTGTAATCCTACACTTGCCCCTGGTGCTTACAGGTCAGGAATAATGTCTGCAGCAATACCCAACTGGGAGTCCCACTGCCACAATGTAACGTACCATGGTCATTTATACACTCCAACGGTGCGGTCTCGTATAAAAGACAGAAAGGACCCGATGGAGAGTTGTATGCAAATCCATTTGTGCAGAGTAGTTTGCATGATTTGCTCTGTGTATGCCTAGGAACCAAGGGGGTAATTCAGGGTTGATCGCAGCAGCAAATTTGTTAGCAGTTGGGCAAAACCATGGTGGTCATTCCGAGTTGTTCGCTCGTTATTTTTTTGTCGCAACGGAGCGATTAGTCGCTAATGCGCATGCGCAATGTCCGCAGTGCGACTGCGCCAAGTAAATTTGCTATGCAGTTAGGTATTTTACTCACGGCATTCCGAGTTTTTTTCTTCGTTCTGGTGATCGGAGTGTGATTGACAGGAAGTGGGTGTTTCTGGGCGCAAACTGGCCGTTTTATGGGTGTGTGCGAAAAAACGCTACCGTTTCTGGGAAAAACGCGGGAGTGGCTGGAGAAACGGAGGAGTGTCTGGCCGAACGCTGGGTGTGTTTGTGACGTCAAACCAGGAACGAAACTGACTGAACTGATCGCAGTTGCCGAGTAAGTCTCGAGCTACTCAGAAACTGCTAAGAAGTGTCTATTCGCAATTTTGCTAGTCTTTCGTTCGCAATTTTGCTAAGCTAAGATACACTCCCAGAGGGCGGCGGCTTAGCGTGTGCAAAGCTGCTAAAAGCAGCTTGTGAGCGAACAACTCGGAATGAGGGCCCATGTGTACTGCAAGGGGGGGGGGGGGGGGGGGCAGATATAACATGTGCAGAGAGAGTTAGATTTGAGTGGGGTGTGTTCAAACTGAAATCTTAATTACAGTGTAAAAATAAAGCAGCCAGTATTAACCCTGCACAGAAACACTATAACCCACCCGAATCTAACTCTCTCTGCAAATGTTATATCTGCCACACCTGCAGTGCACATTGGCCCTCATTCCGAGTCGTTCGCTCTGTAATTTTCTTCGCATCGCAGCGTTTTTCTGCTTAGTACGCATGCGCAATGTTCGCACTGCGACTGCGCCAAGTAATTTTGCTATGAAGATAGATTTTTTACTCACGGCTTTTTCTTCGCTCCGGCGATCGTAGTGTGATTGGCAGGAAATGGGTGTTACTGGGCGGAAACACGGCGTTTTATGGGCGTGTGGATAAAAACGCTACCGTTTCCGGAAAAAACGCGGGAGTGGCTGGAGAAACGGAGGAGTGTCTGGGCGAACGCTGGGTGTGTTTATGACGTCAAACCAGGAACGACAAGCAGTGAATTGATCGCAGATGCCGAGTAAGTCTGAAGCTACTCTGAAACTGCTAAGTAGTTTGTAATCGCAATATTGCGAATACATCGTTCGCAATTTTAAGAAGCTAAGATTCACTCCCAGTAGGCGGCGGCTTAGCGTGTGTAACTCTGCTAAAATCGCCTTGCGAGCGAACAACTCGGAATGAGGGCCATGGTTTTGACAAACTGCTAACAAATTTGCTGCTGCTGCGATCAACTCTGAATTACCCCCCGAGTACACAAGTGTGCACTATGCAGTCATCTGCATTTAAGACGCACCTCCAATTGGGAATGAGTATGCATGATGGGGCTGTACCTGAGCAATCTAACTTAGGTTGAGATCAATGAGGGACTGTTGATGTTTTCAGGATTTGCAGAGTTGAGGCAGAAGCACAAATACAGTCTGTTTTATAATGAGAATGTTCTATCTCTGCAGTGGGTGGTGTGTATCAGGGATCGGGGTTACAGGTGTCCTAAATCCCTCTCTTCCGTGTTATAATACTACGTCAGATACTGTATAAGGAAGAGTGCCGCAAGGCTATTTGCAGCACTGAGCAATCACTTGCATTGACTCCTTATTTCATATGTGATTGGGAGCGTCAAAACTGCCAACCTTATTAATTATCATTCTCCACGTCCCAAGGGAGTCACGAAGGGCCCCACAACTTTCACCACTCTGGATGGGCTTTATAAAGGCATCATCCCTGTGCTGGCCAGCTTGGAGGTAGTTTTCACTATGGCATGGGAACCTGTTACACAGGTGAAACTCAGAAAATTAGAATATCGTACAAAAGTTCATTTATTTCAGTAATTCAACTTAAAAGGGAAACTAATATATTATATAGACTCATTACATGCAAAGTGAGATATTTCATGCCTTTATTTGTTATAATTTTGATGATTGTGGCTTACAGTTTAAGAAAACCCCAAATCCAAAATCTCAAAAAATTTGAATATTACATAAAATCAATAAAAAAAGGATTTTAAATACAGAAATGTCGACCCTCTGAAAAGTATAATCATGCATATGTACCCAGTATTTAGTTTGGGGCCCTTTTGCATGAATTACTGCCTCAATGCGGCGTGGCATGGATTCTATCAGCCTGTGGCACTGCTGAGGTGTTATGGAAGACCAGGATGCTTCAATAGCGACCTTCAGCTCTTCTGCATTGTTCCATCTCATGTCTCTCATCTTTCTCTTGGCAATGCCCCATAGATTCTCTATTGGGTTCAGGTCAGGCGAGTTTACTGGCCAATCCAGAACATTAATCCCACGATCATTGAACCAGGTTTTGACACTTTTGGCAGTGTGGGCAGGTTCCAAGTCCTGCTGGAAAATTAAGTCAGCATCTCCATAAAGCTTGTCTGCTGAAGGAAGCATGAAGTGCTCTAAAATGTCCTGGTAGACGGCTGCGTTGACTATGGATTTAATAAAGCACAGTGGACCAACACCAGCAGATGACATGGATCCCCAAATCAACACAGACTGTGGAAACTTCACACTGGACTTCAAGCATCTTGGATTGTGTGCCTCTTCATTATTCCTCCATACTGTGGGACCTTGGTTTTCAAAGGAGATGCAAAATTTGCTCTCATCAGAAAAGAGGACTTTGGACCACTGAGCAACAGACCAGTTCTTTTTTTCTTTAGCCCAGGTAAGACGCTTCTGACGTTGTTTGTTGTTCAGGAGCGGCTTGACAAGAGGAATACAACATTGGAGATGCTGACTTCATTTTCCAGCAGGACTTGGATCCTGCCCACACTGCCAAAAGTGTCAAAACCTGGTTCAATGACCGTGGGATTAATGTTCTGGATTGGCCAGTAAACTCGCCTGACCTGAACCCAATAGAGAATCTATGGGGCATTGCCAAGAGAAAGATGAGAGACATGAGATGAAACAATGCAGAAGAGCTGAAGGCCGCTATTGAAGCATCCTGGTCTTCCATAACACCTCAGCAGTGCCACAGGCTGATAGAATCCATGCCACGCCGCATTGAGGCAGTAATTCATGCAAAAGGGGCCCAAACCAAGTACTGAGTACATATGCATGATTATACTTTTCAGAGGGCTGACATTTCTGTATTTAAAATCCTTTTTTTATTGATTTTATGTAATATTCTTATTTTCTGAGATTTTGGATTTGGGGTTTTCATAAGCTGTAAACCACAATCATCAAAATTATAACAAATAAAGGCATGAAATATCTCACTTTGCATGTAATGAGTCTATATAATATACAGGTTGAGTATCCCTTATCCAAAATGCTTGGGACCAGAGGTATTTTGGATATGGGATTTTTCCGTATTTTGGAATAATTGCATACCATAATGAGATCATGGCAATGGGACCTAAATCTAAGCACAGAATGCATTTATGTTTTATATGCACCTTATACACCCAGCCTGAAGGTAATTTTAGCCAATATTTTTTATAACTTTGTGCATTAAACAAAGTGTGTGTACATTCACACAATTCATTTATGTTTCATATACACCTTATACACACAGTCTGAAGGTCATTCAATACAATATTTTAATAACTGTGTGTATTAAACAAAGTTTGTGTACATTGAGCCATCAAAAAACAAAAGTTTCACTATCTCACTCTCGCTCAAAAAAGTCCGTATTTCGGAATATTCCGTATTTCGGATATTTGGATATGGGATACTCAACCTGTATTAGTTTCACCTTTTAAGTTGAATTACTGAAATAAATGAACTTTTGTACGATATTCTAATTTTCTGAGTTTCACCTGTAGTTTAAGCCAGGCTGTACAGCACTGGGTTGGTTGAGGATTTGGAAGAGAAGAGACACTTTTCCTATGTTAATGAAGAAATTATTCAGTTTTACTCAGGGCCCTTGTACATGTATGTATGACAGGTGGTGAGTGCACTTGCAAATGTTTTTCTTCACAGTAACCTTTCTCTCCTTTGCATACTTTAAAGACCATGTCATCCATCTCTTCTCACAGCTCTATCTTCAAGTCACAGTCATCTACAGGTATCTATTAGCCACCCCCAGGCCCAGCTTCTAAATTCCTTGACAACTTTTCTCTTACTTTCTATCCACTGATGTAACCACTGTCATTTCGGAGATATTAACATCTGCATCATAAACCCTACCAACTCTGCTGCCCCTCACTTACTTCATGCTTTGGACGCTATCTTCCACCCATCTCCATCCTTACCAACTTGTCCTTCACACTTCCTGACCACAGTGTCCTTTCCTTGTGCCTCACCTTGCCTCCTGCAGCCCCCTGCACCCAAATCCAAGTTTACATAGCAACAACTAAATGCTCTATGCCCAGTCTTCTTTTAATCCTCCTTTATCCGCTCTGTCCTGGTACAGCAGTCTCTTTCTACAACACTACACTCAATTCAGCCGTAGATGAGCCAATTCCAGCTGCCTCACAACATCCTTGGCATTGCAAACTCTAAAATCTGGTGCTCAAAATAGATCCACCACTGGCAAAAGTACTTCCATGCCAAGAGCCAAAAAACCTGCTCCACTGCTCTCTTCCTTAGCTTCATTTATTCCGTCTTCTTATCTACACTGCATCATAAACACAGTCATCTGCCCTCTGCTCCTCTCCTCCATCTATCTTCTCTGCTCCCACATCCATTCCTAGTTTTTACTCTCCTGATACTGAGGTCTTTGTACTCCTAACATTCTCTTCCACCTCAAATTACTCCTATTGCTGTTCCCCATGAAATTATCTGTTCCCTACCACCTGATGCTTTCCCATATATAGCTCACCTCTTCAAACGGGATGTAGTCAGCCAGAATGCCAGCACGGGGCCGAAGGATATTCCCACATTCCCACTCGTGAGTGTCCACGACACCCATAGAGTGGGAATAGAACCTGTGGCAAGCGCAGCGAGCCACTGAGCCCGCAGAATGGCAAATGCAGTGAGCCCGCAAAGGGCTTTGTTACGCTTACCCCCCTGCTGGCATTCTGACGGCCGGGATACAGAACCCAACCCCTTCAAACTCTCCCTTTCCTCTGACACATTCCCTTTCATCCTCAAACATGTCATAATCTCTCCACCCCTCTTTATTTGCTTTCAAACTGCTTAGAGTGCATGCTTAACCATTTTTTTCTCCTACAACTCACTGTTTGCTCCACAGTGAATGGTTTTCTTCCATCTACATTACACCCAAGCTGCCCTCACTGATTTAACCAATGATCTGCTCACATGTAGTGCTGGGTACACACTGGCCGATATATTGTGGGCACATCGGTGGGTGTGTATCAGTGATATGTCTGTAAATGAGATCATTCACACACATATTGCACTGCCTGTGCAGCACAGCTGATGCCCAACATATTGGCAGATAAATTGGGGCATCATGCAATGTGTATGGGTGGACAGCCGACCGCCTGTACACTTGCTGCAGAGGCTGCTAGTGACTGACATCACAACTGGGCGTGCTGACAATTGGTAGGTGTGTATGCACTTACCAATCATCAGATAGGTCGGCGGACCAGCTGGATGGCCGAACTGTCATCCTAGTGTGTACCCAGCATAAGTCTAGAGGCCAATGCAGTCATCCTTCTTGACTGCACTGTGATATGCACTACAGTCAGCCAACCATATCTCCTGCACATGCTTCACTCTGTTGGTCATTGTGTCATTCTGCCAAGCTAGCTAACCTCTTACGATTCTGAACAGCCTGTGCCTGGCCCAGGAGCGCTTAGGTGGAGGGGGTAGAGGGGGGGATAGGCAGAGCCGGCCTTAGGCATAGGCAAACTAGGCAATTGCCTAGGGCATTTGATATGCCTAGGGGCATCAGCAGCTTCTGCTGATTAAAATGATATGTGGCATGCCTATATTCTGTGTGTAGCATTTCATATGCAGATACAGCCACAGTCTCACACAGTATATAGGCATGCTGCATATCATTTTAATCAGTAGAAGCTGCTTGTGCATCCTAGCCACATAGTAATGCAAATAAGATGCATTTTCATTAAAAAAAAGATGCCAGATGTTAGCATTGAGGCAAGATTTATGAGGACACATCTGTATCCAAGCAGAGGCAGAGGTCACAGTGTTAGTGGCAGTGTGATTGCTGTGTGCATGTGAGTGGGTTGGTTGTGCAGTAGTGTTCGGAATATGTGTAAGGAGCATTATGTGTGTCATGTAAAAATGCATTAATAATGTGCAACATATGTGTAAGGGGCCACTATGCGTGTCATTATGTGTATAAGGGCATTAATAATGTGCGGCATATGTGTAAAAGGGTACTACTGTATGTGTGTCGGGTGGTCTTCTGTTTGCCGGCGGTCGGGCTCCCGGCGCTCAGTATACCGGCGCCGGGAGCCCGACAGCCGGAATACCGACAATTATTTTCCCTCGTGGGGGTCCACGACCCCCATAGAGGGAGAATAAAATAGTGTGGCGCGCGTAGCGCGCCACCGTGCCCGTAGCGTGGCGAGCGCAGCGAGCCCGCAAGGGGCTCATTTGCGCTCGCCAAGCTGTCGGTAAGCCGGCGGTCGGGCTCCCGGCGCCGGGATGCTGGTCGCCGGGAGCCCAACCGCCGGCCAGCCGTAGTGAACCCTGTGTGTCATTATGTGTATAGAGGCACTAATAATGTGCAGCAAATGTGTAGGGGGCACTATGTGTGTCATTATGTGTATAAGGGCATTAATAATGTGCAGCTTATGTGTAAGGGACATTATGTGTAAAAGGGCATTAATAAAGGTTGTCATAATGTGTAAGGCGCATTATGTTTATAAGGACATTAATGATGTGTCTCATATGTGTAAGGGGCATTACTGTGTGGAATTATGTGTATAAATGCATTACTAATGTGTGGCATTATGTGTATAAGGTGCTCTACTATGTGGCGTTGCGTATAGAATGGGCACTACTGTGTCGTCTAATTTGAATAAAGAGTAATAGGGTGTGATGTAATGTGAATAAGGGGCTCTACTGTGAGTAGTAACGTTTATAAGATAAAGTGATACTACTGTGGGATGTAATATGAATTATGAACACTATCGCATGATCAAATGTGAATAAAGTTGCAGTACTGTGTGGCGTAATTGGAATTGGGGTTACTATTGTGTGGCCATGCCCCTTGCCAGCAAAAACACACCCCTTTTTGGGCTGTGCGCCAAATGTGCAAACTGTTCCTATTTAAAATATAGGGGGTACAAACACCAAAATAAGGACTGCTATGGGTGAGGGGTGATGGTGCTGGAAAAGAGGTGCAAGGTCAGAGGCGGAACCAGCGGTGGTGCTAGGGGGCACCAGCCAAAATCTTGCCTAGGGCATCATATTGGTTAGGGCCGGCTCTGGGGATAGGGTACAAACTACCATGCCTCCCTTTGTCCGCGCTCCTTTAGTACCTGGGCTCCGTGAATGTCTCAACAGCCCTAGTCTTATCCTTAGTTTATGCGTCATCTCTCGTGTCTCCAAGTTATCTGTCATGCTCCACCCTTATGGAATTTACAACCCCACCAGGCCCGAATCCCACCTAACCTTCAGTCTTTCAAACAATCTCTTAAAACCCACCTTTTCGGTATAGCCTTTCCCAAAACCATCTGATATTACTTCTTCCGGGGGGTAACAGTCCTGATGTTTCAGCTCAAAATTCTAGCATTAATAGCCATTACAAAAAGCTACTAGCAAACATCAAATCTGTTCACGAATGTTCAGTAACCTTTCCTGATGCATCTATGTTTCTGTAATCCATTGTTTTGGAAAACAGGAAACTAATATGGCATGTGACTTCCTGTGGATATGATAAATCAGAGACAGGCTGCTACATGTTACCAACTGCTCATCGGTGCTGCGGTCCAAGGCAGCGGGAAGATGCCAGTACCCACCCGTTTGTGGAGACGCTCTGCTTCTTCCTGATATGCAGCAAGCTGTTGTTTCCATTGTTTGACATTGGCAGTAGACTCCAGCAAGGCTGCTGTGAGTTTGGCATTATTTCCTTTAAGTGTAGCCAGTTCTGCTTCCCAGTGCTTGTTAATTGCAGAACTGCTATAACAAAAAAACAAAATAAAAAAAAGAAGATTTTAAATGATAGTTCAATGAGCAACAGTAGCATATGCACTGTTCATACAGGAAAGAAAAAATATTGATTAGATCCTGTGTGTTTCATGAATTTTACATGGAAATGAATATTACTAAATGTCCATGTTGCAGACAGTGATGTAATGAAAGTGTAACAGTGCAGCAAGCTCATCTAACATTAGATATTAGCTCAGAGGTTCTCAAACTCGGTCCTCGTGGGCCCACACAGTGCATGTTTTGCAGGTCTCCTCACAGAATCGCAAGTGACATAATTAGCTCCACCTGTGGACCTTTTAAAATGTGTCAGTGAGTAATTAATACACCTGTGCACCTGCTGGGTTACCTGCAAAACATGCACTGTGTGGGCCCACGAGGACCGGGTTTGAGAACCTCTGTATTAGCTGCTAGTATAGTGCAATGGGAAAAGGCAATTAAATGATTACTGATTGATTACCAAATGGTACACTGTTATCTTGAGAGAAATGTAATGGACTTGTTTGCCAATATTTCTGTTGTACTGCGATTTAAAGCGGAGATTTACTAAAGGCAAAACATGGCATGTTTTAACTTTAGTGAAATTGCCCCTTTAAATTCCGCTGCAAAAATCACAGGAAAATGCAAGTTTGAACAAAACGCAGTTCACTGCGTGTCACCCCTTGTCCCTCCACCGTGCAATATATGTATAAATCACCCAGATATATTATGTATAATATTATTATTATTATTATTATTATTATTATTATAATACAGTATCCCTTTAGTCCAGGACACCTATAATTTACATTCTGTGGCTGATTAAAACCAGGTGAAATACAGACTTAAATTTACCCATCCAAAGTACCTAGGTGCCCTGGATTAAAGGGCTATGTATACTATACAGTTAGCTGCATACGGTAGATTAGTATACACTGGGCATAGTGTCCAATATCTTTAAGAAATAAGCATCGCAGACCACACATAGCATTGGCGGGGGAAGGAAGGGGGGGTCTATTAACACATATAATCCTATCTTTAATGTTGTATGTAATATGTGTGATGGCTGCCTGACCCCAGGGGATCAGCTTCTCCTTCCTGTATAAGCTCGCTCCCAGACTCACATTGGTTAGCTTCACAGATGTCTGGAGGTGGGCTTATACAGGATTGATGTGATACACACAGCACTGCTGAGCCCTGAGGACAGGCAGCCATCACACATATTACATACAACATTAAAGGTACGTTTATATGTGTAAACCTCTCTCATGCTATGTGTGGTCTGTGTTGCAGCCCACGGGGAGCAACTGCCACTGGACACAAGTATACTATTAATGGAAACAGAGTCAGACTGGCCCACAGGGGAACAGGGGAAACCCCCAGTGAGCCCCACTGCCTGAATGCCCACCCCCTCCTCTAGGGATCAGGGGGTCTAATCATAAAGCAAAGAAAGGCCCTGTTTTGTTGAAAACAGGGCTTTTCTCAGCATTGGGCTATTCACAAAGCAGGTTACTGTGGAGAATGGTGAGAGCGATTCATGAAAGGATGGAAAGCTCAGCTTTCCGCCTCTCCACAGAGCTCAGACTCGCCATCTCAGGATAACGTAATCTGAACTTTAGCGCGAAACGCCAGGGATGCTCTATGCTTCCCTGCCCGCCATCCGCCGCTAGCTCCGCCCCTTAACTCCCAGCAGACCTTGCACCCTCCCGGAACCTCAGCCGCTAGCACATGCTCAGAACGGACCTGGCCTCTTCGCAAAGGGGACCGCAGGAGAAGACCTCACCGCTGGAGCCTTGAATTGGGTAAATAATATGCATGAATTGCTACTTATCAAAGCTATGTATTGCACCAAACTGATGTGATGTACACTGTAGAGTGATAAATAACAATTCACGTTTCATTGTCTACATGAACAGACCCCCAGGTTCCAGACTGTGCACTTAAATTATACATTATACATATCTTACATTATACTGCATAGAACTTTGGTGTATTCTCTAAAGTGCATTGCTATTATTAATCTGGTACATTATCATGCATGGACTATCAGTATTTACTATATATATTAATCAAGGGGCCCAGACAATTCACTCTGTAATGGTTAGCCAAGCCACATGGGCCCCTACCACTTACTGCATTTCCCCGGTGAGCCCTTCGGGCCGGGAGGCATTTGATATGCCGGCTGCCGGGATCCCGGCGCTCACCATACCGACGCCGGAATCCCGACAGCCATCATACCGACAACTATTCTCCCTCTTGGGGTGTCCATGACACCCCTGGAGGGAGAACAAATAGCGTGGGGCTCTTTTGCGCAAGGGGCTCTTTTGCGCTCACCCCACTGCCTGCATACCGGCGGTCGGGATCCCAAGCGCCGGTATAACATACTACACCCCTTCATGCCACAGTCTGACACTGAATGCAAATGATAATAAAGAAAAGAACTGAAGGAGATAGGGCTATATGAGACTAAATTAAATTGAACGTACAGTGCCTTGCCAAAGTATTCACCCCTTTTGCATTTTTCATGTTTTGTTGCCTCACAACCTGGAATTAAAATGGATTGGTTGAAGGTTTGCATCATTTCAGTCACAGAACATGCCTACAACTTTAAAGATGTTTTTTTTTATTGTGAAGCAAACAATAAATCGGACAAAATAACAGAAAACTTCAGCGTGCATAACTATTCACTATTCACCCGCCTAAAGTCAGTACTTTGCATAGCCACCTCTTGCGGCAATTACAGCTGCAAATCGCTTCGTATAAGTCTCTATGAGCTTGCCACATCTTGCCACTGGGATTTTTGCCCATTCCTCAAGGCAAAACTGCTCCAGCTCCTTCATGTTGGATGGTTTCCGCTTGTGAACAGCAATCTTCAAGTCTGACCACAGATTCTCAATTGGATTGAGATCTGGGCTTTGACTAGGCCATTCCAACACCTTTAAATGTTTCCCCTTAAACCACTCGAGTGTTGCTTTAGCAGTATGTTTCGGGTCATTGTCCTGCTGGAAGGTGAACCTCCGTCCCAGTTTCAAATCACAGGCAGACTGAAACAGGTTATGCTCAAGAGTATCCCTGTATTTAGCACCATCCATCTTTCCCTCGACTCAAAAGTTTCCCAGTCCCTGCTGCTGAAAAACATCCCCACAGCATGATGCTGCCACCACCATGTTTCACTGTGGGGATGGTGTTCTTGGGGTGATGGGATGTGTTGGGTTTGCAGCACCAGACATAGCATTTCCTTGGTGGCTGAAAAGTTCAATTTTAGTTTCATCTGACCAGAGCACCTTCCTCCATACATTTGGGGAGTCATCCACGTGCCTTTTGACAAACTCAAATCAAAACGTGTCTTCTTATTTTTAACACTAAGTAATGGCTTTTTTCTGGCCACTCTTCCATAAAGCCCAGCTCTGTGGAGTGTACGGCTTATTGTGGTCACATGCGCAGATACACCAGTCTCTGCTGTGGAACTCTGCAGCTCCTTCAGGGTTACCTTTGGTCTCTGTGCTGCCTCTCTGATTAATGCCCTCCTTGCCCGGTCTGTGAGTTTTGGTGGCCAGCCCTCTCTTGGCAGGTTTGTTGTGGTACCCTGTTCTTTCCATTTGGAGATGATGGATTTGATGGTGCTCTGGGGGATCATCAAAGATTTGGATATTTTTTTATAACCCAACCCTGACTTGTACTTCTCAACAACTTTGTCCCTGACTTGTTTGGAGAGCTCCTTGGTCTTCATGGTGTGATGCCTATTGCTTAGTGGTGTTACAGCCTCTGGGGCCTTTCAGAAAAGGTGTGTTTATACTGAAAAATTATTACCCCTTTCACATCGCACTAAAAACCCGGTATCGACACGGCATATTGCCGTGTCGAAACGGGTCCGTGTGCGATGTGAAAGGTCCTTTGGTGAATTAGCGGGTCGTCTGACCCGGTAATTCAACCCGGTAAAAAAGAAGGGTTATTACCGGGTTGATTACTGGGTCAGGTGCAGTGTGAATGGGAGCCGTTCCGATGCGACACGGCTCCCATTCACAGTATACGCAGAGGCGGCGCAGTAGATGAGTTCATCTCCCGGCGCCGCCTCCACCCCCGCCCCTGCTGCTGCTGCGCCCTCCGCTGCTCTGGCAACCGACCCGGTATATTGCCGGGTCGGAAAGCCAGCAACGGAGCGCAAATGCCGGATCCCACCCGGTAAGTACACGTTTCTCTTACCGGGTAGGATACGGCATTTGCGATCTGAATGCAGCAAATGTGACACTTTAGATTGCACACAGGTGGACTTCATTTCACTAATTATGTGACTTCTAAAGGTAATTTGTTGCACCAGAACCTTTGAGGGGCTTCATAGCAAAGGGGGTGAATACATATGCACATGCCAATTTTCCAATTTTTATTTATAAAAATTATTTTTTATATATTTTTTTGTGCAGATAAAATTCAGATAAATAAATAAATTACAGGTTGTAATGTAACAAAATAGGTAAAAAGCCAAGGGGGTGAATACTTAAGCAAGGCACTGTATCAGTTTAATCATAACAATTTTAGCATACTTATGTGTGCACAGTGCTCCTTTAAGATGTATTGGCTCAATAGTACACATCATCTAGTTCACATCCCTCAGTAGAGGTTTCAGCAACAGTTCTATAAATTACTTTTGATCTTAGCAGTCAGTGTTCAGCTTTAATCATGCATAAATCTGCAAACAGTTCAAAGCACATCACCCATTTTACACAGAGTGATAGGGACAGGTTTATTTAACGGAGGAGAGAGCAATAGTCAAATATATTTAGAATCAGAAAAATATGTTTTTGTTTGCTACCCTTCTTTTTATGGCACCAGTGTAAGGGGGGTAATTCTGAGTTAATTGCAGCAGGAACTTTGGCCCTCATTCCGAGTTGTTCGCTCGTTATTTTTCTTCGCATCGGTGCGATTTTCAGCTAACTGCGCATGCGCAATGTTCGCACTGCGGCTGCGTCAAGTAAATTTGCTAAGAAGTTAGGTATTTTACTCACGGCATTACAAGGTTTTTTCTTCGTTCTGGTGATCGGAGTGTGATTGACAGGAAGTGGGTGTTTCTGGGCGGAAACTGACCGTTTTATGGGTGTGTGTGAAAAAACGCTGCCGTTTCTGGGAAAAACGCGGGAGTGGCTGGAGAAACGGGGGAGTGTCTGGGTGAACGCTGGGTGTGTTTGTGACGTCAAACCAGGAACGAAACTGACTGAACTGATCATAGTGGCAGAGTAAGTGTCGAACTACTCAGAAACTGCTAATAAATTTCTATTCGCAATTTTGAGAATCTTTCGTTCGCAATTCTGCTAAGCTAAGATTCACTCCCAGTAGGCGGCGGCTTAGCGTGTGCAATGCTGCTAAAAGCAGCTTGCGAGCGAACAACTCGGAATGAGGGCCTTTGTTAGCAGTTGGGCAAAACCATGGGGGGAATTTCAAGTTGATCGCAGCAGGATTTTTTTTTAGCAGTTGGGCAAAACCATGTGCACTGCAGGGGAGGCAGATATAACATGTGCAGATAGAGTTAGATTTGGGTGGGTTATTTTATTTCTGTGCAGGGTAAATACTGGCTGCTTTATTTTTACACTGCAAATTAGATTGCAGATTGAACACACCACACCCAAATCTAACTCTCTCTGCACATGTTATATCTGCCTCCCCTGCAGTACACATGGTTTTGCCCAACTGCTAAAAAAAAATCCTGCTACGATCAACTTGGAATTACCCCCAAGTGCACTGCAGGGGAGGCAGATATAACATGTGCAGAGAGAGTTAGATTTGGGTGGGGTGTGTTCAATCTGCAATCTAAATTGCAGTGTAAAAATAAAGCAGCCAGTATTTACCCTGCACAGAAACAAAATAACCCACCCAAATCTAACTCTCCCTGCACATGTTATATCTGCCACACCTGCAGTGCACATGGTTTTGCCCAACTGCTAACAAAGTTCCTGCTGCGATCAACTCAGAATTACCCCCAATATGCAGTGCTTTGCAAAGTGAGTTTTAGTCATTCACATCAGTCCATGCATCCATGGGGCTTACAGTCTAAATGATCAACCGCACAAAAACAGACACATACTACCAACCAAGTACTAGTGCTGCGGATGCTGCCAGGAAAAACCTAACCTTTTTTTCCAGAGACCCACTGGTGATGAGGATGAGTCCACCCAGTGCACCAGTGAGACAACATTTTGACATCTGGTCAGGTCTCAAACAATTGGCCAACATTAGTGACACCTCTACCATGACTCAATATGATATAGTAACCATCCATAGAATGGTGGAGGATTATTTTAATGTGTACAAATGAGCATGTCAGACAGTCCCATTGACTACTGGGAGGAAAAAAAGGCAAGTTGGGGCCCACTGTATAAACTAGCTATGCTTTGCTTAAGCTGCCCACCCACCCACCAGTGTGTACTCGGAAAGAGTTTTCAGCACATCTGTAAACCTTGTGAGTGATCAGCGAAGGAGGCTACGTCCTTAAAATGTGGAAAAGATGATGTTCATGAAAATGAACTACAAATTCCATGAGGAAGACCGTTCCCGTCAATTACATCAAAATACAGAACTTTTCTGTAATGGTGGAATTCCAGTGGGGATGAGTTAATAAATCAGAACCAAAACCAAAACACCTCATTAATGCAGATCCAAAACCAAAACACAGGGGTAGGCGCACATCTCTACTTCTAATACCCATTTCCCACCAAATTGGCGGGTCCGGCCCAGGTTTTCAAACATGTTTCCAACTCGTGTCACAGCTGGGTGAGACTGTTCACACCGCGTGATAGACCTAGCATATTAACGGGTAAACCTCTTTCAGACTGCACCCGTGTGCAGTTTGCCTGTCGGCACTTGGAAATGACATCATCATCTTTAAGCGCCGGTTATCCGGCTCTCCGTATACTTTTAGTCATCCGACCCACTGTTCACACCGCATACTGCGATCCAACCTGAATAAGCTCCTTCTTTAGTATTTTGGTGATCTGGACTTGAAAAGTCAGGGCTACCAATTTCCATGCTCATACTGGGATCGGGGAGCCAGATCACGCATGCATTGCCTGATAACTGGTTGGTGTGGCGAGTGGACAGACTGATGGCCTACTGTATGTCGCTGGGGAACTGAGCATTTCTGAGATGCAACAGTAATGGGGTTTTTTTTTTTAAATAAATTAAGATTTTCAAGAGTTATGATGAACAGTGATATAAAATATTTATCTCTTAGGGTTATAATACACTTCTAATTATATATATATATATATATATATATATATATATATTAGGGATGGGCGGGTTCGGTTCCTCGGGATCCGAACCCCCCCGAACTTCACCTATTTTACACGGTTCCGAGGCAGCCTCGGATCCTCCCGCCTTGCTCGGTTAACCAGAACGCGCCCGAACGTCATCATCCCGCTGTCGGATTCTCGCGAGATTCGTATTCTATATAAAGAGCCACGCGTCGCCGCCATTTGATTGAACGGAGAGGACGTGAAAAGCTCCGTAATCTGTGCTCAGTGTGCTGAAAATATCTGTGCTCAGTGTGCTGCAAATAATATGTGCTCAGTGTGCTGCAAATATCTGATCAGTGTGCTGCATTGTGGGGACTGGGGACCACCAGTATATAATAATATATACTTTTCTATAGCTTCTATACTGCTTGTCAGGACACATGGTCACAGTTACACCGCTCTGTACTGATATATACAGTAATATATATACTTTTCTATAGCTTCTATACTGCTTGTCAGGACACATGGTCACAGTTACACTGCTCTGTACTGATATATACAATAATATAAATACTTTTCTATAGCTTCTATACTGCTTGTCAGGACACATGGTCACAGTTACACTGCTCTGTACTGATATATACAATAATATATATACTTTTCTATAGCTTCTATACTGCTTGTAAGGACACATGGGTCACAGTTACACCGCTCTGTACTGATATATACAATAATATATATACTTTTCTCATTTTCTATAGCTTCTATACTGCTTGTCAGGACACATGTGTCACAGTTACACTGCTCTGTACTGATATATACAATAATATATATACTTTTCTATAGCTTCTATACTGCTTGTCAGGACACACGGGTCACAGTTACACCGCTCTGTACTGATATATACAATAATATATATACACTTTTCTATAGCTTCTAGTATTACAGTGCAGCATTTTGGTGACCAACAGTATACATATATAGTACAGTACAGTAGGCCATTGCTATTGATATATTACTGGCATATAATTCCACACATTAAAAAATGGAGAACAAAAATGTGGAGGGTAAAATAGGGAAAGATCAAGATCCACTTCCACCTCGTGCTGAAGCTGCTGCCACTAGTCATGGCCGAGACGATGAAATGCCATCAACATCGTCTGCCAAGGCCGATGCCCAATGTCATAGTAGAGAGCATGTAAAATCCAAAAAACAAAAGTTCAGTAAAATGACCCAAAAATCAAAATTAAAAGCGCCTGATTAGAAGCGTAAACTTGCCAATATGCCATTTACGACACGGAGTGGCAAGGAACGGCTGAGGCCCTGGCCTATGTTCATGGCTAGTGGTTCAGCTTCACATGAGGATGGAAGCACTCATCCTCCCGCTCGAAAAATGAAATGACTTAAGCTGGCAAAAGCACAGCAAAGAACTGTACGTTCTTCTAAATCACAAATCCCCAAGGAGAGTCCAATTGTGTCGGTTGCGATGGCTGACCTTCCCAACACTGGACGGGAAGAGGTGGCGCCTTCCACCATTTGCACGCCCCCTGCAAGTGCTGGAAGGAGCACCCGCAGTCCAGTTCCTGATAGTCAAATTGAAGATGTCACTGTTGAAGTACACCAGGATGAGGATATGGGTGTTGCTGGCGCTGAGGATGAAATTGACAAGGAGGATTCTGATGGTGAGGTGGTTTGTTTAAGTCCGTAGGACGAATATGGCCATTGACATGCCTGGTCAAATTACAAAAAAAATCACCTCTTCGGTGTGGAATTATTTTAACAGAAATGCGGACAACAGGTGTCAAGCCGTGTGTTGCCTTTATCAAGCTGTAATAAGTAGGGGTAAGGACTTTAACCACCTAGGAACATCGTCCCTTATACATCACCTGGAGCGCATTCATCAGAAGTCATTGACAAGTTCAAAAACTTTGGGTGACAGCGGAAGCAGTCCACTGACAACTATGTCCCTTCCTCTTGTAACCAAGCTCCTGCAAACCACACCACCAACTCCCTCAGTGTCAATTTCCTCCTTAGACAGGAAAGCCAATAGTCCTGCAGGCCATGTCACTGTCAAGTCTGACGAGTTCTCTCCTGTCTGGGATTCCTCAGATGCATCCTTGAGTGTAACGCCTACTGCTGCTAGCACTGCTGTTGTTGCTGCTGGGAGTCGATCGTCATCCCAGAGGGGAAGTCGGAAGACCACTTGTACTACTTCCAGTAAGCAATTGACTGTCCAACAGTCCTTTGCGAGGAAGATGAAATATCACAGCAGTCATCCTGCTGCAAAGCGGATAACTCAGGTCTTGGCAGCTGCGGTGGTGTTAAACGTGTGTCCGGTATCCACCGTTAATTCACAGGGAATTAGAGAATTGCTCGAGGTACTGTGTCCCCGGTACCAAATACCATCTAGGTTCCATTTCTCTAGGCAGGCGATACCGAGAATGTACATAGATGTCAGAAAAAGAGTCACCAGTGTCCTAAAAAATGGAGTTGTACCCAATGTCCACTTAACCACGGACATGTGGGCAAGTGGAGCAGGGCAGACTCAGGACTATATGACTGTGACAGCCCACTGGGTAGATGTATTGCCTCCCGCAGCAAGAACAGCAGCGGCGGCACCAGTAGCAGCATCTCGCAAACGCCAACTCGTTCCTAGGCAGGCTACGCTTTGTATCACCGCTTTCCATAAGAGGCACACAGCTGACAACCTCTTACGGAAACTGAGGAACATCATCGCAGAATGGCTTACCCCAATTGGACTCTGCTGGGGATTTGTGACATCGGACAATGCCACCAATATTGTGCGTGCATTACATGTGGGCAAATTCCAGCACGTCCCATGTTTTGCACATACATTGTATTTGGTGGTGCAGAATTTTTAAAAAAATGACAGGGGTGTGCAAGAGATGCTGTCGGTGGCCTGAAGAATTGCGGGCCACTTTCGGCATTCAGCCACCGTGTGCCGAAGACTGGAGCATCAGCAAACACTCCTGAACCTACCCCGCCATCAGCTGAAGCAAGAGGTGGTAACGAGGTGGAATTCAACCCTCTATATGCTTCAGAGGATGGAGGAGCAGCAAAAGGCCATTCAAGCCTATACATCTGCCTACGATATAGGCAAAGGAGGGGGAATGCACCTGACTCAAGCGCAGTGGAGAATGATTTCAACGTTGTGCAAGGTTCTGCAACCCTTTGAACTTGCCACACGTGAAATCAGTTCAGACACTGCCAGCCTGAGTTAGGTAATTCCCCTCATCAGGCTTTTGCAGAAGAAGCTGGAGAGATTGAAGGAGAAGCTAAAATGGAGCGATTCCGCTAGGCATGTGGGACTTGTGGATGGAGCCCTTAATTCGCTTAACCAGGATTCACGGGTGGTCAATCTGTTGAAATCAGAGCACTACATTTTGGCCACCGTGCTCGATCCTAGGTTTAAAGCCTACGTTGTATCTCTCTTTCCGGCAGACACAAGTCTGCAGATGTTCAAAGACCTGCTGGTGAGACACTTGTCAAGTCAAGTGGAAGGTGACCCGCCAACAGCTCCTCCTTCACATTCTCCCGCAACTGGGGCTGCGAGGAAAAGGCTAAGAATTCCGAGCCCACCCGCTGGCGGTGATGCAGGGCAGTCTGGAGCGAGTGCTCACATCTGGTCCGGACTGAAGGACCTGCCAACGATTACTGACATGTCGTCTACTGTCACTGCATATGATTCTGTCACCATTGAAAGAATGGAGGAGGATTATATGAGTGACCGCATCCAAGTAGGCACGTCAGACAGTCCGTACGTATACTGGCAGGAAAAAGAGGCAATTTGGAGGCCAATGTACAAACTGGCTTTATATTACCTAAGTTGCCCCCCCTCCAGTGTGTACTCCGAAAGAGTGTATGCAGCCAGTCACCTTGTCAGCAATTGGCGTACGAGGTTACTTCCAGAAAATGTGGAGAAGATGATGTTCATCAAAATGAATTATAATCAATTCCTCCGTGGAGACATTCACCAGCAATTGCCTCCAGAAAGTACACAGGGACCTGAGATGGTGGATTCCAGTGGGGACGAATTAATAATCTGTGAGGAGGGGGATGTACACAGTGAAAGGGGCGAGGAATCGGATGATGAGGAGGAGGTGGACATCTTGCCTCTGTAGGGCCAGTTTGTGCAAGGAGAGATTGATTGCTTCTTTTTTGGTGGGGGCCCAAACCAACCAGTCATTTCAGCCACAGTCGTGTGGCAGGCCCTGTCACTGAAATTATGGGTTTGTTAAAGTGTGCATGTCCTTTTTATACAACATAAGGGTGGGTGGGAGGGCCCAAGGACAATTCCATCTTGCACCTCTTTTTTTTAATTTATCTCTGCATCATGTGATGTTTGGGGCTAATTTTTTTAAGTGCCATCCTGTTTTACACTGCAGTGCCACTCCTAGATGGGCCAGGTGTTTATGCCGGCCACTTGGGTCGCTTAGCTTAGTCATCCAGCAACCTCGGTGCAAATTTTAGGACTAAAAATAATATTGTGAGGTGTGAGGTGTTCAGAATAGACTGGAAATTAGTGGAAATTATGGTTATTGAGGTTAATAATACTATGGGATCAAAATTACACCCAAATTCTATGATTTAAGCTGTTTTTGAGGGGTTTTTGAAAAAAAACACCCGAATCCGACAAAAAATTTTCAGGGAGGTTTTGCCAAAATGCGTCCGAATCCAAAACACGGCCGCGGAACCGAATCCAAAACCAAACCCGAATAATGTCCGGTGTACATCTCTAATATATATATATATAGTTTCAGATTATATTGTAAACTATGTAGATTAGCCATGTGAAGCCAGAGGCACTGCATCAGTATTTTGCACTAAAAGTTCTATTATAAACAAGTTGATATTGTGTCATTGTTATTGTCGCCCTTTTGACTATGCCATTACATTACTGGCAGTTTTTGGCTTATCAGAATTATACGTTATGCTTGTCCCATGATGAACTTGGACCTTTTATACAAATGCTTTCCAAAATGTGTATACATATTGGCACCTGTGCCTTGAGGAGTACAGTTGCTAGTCTGTGGGGTTTATTATAAGTATCATTAGAGTGTGAGGAGTGCTTTAACAGAACATAGAGGTCTATATCAGTAACCAGAGTATCTGAATGAGACCCACCCAAGCACAGGGACAACATACAAACCCCTCAGTTAGGGTATAGGTGGGAATCTAAACCAAAACGTCACTGATTTGAAGTGGTAATGTTAACCACTACGCTAACCGTGCCACCCTGTATACATTTTTTTGTCATTTTATGTTAGTAAGTTTACTTAGGACGGATATGTCTGTCAATGTCTCTTAGATATCTGAATGACGGCAATATTCTCTAGAACCAAGAACCTTCCCCCCACACCATCACAAACTCAATGTTCTGACAGTCGAATAAAAGTGCAAAATTCTGAAAAGTGTCTTCCTCTCCACACTACAAACTATCAACGTAACCTGAATAAATTCTCTGTCTCAACAAGAGACAGAGAAACCGATAACATTTGTTGCACACATCTAATCATTTTGCAAATGCTGGTATGAGATGTAAATGTGGAAGCACACCGGAACCTTTCCTGGATTGTAATGTTCAATATTTGGCACCCAAAGGGAAAGACATACCTACCCCTGGTGAACAGCACCAACCACTCACCAATCATATAACCACAAAATGCTTTTAGTACTCTGGCCAATGTTATCAACCAATCAGAGTGCCACAAACCCGCTATGTGGCTTTTGATACTCTGACTGATGCAAGGTACCCACTAGATTTACTGCATTCTAAGGGGTCTATTCATAAAGCAGTGAAAAGAGTTGAGAAGTGAACCTGTGGAGAAGTTGCCCATGGCAACCAATCAGCTGCTCTGTACAATTGTATAGTATGCAAATTATAAATGTTACTTCAATGCTGATTGGTTGACATGGGCAACTTCTCCACTGGCTCACTTATCCACACTTTTCACTGCTTCATGAATAGACCCCTAATTGCTGAATGTCACCATGTTAAACTGATGCCGAATTGTTAACCATGTCTGGTTGCTAATGTTGAGAATGAAAATTATACTACATCAAACTATTCATACTTATTGAAATTTCCTAGCAAAGATGTGGCTAGGGGAGGTCCAGGATGAAGAGCAGGGGATTGCTAATGATAATTTATTCATCGTGGCCCAACTCCTGTTACATAATTCCACAATTTGCAGCACTAAGTCACGTAAAATAAGACCACCATGACATATTTCAAAGAATATCTTGGTATCATTGCCTCGCCCACTTCCCAGGAGTATGGGCGGGGCCAAGGAGGGCTGACTACTCTCCTGAGATCTGGGAGAGTAGGTAAGTGAGACACTGAATATGGTAAAGGTAAAAGAAATATCTATACTAACAAATCATTCTGGAGTTTAAATATTGCCCAAGGTACTAGAATACATTGACTAAAATTGTAGGTGCGAACTTTGCACTGAATCAGCTATTAGCTCTTATTTGTCTAGTTCATGGAAGAGAATGAAAGCGAGTGTCTGATTGGTTCAAATGATTTATTCCAAATGATGCACCTGAATGCAATTTTAGTAAATAAACCCCCGGTTACTTAAATGGGATAAGCTTTCTGTAAATAATGGCAACATACAACCAGGAGGGAAATAAAATAAATATATTTTTCTTTTGCAGACAGAGAGCTGCTGTGATATCTGAAGAAAGATAAGCTACTGCAATTACAGGTACATTATATTACAATATTACAAAATACCCTTTGACTATGGCCCCCCTTTAATGTGGCGATTCACGTCCTTGTGACAACAAAACCACTCAAATGGAATTAGGGTTCCCTAAAAATAAAGCACAAATGCGTCCCAGTGAGTCCTATTTCAAACACTCACAGTTCTCCTGATTAATTTAATTGCGTACATCAATGCTATTTCAAGCTGTTAGACCATAAACCCAGCTGAATGAGCTTCTCTCCATGTTGGAAATTATCATTAGAATTAATGCTAGTCATTAAAGAAGTACCTTCTCTATCTGTGCGTCGGATCAGAATTCACTGCCAAAGGCTATGAAAGCAGTTTTATTTTCTGCAAAGTAGGTCAGTTATGAAAAATAAATCCCATTAGTATCACCATATGGATTATTATTTGGTGCAGAAGATAAGCATACAATTATTTAAGCTCACCAAAAAAAATAAAAAACGCAGTGCAAGAGATTATATGGAACATACCGTAGCTTTCTTTGTAAGGTATTATCCCACTCAGGTACAGAATAGAAACAAACATTCTATTGAGATTTGCAGAGGATGTTTTCATAGAGAACGCCGCACCAATAAAAAAATAAAAAATAAAAACACATCATTTCTAATAAGATGATCTCTGCATATTATTGGAATTATTGTTTTTATTTTATAAATAATCATTTATCAAACGTATGTGATCTGTGCTGGAGATTTTATTAAACATGTATCAAGCATATTAAAAAGGACAGGACCCCCTGCCCTCCAGTTAGTTTTGCTTTGCTGTAATAAAATAGAGAACAGTTAACCCTTGCCCTGCCCCTGTGCTGTGACTGCAATATGAAAGCAGCAGAAATGCCTTTTGCATTAAGTATCATTACTCTTTAAGGAAAATTCATCCACAGTACTGTCTATATCAGTATTCAAAGTGAATACTAGTTGGACTATAGGTAAGAAGATACTATTTGCTGTGTCCATGATCAGTCCACTGTCACAATAAATGCCAGAGTCCCTTATGGGCATTTCGTCCTGGGAATCAGCATTATGTGTGAGAGGAACGTATGCTGCATTCCCAGCGCAGTGTAAAAAGCCCTTGGGGGCAAGGCATCATGGGTAGATGTAAAACAGATGCTTCTACAAGACCTTATGGGCCCTACACAGAGCCGGCCCTAACCAATATGATGCCCTAGGCAAGATTTTGGCTGGTGCCCCCTAGTACCGCCGCTAGTTCTGCAGGAGATGCCTGGCATGAGTCAGCTGGCAGCTCTGCTAACGATGGGTGCATTTTGTTTATGAAAATGCATCTTACTTGCATTACTATATGGCTAGGATGCACAAGCAGCTTCTGCTGATTAAAATTATATCCAGCATTCCTGTGCGACTGCAGCTGTATCTGCATACGAAATACTACATTACAGTGATTTCCAGGAATACACGCAACGTAGCATTTCGTATGCAGATACAGTCGCAGTCACACACAGAATATAGGCATGCTGCATATTATTTTAATCAGCAGGAGCTGCTGGTGCCCCTAAGCATACCAAATGCCCTAGGCATTTGCCTAGTTTGCCTATGCCTAAGGCCGGCTCTGGCCCTACACACTGGCAGATAATACTGAAAGATATGAATGATCTCGTTCATTAATGAACAAGATACCATTCATATCTTTCAGTGTAGAGGCACCAGCGATGAACGATGTGCAGCCCCGCGCTCGTTCATCGCTGGTGCCCCGTCGCTTGTGCATGCAGGCCAATATGGACCATATCGTCCATATTTGCCTGCACTGCTATGCAGCGGGTGACGGGGGGAGTGAAGAAACTTCACTTCCCCGTCACTACCCCCACGCCACCGGGTCAATCTTCGGCCGTATCCGCCGTCGGGCAGCTCAGCGGGGGATCGCGCTGTGTGTTGGGCCCATTACAGTAAATATGCATTGTTTCACATATTAACTTTCAATTATTTTAGTGAAATTAGTTTATCAGCATTTGACTAATAAGCAGACAATTTAAATCTTGTGAGTTCCCTCTTGTCGTCCGACTAAGCACTAAGAGTCTCTTTATGGCAAGTATTCCTTATTGAGTTTACTAAAATCCAAAAATGGCCATGGTGTGCCTTCAGGACCATTCCAACTGAATTAATGTGGAATCATGTTTCATATTATTGCATTATTAGCAATGTGTGGTACTCCAGCCATTGGTATACCTATAATGGGTGCACGGTGTGCAGTGCACAAGGGTCCCTGGGTCCAGGGGGGCCCACAGGGCACACCTATATAATAATACTTACCTCACCGCAGAGGCCAGCGCAGCAGACAGAAATCACTGGGAAAATTGAGCTGCGGCCATTTTCACGGTGATTTGCGCATGCGCAATAGAGATGTCACTTGGTACAAGGCATTGGCGCCATGTTCCCGGAGACTTGTACATGTGCAGTAGACTCTTTACTGTGCTGACAGAGAGAAGGGGGTCCGCACAGAGCCTGCACACAGGGCCCCTTCTCTCTTAAATCGCCCCTGACTCCAGTTTAGGGTGGCCAATCCCGGTCCATTCTTTCAATCCCGGGAATCGGGATTGAAAAATTATCAATCCCGGGATTGGCTTCTTTTCAATGTGTCCCACCCCCGCCCAGCCCAGATAACTCACCCTAATCTGTACAGGAGGGCGGGTGGGCCACTTGCTGTGAGGTGCGGCTGGCTGCAAAGCTTGACCTCTGATTTCACGTCATGCTGCGCAGTGCGCAGAGTCGGAGCGAGAGGAGCAGGGGAAGCCGGCAGCGTCTGAGCCTCCTGAGGACGCTCAACGCTGCCCAGCATAGAAAAAACTAAGGTGGTGGCCAATCCCGAAATCCCCGGAATTGGAAGCTCCAATCCCAGGATTGAATCCTGGCTAATTTTAGGCCGGGATCCCGTCGATCCTGACCCTGGGATTGGCCACCCTACTCCAGCTGCTGAGGAACTATACATGCCATTGCGCCCTTGCTGTTAGGACCTGCTATAAAGGCATTATGGAATGCTGGGCTATGTAGTTCTACAGGAGCTGTAGTGCCACACACTGCTTATCCCTGCTGTACTGGAAAGTCTGATTAAAATCAATAGTCTTTCTTTTTCCCAATCAACGTGCTTGGACAAGACATATTGTACAACTATTGCAGACCACCATCACCAATTCCATGACCGTATTCACTAATACTTGATCTAGGTGTTATATCCAAGAGAATTTACTATGAAATACAATCTACACCCTTTGTCTACATTAGCCTTAGTGTGTTTGTGTGACTGGTGGTAAATAGATTGTAAGCTCCTTTTTATCTGTAGGAATTGATGAACATTCTCTCTGTACACATCAGCATAATATGTTGGCAGGATGATCATGATAATCATAGGCGTGCGCACGGCGGGTGCCTGGTGCGCACAGGCACCCCCTAATGTCCGGCACCCCCCGCACTCCATGCCTGCGATCTCAGCCTGCTGCACTGACCAACTGTGCTGCTGCGCCTGCTGGCCGCCGCCGCGTACATGCTGCTGTCACTAGTGGCAAGTGGCTGCCCAGCGGCTGCAGTGGGGGTGATTGAGGTAAAGTTCCGCCTCCCGCACGCGCCCACCAGTCTCCTCCCGCGGCTACGCGAGCGCTGGGGGGTTCTCATGAGGCTGGACTGGACGAGTCGGATGCAGCGTCTCCTCTCCTGTCTGCGAGTATGAGACACATGTCAGGGGTGCCGGCGCTAGTGGCATGTCCGGGGGGGGGAGGGGAGAGAGAGAGAATCGGTAAGCGGGCAGCTTTAATTAAATATGCTGGCCAGACAGACTCTAGCTGACCCGGCAGGGGCTGGCAGCAATTATGGTGGCTGTGTAATTTTTTTTGTGAAAGCTATGTGTGTGTGTACAGTATGTATAGTGTCTGCTGTGTATCTGTATGCTACTGTGTCTACTGTATATGCATGTTGTGTACTGTGTATGTTAGTATATCGTGTATGTGTATGTATACTATTATATGAGTCTCCTATGTGTATGTATGCTGTATGTGTGTGTATGTATGTAGGTATATAAATGTGTGTGTGTGTATGTAAATATATATATATATATTATGTGTGTGTATATATACAGTATATATATGTGTGTGTGTGTGTGTGTGTGTGTGTGTACTGAACCCCCCTCCCCATAAAAATCCTGCAACTGCCCCTGCGCCATCTCCTCGCTGTCCTGCAACTGCCGCCGCCAGCCACGCCAACATTACAGGCCCAGCCCAGGCAGCGTTCCTCTCAGGAGGAATCGGAGCCGCCACCGGAGCGGAGGACACAGCTGAGCAACCCTGAGACAGTTCAGCACTCAGCAGAGAGGGTAAGACACGCTATCTGTCTGTGTCACTGCGACACCTCTGTTTAATATATGTTAAATTTGTTTTTTTTTATTACTATGAATTATTTATATCCCTCAAAATATTTATTATTAATAATGTGTTATACTTTTATGATAACAGTGAGCACTACTGGGATATTATGTGTATCTGGCACTGCTGGGGGCATACTGTGTGCCATAATGTGAATTCTGGGTCATACTGTGTGACATAACATGAGTTTTGGATCATACTGTGTGGTGTAACGTTAATTTCAGCTCATACTGTATGTCATAAAGTTAATTTCGGCTCATACTGTGTGGCGTAATGTGAATTTCGACTCATACCGTGTGGCGTAATGTGAATTTTGTCTCATACTGTGTGGCATAATGTGAGTTTCGTCTCATACTGTGTGGCTTTATGTGAATTTTGGCTCATACCGTGTGGCGTTATGTGAATTTCGGCTCATACCATGTGGAGTAATGTGAATTTTGTCTCACACTGTGTGGCGTAATATGAATTTTGGCTCATACTATGTGGCGTAATGTGAATCTTTACTCATGCTGTGTGGCGTAATGTGAATATGGGGCACTACTGTCAGTGGCTGGTGAGCATAGGGACATTTGTGACAAATGCTGGTGTCCTGCAGTGGGGTCTGATGGCAAAAAAAGAGGCAAACGTGGCTCTGATGGCACAAGTGTGCATTATAAACTTGTTTGTGTTATATTAAAATGGAAATGTTCATCCTGGAATACATACCTCTTACAGGCGGCCGGGATCCTGGCTGTCATGATCCCGACAGCGGGATACCGGCCACCAGTATGCCGGCAGTGGAGCGAGCGCTAGAAAGACCCTTGCAGGCTCACCGGGATCGCCACGCTAGAAGGCCCCTTGCGGGCTCACTGCACCGACCACGCTGTGGGCACGGAGGCTCGCTGCACTCGCCGCAGGATCTATTCTCTCTCTGTGAGTGTCGTGGACACCCACAGAGGGAGAAAAGCCTGTGGCGCCGTTATTCCAACAGGCGGTCTCATGATTGCCTCCTGTTTGGCTCAATAAATCTCCTGTACTTTTCAGAGTGGCCCACTCAAAATTATGGTGTAGTGCTGGGGGGTGCAAGGGGTGTGTGTGGGGTGGGGGGTGGAGAGGGGAATGCATATGCACCTAGGCACACCACTCCCTAGTTCCGGCACTCGGTCAGGGATATATTGGAGAAGTGTAAGCAGTGATAGGGTACAGCGGCAGCTAGCATTCAGGGTTATGTCGTAGTGGACCGTCAGTACTACCTGGGGGTGTATTATATCTACTTTATTATTAGGGAGAAATTAGATTAAACCATGTGATTTTACTGAGAGAATGTAAAATTGTTTTAGACATGTCCCTGGGTGATGCTAGACAGTAGACAAGCCCAAAAGGTGGTGCTAGATACGCCCAAAAGGCGGTGCTAGACATGCCCCTCTGGGGGTGCACCCCCTAATAAAATTACCTGCGCACGCCTATGATGATAATGATTATATGGTGTTACTCAATAGTACTGGTGATGGACCCTGAACAAGCAGGTGACAATGATGTACCTCTTTCTATTGAGCGCTTACAACATACTGCAGACAGAAAGTGAGAGAGAATGACATCCCACTAGTCACTTTATGTTTCTATGGAGACAGATGATTTTTCCCCCAGCGCTTAGACATAACTATACAAGAAAAATGTTACTTAATAATTCCTATGCTAATGAAATATATTTTTGGTTTGGGATTTTAAACAAAACATGAAGATTTCTCTGAGTGCTCTTCATTTTTATCATTAAATGTTTGATTTCATGCATTATTTAAATAATAATAATAATTATTATTATTATTATTATTATTATTATTATTAATTATTATTATTATTATTGTATTTATATAGAGCTTTTTCTCCAAAACGACTGACGTTGCTTACAGATAGTATGAACGTGATAAAGAGGTTTAGATTACCAAAACAATACAGAAACTATGAATATAATAAATAAGGTTTAGATTTGCATGGAATAAAGAGAGCTTGGAGAAAGTACAAAGGGTGTGGCAGCCATTTTGTGTAATCAGTTTCAGGATTATTCATTTTACCCAAACATGATCCAGGTAAAGATCCTTATTTCATACTTACCAATTGTCCTGATTTTCGTGGGGACAGTCCCGTTTTTCTGAGACTGTCCTGCTGTCCCACCCATTGTTCGCAGTATCTCGTGGTGGGGGTTGGAAGTTGGGATGCCACCTGTCACTCACAGCAGTGGGTTGGAAGTTGGGATGCCACCTGTCACTCACAGTGGTGGGTTGGAAGTTGGGATGCTACCTGTCACTCACAGAGGAGGGTTGGAAGTTGGGATGCCACCTGTCACTCACAGAGGAGGGTTGGAAGTTGGGATGCTACCTGTCACTCACAGCAGAGAGTTGTAAGTTGGGATGCCACCTGTCACTCACAGCGGTGGGTTGGAAGTTGGGATCCCACTCGTCACTCACAGCGGTGGGTTGGAAGTTGAGATGCCACCTGTCACTCACAGCGGAGGGTTGGAAGTTGGGATGCCACCTGTCACAGCGGAGGGTTGGAAGTTGGGATGCCACCTGTCACAGCGGAGGGTTGGAAGTTGGGATGCCACCTATTACTCACAGCAGTGGGTTGGAAGTTGGGATGCCACCTGTCACTCACAGCGGAGGGTTGGAAGTTGGGATGCCACCTGTCACAGCGGAGGGTTGGAAGTTGGGATGCCACCTATTACTCACAGCAGTGGGTTGGAAGTTGGGATGCCACCTGTCACTCACAGCGGAGGGTTGGAAGTTGGGATGCCACCTGTCACAGCGGAGGGTTGGAAGTTGGGATGCCACCTATCACAGTGGTGGGTTGGAAGTTGGGATGCCACCTGTCACTCACAGCGGAGGGTTGGAAGTTGGGATGCCACCCGTCACTCACAGCGGAGGGTTGGAAGTTGGGATGCCACCCGTCACTCACAGCAGTGGGTTGGAAGTTGGGATGCCACCTGTCACTCACAGCGGAGGGTTGGAAGTTGGGATGCCACCCATCACTCACAGCGGAGGGTTGGAAGTTGGGATGCCACCCGTCACTCACAGCAGTGGTTTGGAAGTTGGGATGCCACCTGTCACTCACAGCGGAGGGTTGGAAGTTGGGATGCCACCTATTACTCACAGAAGTGGGTTGGAAGTTGGGATGCCACCTGTCAGTCACAGCGGTGGGTTGGAAGTTGGGATGCTACCTGTCACTCACAGAGGAGGGTTGGAAGTTGGGATGCCACCTGTCACTCACAGAGGAGGGTTGGAAGTTGGGATGCTACCTGTCACTCACAGCAGAGAGTTGTAAGTTGGGATGCCACCTGTCACTCACAGCGGTGGGTTGGAAGTTGGGATCCCACTCGTCACTCACAGCGGTGGGTTGGAAGTTGGGATGCTACCTGTCACTCACAGCGGAGGGTTGGAAGTTGGGATGCCACCTGTCACTCACAGCGGAGGGTTGGAAGTTGGGATGCCACCTATCACAGTGGTGGGTTGGAAGTTGGGATGCCACCTGTCACTCACAGCGGAGGGTTGGAAGTTGGGATGCCACCCGTCACTCACAGCGGAGGGTTGGAAGTTGGGATGCCACCCGTCACTCACAGCAGTGGTTTGGAAGTTGGGATGCCACCTATTACTCACAGCAGTGGGTTGGAAGTTGGAATGCCACCTGTCACTCACAGCGGAGGGTTGGAAGTTGGGATGCCACCCGTCACTCACAGCGGAGGGTTGGAAGTTGGGATGCCACCCATCACTCACAGCAGTGGTTTGGAAGTTGGGATGCCACCTGTCACTCACAGCGGAGGGTTGGAAGTTGGGATGCCACCTATTACTCACAGAAGTGGGTTGGAAGTTGGGATGCCACCTGTCAGTCACAGCGGTGGGTTGGAAGTTGGGATGCCACCTATTACTCACAGCAGTGGGTTGGAAGTTGGGATGCCACCTGTCACTCACAGCGGAGGGCTGGAAGTTGGGATGCCACCTGTCAGTCACAGCGGTGGGTTGGAAGTTGGGATGCCACATGTCACTCACAGCGGTGGGTTGGAAGTTGGGATGCCACCTGTCAGTCACAGTGGTGGGTTGGAAGTTGGGATGCCACCTGTCACTCACAGCGGTGGGTTGGAAGTTGGGATGCCACCTGTCACTCACAGCAGTGGGTTGAAAGTTGGGATGCCACTTGTCTCTCACGGCGGAGGGTTGGAAGTTTGGGTGCCACCTGTCACTCACAGCAGTGGGTTGGAAGTTGGGATGCCACCTGTCAGTCACAGCGGAGGGTTGGAAGTTGGGATGCCACCTGTCAGTCACAGCGGAGGGTTGGAAGTTGGGATGCCACCTATTACTCACAGAAGTGGGTTGGAAGTTGGGATGCCACCTGTCAGTCACAGCGGTGGGTTGGAAGTTGGGATGCTACCTGTCACTCACAGAGGAGGGTTGGAAGTTGGGATGCCACCTGTCACTCACAGAGGAGGGTTGGAAGTTGGGATGCTACCTGTCACTCACAGCAGAGAGTTGTAAGTTGGGATGCCACCTGTCACTCACAGCGGTGGGTTGGAAGTTGGGATCCCACTCGTCACTCACAGCGGTGGGTTGGAAGTTGGGATGCTACCTGTCACTCACAGCGGAGGGTTGGAAGTTGGGATGCCACCTGTCACTCACAGCGGAGGGTTGGAAGTTGGGATGCTACCTGTCACTCACAGCAGAGAGTTGTAAGTTGGGATGCCACCTGTCACTCACAGCGGTGGGTTGGAAGTTGGGATCCCACTCGTCACTCACAGCGGTGGGTTGGAAGTTGGGATGCTACCTGTCACTCACAGCGGAGGGTTGGAAGTTGGGATGCCACCTGTCACAGCGGAGGGTTGGAAGTTGGGATGCCACCTATCACAGTGGTGGGTTGGAAGTTGGGATGCCACCTGCCACTCACAGCGGAGGGTTGGAAGTTGGGATGCCACCCGTCACTCACAGCGGAGGGTTGGAAGTTGGGATGCCACCCGTCACTCACAGCAGTGGTTTGGAAGTTGGGATGCCACCTATTACTCACAGCAGTGGGTTGGAAGTTGGGATGCCACCTGTCACTCACAGCGGAGGGTTGGAAGTTGGGATGCCACCCGTCACTCACAGCGGAGGGTTGGAAGTTGGGATGCTACCCGTCACTCACAGCAGTGGTTTGGAAGTTGGGATGCCACCTGTCACTCACAGCGGAGGGTTGGAAGTTGGGATGCCACCTATTACTCACAGAAGTGGGTTGGAAGTTGGGATGCCACCTGTCAGTCACAGCGGTGGGTTGGAAGTTGGGATGCCACCTATTACTCACAGCAGTGGGTTGGAAGTTGGGATGCCACCTGTCACTCACAGCAGAGGGTTGGAAGTTGGGATGCCACCTGTCAGTCACAGCGGTGGGTTGGAAGTTGGGATGCCACCTGTCACTCACAGCGGTGGGTTGGAAGTTGGGATGCCACCTGTCAGTCACAGCGGTGGGTTGGAAGTTGGGATGCCACCTGTCACTCACAGCGGTGGGTTGGAAGTTGGGATGCCACCTGTCACTCACAGCAGTGGGTTGAAAGTTGGGATGCCACTTGTCACTCACAGCGGAGGGTTGGAAGTTGGGATGCCACCTGTCACTCACAGCAGTGGGTTGGAAGTTGGGATGCCACCTGTCACAGCGAAGGGTTGGAAGTTGGGATGCCACCTATTACTCACAGCAGTGGGTTGGAAGTTGGGATGCCACCTGTCAGTCACAGCGGTGGGTTGGAAGTTGGGATGCCACCTGTCACTCACAGCGGAGGGTTGGAAGTTGGGATGCTACCTGTCAGTCACAGCGGTGGGTTGGAAGTTGGGATCCCACTCGTCACTCACAGCGGTGGGTTGGAAGTTGAGATGCCACCTGTCACTCACAGCGGAGGGTTGGAAGTTGGGATGCCACCTGTCACAGCGGAGGGTTGGAAGTTGGGATGCCACCTGTCACAGCGGAGGGTTGGAAGTTGGGATGCCACCTATTACTCACAGCAGTGGGTTGGAAGTTGGGATGCCACCTGTCACTCACAGCGGAGGGTTGGAAGTTGGGATGCCACCTGTCACAGCGGAGGGTTGGAAGTTGGGATGCCACCTATTACTCACAGCAGTGGGTTGGAAGTTGGGATGCCACCTGTCACTCACAGCGGAGGGTTGGAAGTTGGGATGCCACCTGTCACAGCGGAGGGTTGGAAGTTGGGATGCCACCTATCACAGTGGTGGGTTGGAAGTTGGGATGCCACCTGTCACTCACAGCGGAGGGTTGGAAGTTGGGATGCCACCCGTCACTCACAGCGGAGGGTTGGAAGTTGGGATGCCACCCGTCACTCACAGCAGTGGGTTGGAAGTTGGGATGCCACCTGTCACTCACAGCGGAGGGTTGGAAGTTGGGATGCCACCCATCACTCACAGCGGAGGGTTGGAAGTTGGGATGCCACCCGTCACTCACAGCAGTGGTTTGGAAGTTGGGATGCCACCTGTCACTCACAGCGGAGGGTTGGAAGTTGGGATGCCACCTATTACTCACAGAAGTGGGTTGGAAGTTGGGATGCCACCTGTCAGTCACAGCGGTGGGTTGGAAGTTGGGATGCTACCTGTCACTCACAGAGGAGGGTTGGAAGTTGGGATGCCACCTGTCACTCACAGAGGAGGGTTGGAAGTTGGGATGCTACCTGTCACTCACAGCAGAGAGTTGTAAGTTGGGATGCCACCTGTCACTCACAGCGGTGGGTTGGAAGTTGGGATCCCACTCGTCACTCACAGCGGTGGGTTGGAAGTTGGGATGCTACCTGTCACTCACAGCGGAGGGTTGGAAGTTGGGATGCCACCTGTCACTCACAGCGGAGGGTTGGAAGTTGGGATGCCACCTATCACAGTGGTGGGTTGGAAGTTGGGATGCCACCTGTCACTCACAGTGGAGGGTTGGAAGTTGGGATGCCACCCGTCACTCACAGCGGAGGGTTGGAAGTTGGGATGCCACCCGTCACTCACAGCAGTGGTTTGGAAGTTGGGATGCCACCTATTACTCACAGCAGTGGGTTGGAAGTTGGAATGCCACCTGTCACTCACAGCGGAGGGTTGGAAGTTGGGATGCCACCCGTCACTCACAGCGGAGGGTTGGAAGTTGGGATGCCACCCATCACTCACAGCAGTGGTTTGGAAGTTGGGATGCCACCTGTCACTCACAGCGGAGGGTTGGAAGTTGGGATGCCACCTATTACTCACAGAAGTGGGTTGGAAGTTGGGATGCCACCTGTCAGTCACAGCGGTGGGTTGGAAGTTGGGATGCCACCTATTACTCACAGCAGTGGGTTGGAAGTTGGGATGCCACCTGTCACTCACAGCGGAGGGCTGGAAGTTGGGATGCCACCTGTCAGTCACAGCGGTGGGTTGGAAGTTGGGATGCCACATGTCACTCACAGCGGTGGGTTGGAAGTTGGGATGCCACCTGTCAGTCACAGTGGTGGGTTGGAAGTTGGGATGCCACCTGTCACTCACAGCGGTGGGTTGGAAGTTGGGATGCCACCTGTCACTCACAGCAGTGGGTTGAAAGTTGGGATGCCACTTGTCTCTCACGGCGGAGGGTTGGAAGTTTGGGTGCCACCTGTCACTCACAGCAGTGGGTTGGAAGTTGGGATGCCACCTGTCAGTCACAGCGGAGGGTTGGAAGTTGGGATGCCACCTGTCAGTCACAGCGGAGGGTTGGAAGTTGGGATGCCACCTATTACTCACAGAAGTGGGTTGGAAGTTGGGATGCCACCTGTCAGTCACAGCGGTGGGTTGGAAGTTGGGATGCTACCTGTCACTCACAGAGGAGGGTTGGAAGTTGGGATGCCACCTGTCACTCACAGAGGAGGGTTGGAAGTTGGGATGCTACCTGTCACTCACAGCAGAGAGTTGTAAGTTGGGATGCCACCTGTCACTCACAGCGGTGGGTTGGAAGTTGGGATCCCACTCGTCACTCACAGCGGTGGGTTGGAAGTTGGGATGCTACCTGTCACTCACAGCGGAGGGTTGGAAGTTGGGATGCCACCTGTCACTCACAGCGGAGGGTTGGAAGTTGGGATGCTACCTGTCACTCACAGCAGAGAGTTGTAAGTTGGGATGCCACCTGTCACTCACAGCGGTGGGTTGGAAGTTGGGATCCCACTCGTCACTCACAGCGGTGGGTTGGAAGTTGGGATGCTACCTGTCACTCACAGCGGAGGGTTGGAAGTTGGGATGCCACCTGTCACAGCGGAGGGTTGGAAGTTGGGATGCCACCTATCACAGTGGTGGGTTGGAAGTTGGGATGCCACCTGCCACTCACAGCGGAGGGTTGGAAGTTGGGATGCCACCCGTCACTCACAGCGGAGGGTTGGAAGTTGGGATGCCACCCGTCACTCACAGCAGTGGTTTGGAAGTTGGGATGCCACCTATTACTCACAGCAGTGGGTTGGAAGTTGGGATGCCACCTGTCACTCACAGCGGAGGGTTGGAAGTTGGGATGCCACCCGTCACTCACAGCGGAGGGTTGGAAGTTGGGATGCTACCCGTCACTCACAGCAGTGGTTTGGAAGTTGGGATGCCACCTGTCACTCACAGCGGAGGGTTGGAAGTTGGGATGCCACCTATTACTCACAGAAGTGGGTTGGAAGTTGGGATGCCACCTGTCAGTCACAGCGGTGGGTTGGAAGTTGGGATGCCACCTATTACTCACAGCAGTGGGTTGGAAGTTGGGATGCCACCTGTCACTCACAGCAGAGGGTTGGAAGTTGGGATGCCACCTGTCAGTCACAGCGGTGGGTTGGAAGTTGGGATGCCACCTGTCACTCACAGCGGTGGGTTGGAAGTTGGGATGCCACCTGTCAGTCACAGCGGTGGGTTGGAAGTTGGGATGCCACCTGTCACTCACAGCGGTGGGTTGGAAGTTGGGATGCCACCTGTCACTCACAGCAGTGGGTTGAAAGTTGGGATGCCACTTGTCACTCACAGCGGAGGGTTGGAAGTTGGGATGCCACCTGTCACTCACAGCAGTGGGTTGGAAGTTGGGATGCCACCTGTCACAGCGAAGGGTTGGAAGTTGGGATGCCACCTATTACTCACAGCAGTGGGTTGGAAGTTGGGATGCCACCTGTCAGTCACAGCGGTGGGTTGGAAGTTGGGATGCCACCTGTCACTCACAGCGGAGGGTTGGAAGTTGGGATGCTACCTGTCAGTCACAGCGGTGGGTTGGAAGTTGGGATGCCACCTGTCACTCACAGCAGTGGGTTGGAAGTTGGGATGCCACCTGTCACTCACAGCAGTGGGTTGGAAGTTGGGATGCCACCTGTCACTCACAGCGGAGGGTTGGAATTTGGGATGCCACCCGTCACTCACAGCGGAGGGTTGGAAGTTGGGATGCCACCCGTCACTCACAGTGGTGGTTTGGAAGTTGGGATGCCACCTGTCACTCACAGCGGAGGATTGGAAGTTGGCATGCCACCTGTCACTCACAGCAGTGGGTTGGTAGTTGGGATGCCACCCATCACTCACAGCGGAGGGTTGGAAGTTGGGGTGCCACCTGTCACAGTGGTGAATAGATGCTGTGCACAAGCACACAACGTCTAGTCAAGGGAGCGAGGGACAGCATTGATGAAAAATGGGGCCAAGCTCAGGTATGTTTGGTAAATCTAGTAGCTTTGATGTTCCCATAGTAACCTATTGGAGCTACGGCTTTTGTCAGAAATATCTGCTGCGGTGCCTCCATTCTACATCTTGGGGATGCTTAATATTTTTTCGGGGGATACTTGCAAATATTAAGTAATATTACTTTTATAAATAGGCCCCTAATAAACAAAAAGGCTGCTAGCCCCCTTATAAACAAACAGCTGCTAATTCATGTACTTCATAGAATTAAGGACTTCTGAAGGTGATTTGAAAGTTCTAGAACCATTCTATAGACTTATGCCTAAAACCTTCTGTAAGTTTAATCATTTATTTAAAACTCTGAGGAGTGAGGACGATTTACAGATCTTTGCATAAGTACAAGCCAAGGTACCCATCATAAACATACTGTAGGTCTGGTTACCATTACCATCCAGACAATGAGATCCTGAATGAATGATACATGGATTATGGGGCTGATAAAGTTGTGGTCACAAGTGAACCCCAAATTGCAGGTTCTTTGTGTATTCGTTAAAAAAAATCCACAAACATAAGCAATACTGCAACTTGAGAGACAAACACACCCTCGCCAGCGGAGCACCTGCAAACAGCCAATCACAAGCAGTTGGTGACGCATCATCACTTAACGCATCATGCTCAATATCCACTAATAACATTTGTACCTGACCACCCACACATAGTGCAGCTTTCTCAGAGACATGGGCGTCTTAGGGCCCAATTCAGAAATGTACACTAACGCATTTGTAGCTGCGATCCCGTTCACAGCGGATGTGTGAAAGTATGCAAATGCGGTAGCATCCTGGAACTGTATTGAGATGCCGACTGGTAGCATCGCAAATCCAAGCAACGGTGTACAAACACGCAGCGGTGGATGCAGATCCTTTGATAAATGTCCATCAGAGTAGCCGTATGGTCTCGCAGAATGCCTGTGGTAACTGAGCCACTGGCACCATGTTTTCTGCATACGGGATCGCAGATGTAGGCTGATACACGCCCTGAAAATGATTGTGACACGTCTGTGTTTTTGCCACCACTCCTTTCCCTCCCCCAAATGGTGCCCGACTGTCAATCACTTTGCGAATAAATCCTCACTGTGAGCGATGTCGCTATGGTACCTTGGTACATGAGCAGTGCGATCGTGATGCCTGCATAGTTGGCCGATAATCGCTCAACTGCGTAAATATTGGCATTGCATCCATCTCTGAATCAGGCTCTAGTCCCAGTCAGCATCTGTTCAGATCTACGTTTTAGAGCATCCTGTCCCACCTATAAGGCTCAGGCAGGCATAACTGGCAGAATCACGCCAATCTGCAGGAGTGCTTGCATATGTGGCCACCTTTCTGGTATGTGTAGGCAATTTTGAAACAGATAATGTACACTATGAAAACTGGTGCAGTACTCTCCATCATCATCATGTCTGGAAGGTTTAGCCATTAGAAGGATTTGAGAAAAATGTTAAAGTTCCAGTTTTAATTGCAGAACAGTTTGATAGTATCAGGTTGCGACCGCTGCAGACAGGGCTGCCTGTCTATACTGATTAGCTGCTGGAGTACAAGCTCCGATTGGCTGGGGGCTGGTGCTACATTTGAAATGGTACCGGCACTGTCTGAGTCTCCATGGCTGCCCACCTAAGCGCTATGCACACATTTAAAGTGCCGCTGGCACGGTCATTATTATTATTATTATTATTATTATCCTTTATTTATATGGCACCACAAGGGTTCCGCAGCGCCCAATTACAGAATACATAAACAAATAATCAAACAGGAAAACAGCAACTTACAGTTGATGACAGTATAGGACAAGTACAGGGTAAATAAACATAGTTACATCAGCAGATGACACTGGAATAAGTATCAGGTGGCAGAAGACTGCTGGATGTGGTGCAGTTGAAGATGATTAAAGTAAGAAAAGATAAGCACATGATGGAAGAGAGCCCTGCTCGTGAGAGCTTACAATCTAAAGGGGAGGGGTAGACAGACAGGAGTGACACAGATGGGGTACATAGAGAGCGTAGAACAGAGGGTTAGGATGCATACTAGGCTCAGGGGCTCCCCACATCCATCCTCTGTTCTCCCCACACCCACCCTTACTGCGCTCTACACCAACAATGCCCCTCACTGTGCCCTGCACCTTTCCTCACTGCTCCACTACACTCGCCCTCACTTGCTTCTTCCTACACCCTTCCTCACTGCTCCCCACAACCACTTTCCCTGCTCCCTACACTGATCCTTACTGCTACCCGCAGCCACCATCTTCCTACACTATTCCTCACTGCTGCTAACACCAACTATCCATGATCCCTACACTGCTCCCTACACCAATCAATACTGCTCCCTATACCCTTCCATTCTGCTCCCCCCACCCACTGTCACTGCTCCCTACAACCTTCCTCACTGTTTCTCACACCTACTCTCCCTGCCCCCCCCCCCACATAGTTCCATACTGCTCCCTACATCCTTCCTCTCTGCCCCCCGCACCCACTGTTACTGCTCCCATCACCAATGCTTACTGCTCTCACACTCATCATTGCTCACTACACTGATCCATATGGGTCTCCTTGCCGTGCCCACTCGGCCAGAGCAGCCGGGCGCAGGTGACAAGGACCTCTCCCCAGTGAGAGGGTTCTGAGAGAGACTGCAGTCTATGAGAGGGGCTCTGTCTCACCCAGCCAGCACTGCCCACTTACCGCCTGCCTGCATGCCTATGAGGGATCCTGAGGTAAGATGCCCTTATGTGCATCTAGCTTTTTCAGTGTTTTGTTTATGTTGATTTGAGGTTGTTTTTTTTTGTTTGTTTTTTTAGTTAGATCTGGCCTTTTTAATGGCTTTTTCAGTATTTTAATGTGGATCTGGAGATCGACAGCCCAAGCTTTGACAATTTTTTTAAACAAGTTTATGCACCAACTGATGCCCCACCCACATTGTAGCTCCTTCCACAAAATTCACAGCTCTGCCCAGCCTGCCCATTTTGCCAGTCCTGGGCCCCACAATTTCTGATTGGAGTCCTGTTTGCAGCTGTGGTGAAAGTAGGGCTTTTTATGATGTTTATGTGAAGAAAAGGTAATATAAAAGTTGTGGCCGCAGATAATATTGAGAAATGAGTTGGATCCTCATACTGAAAAACCTGCCCACCGCTGACCTTTCTGCATGTCTACCTGGATCACACCCTCACACTGACATACAGCGCGAATGGGTAACTTTGCTGGGTGCTGTGAGACAGAGACCAGGGGCAATATTTACTAATATTCGTGTTTGAGTCGGTTTGTGTAGTGTTTAAACTCGTTTTGTATCGGGTGCATTTTCATGCAACTTTTTGAATCCATATACGCAAAGTTACGAAGCAGTCGACTTTATGGTTGTCGTGTTTTCCGATGTCGATGGCAGTCGTGTTTTTTTGGCACATTTACGGCCGTCATTGTCGTTTGCGTACGTGTTTTTGTTGTATTTGCTGTTTTTTTCCCTAAATTAAACGCGGCAGGGTTTTTTTTTTCCCGCGGCCGCATTTTCACTTTCAGTTTCGATTTTCATCCCCGTTCGTGATTGGTTGTGTTTCAGATGGTAGGAGTGTCTGTGCGCAACCATATAAATACGCCCCAAACCGTCCGCACCTCGTGGGTTTAGTTAGTGGTGAGGAGGAGGGAGGTTGTGCTGTGGAGGTAGGTGAATTTGTGGTTTGGTGAGGAGTGTTGGTAGCGATTTCTGAGTGTGGTATTGTGTTTGAAAGTCGTCTTGTCATTCTTGTTGTCTTGTATTTTGTGGTTTTGTCTCATTTTTAGTCCAAGTTATTTTTCTTTATAGTCCCTTGTCAGTGTGTATGTGTGTGTGTGTGTGTGTGTCTGTTTAGACACACAATTATGTGTGACTCAGAGGTGGAGGGTGTGAGTGAGGGGGAGGAGGTTGGTCAGGTGGAGGAGGTGATGTTAGTGAGGTTAGTGAGGTGGAGGAGGTGGGTGAGGTTGCTGCAGCAGCCTCAAGTGATAGTGACAGTCAGAGTGCTCCGCAGCCACGCACCACTACTAAGACTGGGCGGAATGTAAAGTTTAGTTTTGCTGAAAATGTGGCATTGGTGCGTGAGCTGATGAAGTATCAGAGGCAGCTATTTGGCCCTGAGTCCGCCAAGGTGCCAACACGGAGGAAGACAGTGTTGTGGGCGAACGTTGTTGCTGCTGTCAATAGTGAGGGGGTGGTCAAGCGGACTGAGGACACGTGCCGCAAACGGTACTATGACATTAAACGACGTGTCAAGTCCAAAATGGCCAAGGAGGCCAAGTCGGCTCGGAAAACTGGTGGTGGGCAGCCCTATATTGCAAGATATCTGGAGTATGAGGAGCCCATGCGGAGTGTAATCCCTCCAGAAGTTGTCTCTGCAACCCATGTCCGGGATTCAGATAGGCCCAGGAAGAATGGTGAGCATGTGTATTTGCATTTACATTCTATGTTTTTTGTTTTTAAATGTGTGTCATGTGACGTTGCATATTACTCCCATCTTCAAGTGTGTGTCAGCAACTACATTGTTTTGGTTAATGTTTTATACAAAAGCCAAGGTAACATCTTACTTTATTGTATGTCATGTGTTTTTCTGACAGATATTTTGCATGTGTAGTTTGGACTTGGTGTGTCTCTGAATTGTCCTGCAATAATGTTTTCCTTTTGTCCGTTTTTTAATTAAAAATTGTGACTATGTTTTATATTTAAGTGATCCATGTGCAATGTTTAAAAAACAGTGGTTGTCATGTTAGAGGCTGGAGTACTGGAAAGTGGTTTGGAAACCACTTACATGTGTAATGTCATTATTAGATAATGTTAATTATTTAATTACAATAACACTATTATTTTTTTTTTTTTTTGCTTGTATTTGTACCGTGACACCACACTGCAGTGTAATTTTTTAAAAAATGGCTACATTTTGTTTTGGATCATATAGTGGTAATGTGTCTTTGGAGTGCCACATCACAGAGCAATTTATATATTGCATCTGTTATATTTATCCTTTCAATACAAAATGAAGATGTGTGTGTTTTTTTGGTTTGTTTGTTTTTCTTTAACTTGTGGCCTATGTCAGTGTCCTGTACATGTTTTCCTGTGTTGATGTTGCCATAGTGCTTATGTGTTTTGGTCAATGTTTTTTTTTTCTTTTTGTATTTCCGGTCCTTATGTTTTTTATAAATAAAAACCAAGCATTTCTAAAAGAATAAATGTTTATAAGCATAATGGGTGGATGTATACACAATAGCATGATAAAATTGTTTTATTTTATTTTATACAGTGTTAGAAAAAAGCAGTACTACTCGACGGCCAGTAACTCCTATCACATCTGATGATGATGACGCTGCGGAAGCAGGTAAAGTGTCCATTGTAGTATAGGGTATGCATGTAAAGGAATGGCCATAACAAAATTGCACTTTCATTAAAAGGTCCATCAAAAGAAGTATGGAGCAGCAGAAGTGGGACCACAAAAAACCTGTGGCCGAAAAGAAAGCAAGGTCGTATGTCCCGGGCCAACCACAGCAGGCTACCCCACCACGAAGATTATCGTCCGTATGTTCTGTCCCCCCACTCCAAATTTTGGACACACCTCCAAGACGTCATCCACACTCCCCTCATCTTGATTGTGAGTATCAAACTGAAATAAATGTTAAAAATTTCAGAACGTAATCCAAATCTTTCATAACCGCATTAAGTCAAAACACATCAAAAACTTAGATACTTACCGCAGTAAGTAAAAGCTGAAATGGAATCCAAGCTAAATGGCCTTGTCCACATCCAGTAAAGATATGTATGTCCACTTGAGCCATACAGTATGACATTGTGTGTAAGATGCTGCAACAAAAAAGCATGTTGGTTTTATTGCAAAAAGTAAGGTTGTTTTTCCAAATTACACATGTGTGTTTGAGGTAACATGGCAAAATACATATAAAAACATTAATATGTTTGTTTGAACAAAGCTATAAGGTAACACATTATGTATTCCAATGTGTTTTTATGGTGGAGTATGTGTGAGCTACAATAAAACTAAAGTGTTTGCTTTCACAATTAAGTAACCAGACACATTTGCCACAAACAGGCATATGTGTGTATTTAAGCTATGAGTGATGATGTTGCTAGGCAGAATAGTTGAAAGCAACAGTAAATGACATGTGTTCCATGTGTAGTGATTTGTTTTCATTTCTCAAACATATGGATAGCTAACGGAGATTTGTTTAACATTTCAGCTTCTAGTCCTGGGAACAGCATCCCTCCACAACAACAGCAACACAGTGACATGGAGGAGTCAAACATCTTAGAAATGCAGCCATTAATGCAAGGAATGAGCACCCCAGCACCTGTGAGTACACCACCACAGCAAAGCACACCACCACCACAACACAGCCCAACAACACCAGGAACACAAGGCCCTGATCAGGTGTTTTGGTCCATTTGGGCTAGACAGCAGGCCACTAATGAAGATTGCCTGCGTAAGCAGACACAAATGTTTGCAAGCCTACCATCTCACCTCAGAAGAATATCAAGAAATCTGAGTAGACAAAATGAACAAACAACCAGAATAGGCAATACCATGGAACTGATGCGTACAGACATTACACAGGTCATTGGCAACTTTCAGCGCATAATGGAAGAACAGCACAGACAACAGCAAAGTTATATGAGCATTTTTCAAAACAATCAAAAGATTAATGAAAGTTTATTCCGAATAGTAGACAATCAAAATGCTGCTACACGTGAACTCAATGCCACCCTCACTAACCTGAATGAAACACTCAGATGCATGCACCAACAGCAAACAAGCAGCAGTTCTGGTACGACTACTCCAAATATCACGCCAGTGTCATCACCACCAAGACGCTCCACCAGAGCACGACAACATGACAGTGCTAAAGGCAAAGGGCAGGACAAGCAGCCACCAAAAAAAAACGTGAAAAAAATTCAAGTTAGACATTTGTGATAAGTAACTCAAAATAGTTAGTAAGTGTATTTTTGGATAAAAATATATAACACTTAGCTCCTTGACACTTTTTTCAACATCATTAATAAGTGGTACAAACAAAAACATAAAATTTGTACGCACATTTATTCTTTACCATTTTTTTGGTATTGGAGGAGGGAAATGTTGATGGAGCCACACATACATGTTAGCAGGAAGTAAACTGACCACTTGATTTTTTTCTAATCATTACTCTTTCTAGATTCCAATCATTTTCTTTCCCTGCAGACACAATAGTTGCCAGCCAGACAGAATGTCTTTAGCAGGAAGTAAACTGACCACTTTATTTTTTTTCTAATCATTACTCTTTCTAGATTCCAATCATTCTCTTTCCCTGCAGACACAATAGTTGCCAGCCAGGCAGAATGTCTTTAGCAGGAAGTAAACTGACCACTTGATTTTTTTCTAATCATTAGTCTTTCTAGATTCCAATCATTCTCTTTCCCTGCAGACACAATAGTTGCCAGCCAGGCAGAATGTCTTTAGCAGGAAGTAAACTGACCACTTGGTTTTTTTCTAATCATTACTCTTTCTAGATTCCAATCATTCTCAATTCCTGCAGACAATCCAAATTACAATGTTATTGATACATATTTTAGCTTTATTCTCTATACAACAGTAGAAGAAGAACACAATTGAGTTGCGTAAAAAGCTTGTAATATGTTGGCTTTGTTTTGTTTTAAAAACATTGACAAAATGAATGTCAGTATTGATGGGACATGTTTGTGTGTGTTAAAAATTAGTAAGAATGTTTTTACACATGATGCTGAAACAAACAAATATGTACTTTTACTACAAAAATCAAAGAATGTGTATAATAATACAGCATCAAACATTAGGAAATAAATTAATCCAGATTACAGTAAGTTTGTGTGTCTTAAATATGATGGTGCATCACACATAGGGACACATGTATTCCTCAAGGCTAACATATTATATGTTGAGGAGTGTTTTTTGGGAACACAGGTTCTCAAACTCGGCCCTCAGGAACCCACACAGTGCATGTTTTGCAGGTCTCCTCACAGAATCACAAGTGACATAATTAGCTCCACCTGTGAACCTTTTAACATATGTCTGTGAGTAATTCATACACCTGTGCTTCTACTGGGTTACGTGAAAAACATGCACTGTGTGTGGTCCTGAGGGCCGAGTTTGTGAACCTGTGCATTAGGACGTTGCACACAATGATAAAGTGAAATACTAAATGGATTATGTGGCCTTGTAAGAAATTAGCACTGCAAGTTTACGATCACTTATCCAGACTTAATGCATGCCACTCATAATCTGTTGTTTTGATAATAAAAATACACACAATACACATGCGACATTTGTTTTTCATAAAGCGAGGGTATGTTTGTATGTGTCAAGGAGACAGACACATTCTGAGTAATGGTTTTGGGGGAAATAAGGCCAAACATCTATTTATGATTACACAACAAATGAAATAAGCAAACCAAGCTTACCTTAGAAATAGCGATTGATGATCTCTTGCCTAACCTGCCTCCCTACATCTGTATTCCAAGTATCACCAGATGTCTCTAATTCCTCTGCTTGCTGGCTGCTTTCTTCCTCCTCCTCCTCCTCCTCCTCAACATGTGGCAGATGTTGTTGCAAACATATGTTATGAAGAAAGCAGCAGCAGAACACAATTTGAGTCACCTTGGAGGGACTATACAACAAAAGGCCACCAGACTTATCCAGACACCAAAACCTAGATTTCAGCACACCAAAACATATTTCTATCACATTCCACGTGTACTTATGTGCATGATTGTAATTGTGTTCAGCAGGGGTATCAGGTCGGGACAATGGAGTTAGAAGCCAAGAGAAACAGCCATATCCTCCATCACCTAAAAGACAGATATAGTAACGTGATTCATGTTAAGATACAGCAACACATAAGTAACACACTGTGGGGCAGATGTATTAACCTGGAGAAGGCATAAGGAAGTGAAAAACCAGTGATATGTGCAAGGTAATAGAGGCAGCAGACCATCTGTTCCTAAATGTTCATTTACATATTGGAGCTGATTGGCTAGTGCCTTTATCACCTTGCACAGATCACTGGTTTCTCACTTCCTTATGCCTTCTACAGGTTAATACATCTGCACCTGTATTTGGACAAAGTATACGCAGGCCTACACATATCAAATGACATACCCAGCAGCCATCCATCTGGCATTTGTCCGTCCTCAAACTTATCAAAGAGGGATGACTGACTGAGGATGAAGGAGTCATGGCAGCCCCCAGGGTAACCAGCAACAACACTCATTATTTTGAGATTTGCATCACAAACCACCTGCACATTTGTGGAGTGTTCAAAATGGCGGTTTGTATATATGTGCTGCCTGCCCCTAGGTGGTCTCAGCTGAATGTGTGTGCAATCTATGGCTCCAAGCACATTGGGCATGCCAGCCAGCTCATAGAAATCTACCCTGACGGCATGCCACTGAGACTCCTGGGTAGGGAAGCAGATTGAGGCCTCGATGTGGGGCTGCAAAACAGCCAACACCTGTGTGTATATTTTAAAGAACAATAAACATGAGATTTTAGGACAGAACTGGCCATCGAGAAATTAAAACAAACACAAAACAGAAGAGGTAGTTAGGTATACATCACCTGTGTTAAGATTCTGGAAAATGAGGGCTGTGAGATTCCTATGACATCCCCAGACACAGCCTGAAAGCTGCCAGTAGCCAGAAAGTGCAACACAGCCAGGAGTTTGTGCAGGCCTGAGACAGAGCGAGAGCATGTTGTCTCAGGGTCTAGGCCCAGTTTGACAAGGTCATACAGATGGAAAATGTTGTTACGATTTAGACGGAACATCTGTATGACCTTATCATTGGACAATGCGTTCAAGTTTAAACGCCCCCTAAAAAAACGAGGCCTGCGCAGCCTCCGCGGAACCTGTACAACCTGCTGACCATGTTCAGTTTCTTGGCCCTGGTTACTTACAGGCTGATGTCTGAGTCTGAGGAATCCCACAGCACACAAAAGATCACTGGCCCACAGTCCTGCTGCCATTTCTGAGTGTAGGTGTATTGAAATAGGCCTAACATCCTTTTATAGGCATCCTAATTCAGGTGTGAGTGATTTTTTATTTGCAACACATGTAAACACGACTGAAAAAAGCAGGTCTATTTTTTTGCCGCTTTTTTTAACGAATCGCAAAAAAATACGACCGCATTTGAGCACTCAGAGACTAACACCCAAATACGAATGAATAGTGAATTCCCGTATTCTATGTAATAACAGCCGCGTTTGACCGATGGTCTATTCATTCGTATTTGTGAACGTTGTCATTCAAACCATTACGAATAGTCCAAACACTGCCGAGATTTGTGCTTAGTGAATTCCCGGATTGGGACTTAGAAAAAAAAACACAAATCGGACAAACTCGGATTCTTAGTAAATACTGGCCTTGGTGTGCAGCTAGTGGTGTTCCAATGCTGTTGCAATGGTATAACATGGCCATCACCTGCAATTGAATGAACTATAAAGTTTGAACACAGAAATGAAATACATCTTGACCAATTTAAAAGTACGCTAAATTACTGATAGCATGCCAATATCGTGCCACTCCTCTAAAGATACCATATGCAAATTGACCTACGTCTAAAGGCCCCTAAACATCTGAGATGAATTGGGGCAATGCTCTGATGAATTGGGGCAATGCTGGCTTAAAATCCGGTCCCTAATACCAATCAGAAACAACTGGGATCGGCAAATCAGGCATTTTTAACATGGTTAATTTCCCTGACGAATCTCCGATCAGTGATGTCTGCTAATCGGCAGATCAGTGTTTCCGGCAGGGTCGGGAAATCAGTTTATAGATGTATGGGGCCTTAACTCTGTATCAGCCTCTAAATCAGTGACACACTTTTATGATAAATCAAAAGTATTTAAAACAAATTCCAGGGGTCGACAAGGGGAACTCAAGTGGTGACGATAACCATGAGACATCCTATGCTGTTAATGGGATTCCTTTTGAAACTTTCAGGTGCACTTTCATAGTGAAGCACATCTATAGGCTGCTCTTGAGCAATGTGTCACATTTCATATAGACAGACCTGCCCACTATTCTGAGTCATGAGACACCAATGAGTCAAGATTGCGCAGTATTGGTACAAAAATGTCATGGCATCACAGTGGTTAGCATTGCTACCTCTTTACATGTCCTTCCTGTATTTATAGAGATGTCTATCCCCCATGTGTTCCAGTTTACCACCACAGTCCACTCGCACAAGTAGATTAATTGGCTTCTAACTAAATTGGCCTTAATGCGTGCGACTCTGGTTCAGCAATTAAATGTAAGTTTCAAATCAGTGTACAGCTCTGTGGGCCTAATTCAGACCTGATCAGCCACACTGTACGATCAGCCACACTGACACATGGAGGGACACCCAGCACAGGGCTAGTCCGCCCCGCATGTAAGGCCCTACCCTTTCTCCCCCCGCACAAGTACAAAAGCATCGCACAGCGGCGATGCTTTTGTACTTTAGGTGTAACTCCCTACCAGTGCAGCTCGTGCGCGCTGGCAGGGAGCTACTTGTCGCTGTGAGGGTCGCATCGGCTGCGTGTGACATCACGCATACGCCGCAGCCCGCCCCCCGTATGGTCCGGGCATGCCTACGTTGTCAGGACCGCGCCCCCCTAACGGCGGCCAAGCGCTGCCGGCCTGCCTTCTTCCGCCCAGCGACCGCCTCTGCCTGTCAGTCAGGCAAAGGCGATCGCAGGGCTGAGACGGCCATTGGCTGTCTGGCATGCGCCGAAGCATGCGCACTTCAGACCTGATCGGCTGCTGTGCGAATACACACAGCACTGATCAGGTCTGAAATAGGCCCTGTGTGGTCTGTTGGTGCTATAACATTAAAGGATAATAATAATAGAAAGTTTGAATAAATTAACCACTTGCCTGGCTTGGTCGCATTATGCGGCCGCCATTCTGGAGCAAATGCGTTGGTGGAAGCACTGTGTTCCTCTCCCTGCACAATTTATCTGATCTCTGCATGTGCCTACACACACTCTGCTGTGCTCTGCATGGAGAAGGAGGGGGTGAGCATATGCCCATGGTGGGGGGGTAGTTAACCCCCAGGGAAGAAATTTAACAAGCGGATGTGGGAGGAAGGGTTGAAGGGAATCAAGTTAAATATTGAAATTATGCTGAGGGGGGTGGGGTTAAAATGATAATTACAAAATACCGTGGTCGCAGGGTATTGGGGAGGTCTAATGCCAATGTGGGGTAGGAAGTTATTTTATAATGGGGGCCTATGGACAAAATATTTTCATATTTTATTAAAAATAGTTTTTAAACTTGATTACGTAATAAACAAAAATGACAATTTCTGAGCGGATTTGTGGGGAAAAATAGTCAGTTAAGTGGTTAAGTGGCTGTCACAAACAGGAATAATATCTTAATTGTTTTTCCACTGTGTGATAAGAGATTTACTGAGGAATGAAATTCTGCACAATGGCCACAAAGTGCCTCCGGAATGTTTGTGCTAAGGAACTTCATGACTAGTATCTTCGCTGACTATTACTATACTTCAGCAGCTTACCTGGCAGAGGACATCTAATGCACTGCTGTAGCCTGTGTACACTTATCTTAAAGGGTTTTCCAGTTGGAGGAGGGGTGGCGGCGTACCGTGATGGCGAGAGTGATGCTCTTTATCATTACATAGCAAGCAATAAGGGTTAATATTAAAAAAGACTAGATGCTTTTCTAATCTTGTGTCCAACCTCTACTTCACCTAAACTACTGATATTCTTACAGAAACCTTGAGTGATGATTATGTCTTCTAATGATGTGTTGCAACGGGTTCACTACGGCTGGCCGGCGGTCGGGCTCCCGGCGACCAGCATACCGGCGCCGGGAGGCCGACCGCCGGCTTACCGACAGTGTGGCGAGCGCAAATGAGCCCCTTGCGGGCTCGCTGCGCTCGCCACGCTACGGGCACGGTGGCGCGCTATGCGCGCCACACTATTTTATTCTCCCTCTATGGGGGTCGTGGACCCCCACGAGGGAAAATAAGTGTCGGTATGCCGGCTGTCGGGCTCCCGGCGCCGGTATACTGAGCGCCGGGAGCCCGACCGCCGGCATACAGAAGACCACCCGTTGCAACAGGTGTAGGCAACCCATGGTTCTCCAGTTATTGTGTAACTATATATATATATATATATATATATAGAGAGAGAGAGAGAGAGAGAGAGAGATCCTATATAATAAAAGGCTAACGCTGCTCCTCACTCTTTGGGGGGAATTAGAGTGTTATGTGTGCCGCCAGCCTCTAAATGGCGCCCGACGGAACAATTCGAGCGGTGCTCCGTTTGGCCGTGCACAGCCGCCAGTGCTGATATATGTATATCTATAGTGCTATTACTTTCAATACCACTGGAGAGACACAAGTTCCCTACATAAGAAAATAGACGATGACATCTGAAAGAAGTTATAACTTAGTTATATTAGTCACTAAGAACAAACATGTTCCTTAAGGAGCATAAAAGAAATACAAAGCTACAAAAAAAAGCAAACAAGTCTACTTAGACATCTGTCAGAGCGTTGGTGGTGTGGGAAAGTGTGTGAGAGTAGAGTGACTGTAATAACATGAGCCTGTCTACCAGATAAGTCAGGAATGTACTATGAAACCTGGTTTCTTATAAAAATGATTTGTTAGAAGTTAGACCTTTATTATGACATAAACAATTAGCTGAAACATTGAGGGAAAGGTCTTTTACTTAAATTGCAACCTCTATTTTATCTTCATTCCTCTAAAGCAGTGTCTTTCAACCACTGTGCCGTGGCACACTAGTGTGGCCTGAGAAATCTCCAGGTGTGCCGCCATAGAAGCAGAGCCAGGCCCATCAGTGTTTTGCCGCTACTGAGGACCTGGAACGATCAATACTGGTGGGTTTAGTGGTTGCAGAGCCAGTTCTAATTTTGGGCCCGGGCAGTGTTGGGCTCTTCTGGCTTTCTCAGATGTGGCTCAGGTGTTACCTATGGAGAAGCTGCGACATGACATTCTAGGACACGCAACTGCACCATGCATCACCATTATATTTGAATGTGCCTTGGCAATATTTAAATCTTGTTCAGTGTGCCGCGAGTTGTAAAAGGTTGAAAATCTCTGTGCTACAGTGTCGTCACCATGCTGTTATGAAAACGCCAAAAGACGTGCATTGGTGGAGGGGCCCGCAAGGAGCCCGTTTGCTACCCCTCCAAAGTATGCCTGTGCTGTAGCCAGTGGCAGTGGCGCCATCTTCCCGGTGATCTTTTCGGGAAGATGGTGTTGCACATAGAAAGCGAAGACTCTGGCACTGCTCATGATTGGCTGCTGGTCCGCGAGCTCTGATTGGCTCATGAACCAGCGCCTGATTTAAGATACCCGCGCTGCCGCCGGAGACTGGACTGAGGAGCAGGAGAGGCGTGCGCTGCGCTCTCCTGCATTCGCTGCAAGCAAAGTGGTCGGGCCGCAAAAGAGCTCTGCCCGCGGGCCTCGAGTTTGACACCCCTGCCCTAGAGTATCATAATTTGTGTCACGGTACCCGTAGACCAAAGTTTCTTAGTGAGAAATTCAGAAAAAAATATAAAATGAAGTAAATTGTGTTTATAATATGTCATCCAGGTTCAGTTATGTGGTGAAGGACTGGTTTTGCCAATTAAATTCAGTATAAATAATTTGAATTGCTCGTGGACCACTAAACTACGGCACCCCTACAAGGCCCCCCTTACACCCCCCCCCCCCCTTCCCGAGGCACCACAGGGTGTCATGGCCCCCAGTTTGTAAACTACTGCCATAAAATAAACTTTTTTTTTTTAACTACATATAATACACCTTAGATCTCAGTTCCTATAAGGTTTTAAATCCTTGTATACAGTAAACTACACATATTTGAAAATCCTACACCAGTCACAAGTAGTCATTCAGATGCGTTGGGTATGGTTGACCAGCGGCCAGAATCCTGACGGTCAGCATACCGACGTCGGTATCCTTGCCACCAGAATGCCGGCAGGGGGCAAGCGAAACAAAGCCCCTTGCTGCGTGCTTCATGCTGCGGACTCGGTGGCTTGCTGCGCTCGCCACAGGTTCTATTCCCACTCTATGGGTGTCATGGACACCAATTAGTGGAAATAGTCCTCGGCCCCCTGCCGGAATTCTGGTGGCCGGGATCCCGGTGGCGGCATGCTGCCCGCCAGGATGGTGACTAACATCCCAGCAGGGGTGGGGAACCTTTTTTCTACCAAGAGCCATTTGGATATTTATAAAATCCTTATAAGTGTTGAAAGGGGAGAGCGCTGCTGCGCAGATTCCATACTGTTCCTTCAGGGAGGCTTCACTCCCTGTACCAAGATGGCTGCTGACCTAAATACTGCACATAAGTGCGACGCCATCTTGACAATGTCTTAGAGCAGGGGTGGGGAACCTTTTTTCTACCAAGGGCCATTTGGATATTTATAAAATCCTTCGGGGGCCATACAAAAATTATCAACTTAAAAATTACCCTGCCCCCAGTAGTTCTACCCCTTAGAGGTACTGAGTGCGCACGACAAAAAATGGGTGTGGACAACTAAAATGGGATGTGATACACATATGGCCCCAATAGTGCAGTGCCAGATACATATGCCACTGCAGTACCAGATACACAATTGCCGCCACAGTGCCAGATGTACAAATGCCCCCACAGTGCCAGATATACAAATGCCCCCACAGCGCCAGATCCACAAATGCCCCCACTGCGCCACAACCACAAATGTCCCCACAGTGCCCCCCCACCCCACTGTGCTGCTCACCGCTGCTGCTGCTGCTCCGTCTGGCGGCGTGTCTCAGCTGTCGGGTCAGGGCAGGGAGGAGAGTGTGGCTATGTCGGGTGGTGGCGGTGTGTAGGATCTCATACTAGCCACTGGTGCGTGAGCCAATCAGACATCGCGGACCGGCAATGGCGGCTCCTGATTGGCTGCCGGTCCGCAAGCTCTGATTGGCTCACGAACTGGCGGCTGATTTGAGATCCTACCCAACGCTGCCGCCGGACATGTAGCTGCGCTTTACTCCCTGCTCTGACAGCTGAGACATGCCGCCGCCGGACTGTGCGGCAGCATGTATCGCTGACACAAGCGGGTGGGCCGGAACAAACAGCTTTGTAGGCCTTATACGGCCCGCGGCCCGGAGGTTCCCCACCCCTGTCTTAGAGCATCACAGTGGGAGATAGTTTTTTTTCACTTAACTCCTCAGAGACCTGAGATTATCAGAGATCCACAACACTTCCAGTGATCCTGCACTGCTACCTGTTGCATACAATCATCAGCTGGGGAGCCGAATGACACCCCTCTCGTCTCAACCGCCGCTCAGTGAGAACCAGTGCGTAACAGTGATTAAGTGGGATTCATATAAATATTTTATGCAATTCACAATATGAGCTTACCATCTACGGAGTGTTGGAGAATTATTATACATTTTTTTTTTTGGGTCAGATATATACACTGCTCAAAAAAATGAAGGGAACACTAAAATAACACATCCTAGATCTGAATGAATGAAATATTCTTATTAAATACTTTGTTCTTTACATAGTTGAATGTGCTGACAACAAAATCACACAAAAATTATCAATGGAAATCAAATTTATTAACCCATGGAGGTCTGGATTTGGCGTCACACTCAAAATTAAAGTGGAAAAACACACTACAGGCTGATCCAACTTTGATGTAATGTCCTTAAAACAAGTCAAAATGAGGCTCAGTAGTGTGTGTGGCCGCCACGTGCCTGTATGACCTCCCTACAATGCCTGGGCATGCTCCTGATGAGGTGGCGGATGGTCTCCTGAGGGATCTCCTCCCAGTCCTGGACTAAAGCATCCACCAACTCCTGGACTGTCTGTGGTGCAACGTGGCGTTGGTGGATGGAGCGAGACATGATGTCCCAGATGTGCTCAATTGGATTCAGGTCTGGGGAACTGGCGGGCCAGTCCATAGCATCAATGCCTTCGTCTTGCAGGAACTGCTGACACACTCCAGCCACATGAGGTCTAGCATTGTCTTGCATTAGGAGGAACCCAGGGCCAACTGCATCAGCATATGGTCTCACAAGGGGTCTGAGGATCTCATCTCGGTACCTAATGGCAGTCAGGCTACCTCTGGCGAGCACATGGAGAGCTGTGCAGCCCCCAAAGAAATGCCACCCCACACCATTACTGACCCACTGCCAAACCGGTCATGCTGGAGGATGTTGCAGGCAGCAGAACGTTCTCCTTGGCGCCTCCAGACTCTGTCACGTCTGTCACATGTGCTCAGTGAGAACCTGCTTTCATCTGTGAAGAGCACAGGGCGCCAGTGGCGAATTTGCCAATCTTGGTGTTCTCTGGCAAATGCCAAACGTCCTGCACGGTGTTGGGCTATAAGCAAAACCCGCACCTGTGGACGTCGGGCCCTCATACCTACCTCATGGAGTCTGTTTCTGATCATTTGAGTAGACACATGCACATTTGTGGCTTGCTGGAGGTCATTTTGCAGGGCTCTGGCAGTGCTCCTCCTGTTCCTCCTTGCACAAAGGCGGAGCTAGCGGTCCTGCTGCTTGGTTGTTGCCCTCCTACGGCCTCCTCCACATCTCCTGATGTACAGGCCTGTCTCCTGGTAGCGCCTCCATGCTCTGGACACTACGCTGACAGACACAGCAAACCTTCTTGCCACAGCTCGCATTGATGTGCCATCCTGGATGAGCTGTACTACCTGAGCCACTTGTGTGGGTTGTAGACTCCGTCTCATGCTACCACTAGAGTGAAAGCACCGCCAGCTTTCAAAAGTGACCAAAACATCAGCCAGAAAGCATAGGAGCTAAGAAGTGGTCTGTGATCACCACCTGCAGAACAACTCCTTTATTGGGGTGCAGAGCCGGCCATAGGCATAGGCAAACTAGGCAGTTGCCTAGGGCATTTGATATGCCTAGGGGCATCAGCAGCTTCTGCTGATTAAAATGATATGCGGCATGCCTATATTCTGTGTGTAGCATTTCATATGCAGATACAGCCGCAGTCACACACAGAAGATAGGCATGCTGCATATCAATTTTATCAGCAGAAGCTGCTTGTGCATCCTAGCCACATAGCAATGCAAATAAGATGCATTTTCATTAAAAAAAGGTGCCCGACGTTAGCATTGAGGCAAGATTTATGAGGACACATCTGTATCCAAGCAGAGGCAGAGGTAACAGTGTTAGTGGCAGTGTGAGTGCTGTGTGCATGTGAGTGGGTTGGTTGTGCAGTAGTGTTCGGAATATGTGTAAGGAGCATTGTGTGTGTCATATAAAAAGGCATTAATAATGTGCAACATATGTGTTAAGGGGCACTATGTGTGTCATTATGTGTATAGGGGCATTCCTAATGTGTGGCATATGGTTAAGCGACATTATGTGTAAAAGGGCATTAATAAAGGTTGTCATAATGTGTAAGGCGCATTATGTTTATAAGGACATTAATAATGTGTCTCATATGTGTAAGGGGCATTACTGTGTGGAATTGTGTATAAATGCATTACTAATTTGTGGCATTATGTGTATAAGGTGCTCTACTATGTGTCATTGCATATAGAAAGGGCACTACTGTGTCGTCTAATGTGAATAAAGGACAATAGGGTGTGGTGTAATGTGAATAAGGAGCAATTCAGTGTGATGTAATGTGAATAAGGGGCTCTACTGTGAGGAGTACCGTTTATAAGGTAAAGTGATACTACTGTGGGATGTAATATGAATTATGGACACTATCGCATGATCAAATGTGAATAAAGTTGCAGTACTGTGTGGCGTAATTGGAGTTGGGGTTACTATTGTGTGGCCATGCCCCTTGCCAGCAAAAACACCCCCCTTTTTGGGCTGTGCGCCAAATGTGCAAACTGTTCCTATTTAAAATATAAGGGGTACAAACACCAAAATAAGGACTGCTATGGGTGAGGGATGATGGTGCTGGGAAAAAGGTGCAAGGTCAGAGGCGGTACCAGCGGTGGTGCTAGGGGGCACCAGCCAAAATCTTGCCTAGGGCATCATATTGGTTAGGGCCGTTGGGGTGTCTTGCTAATTGCCTATAATTTCCACCTGTTGTCTATCCCATTTGCACAACAGCATGTGAAAGTGATTGTCAATCAGTGTTGCTTCCTAAGTGGACAGTTTGATTTCACAGAAGTGTGATTGACTTGGAGTTACATTGTGTTGTTTAAGTGTTCCCTTTATTTTTTTGAGCAGTGTAAATTTTTTTAATTATTTCAAAATGTAACTGGACCCTCTTTTGTTATTTTCCCTTCAGCTCACTTTAAAATAGTTATAAAGGAGAAAATTATCTAAAAGCAATTATAGAGTAAGACCATTTTCCTTACTGTGTAAGCTGAAAACTAGGTGTCATGTTAGTTGCTTTTCATTTTACCCTTGTATGCCTTACTGCCATGTTTTACTTATCGCACAGTGTAATCTATGTAGTGCACCCAACATGGCTGCCTCACCTGGTACTCTCTTGTGTAGAATAAACAATGCATGGTTCTGAACTCTCCTAATATATTTGTCTCCCCAAATATGTGTCATTTCTTTACATTTTGAGAGAATTTATTTATAAAGATAACTTCAAGCAAAATATATTTAAAAAAGAAATGTCTATTTTTATTTTAAGTAAAATTTTGCCTGTTTTTTGTTATACTTCTTGTTCCACTTCGTCTTCTTCTTTGTCTTCTTCTTCTTATGATGATTATTATTATTATTATTTTGTAATTATTAATATTATTATTTACTCTGCAGTCTAAAATAGGAAATTTCAGACTAAGATTGGTCCAGTAATCTTACAAAGTTGTCCTATAAGAGGAACAAGATAGTGGGAGCCTCATGACTCATGAAGAGTCATCCTTCAGCACTCAGGAGAGGAAAAAAACCCTTGTGGAGGAAACCTCTGGGGACCCATGGCTGAAGGACTGCCCGTCCCTCTAGGCATTAAGAGACTATGCAGAATTTGCCCAGACCACCCGTCTACCAACTAACCTCACCTAACCCAGTCATCCCTTCTGTCGCCTCATATCTGCTATTTTGACCTATTTACCCGGCCGGAGAAAAACGCACCTATACGTCAATGGTGAGAGAGTGAAAAAAGAGAGCAAGAGATGAGTGGGAGTGAGGTGGGAGGGGGAGGGGGAGGGGGGGGGGGGCAGCCATAACCACCATAGCATTCATTTCTGACACTAACAGGGATTACAACTGTACAAATGTAGCCATTCTCGTCGTGGCTACATCTTACGGCGATTGCGCCTTGTTAGGCGCGATCGCACCGCGTACGTCTTGACGTCTAAGACATGTGTGTGCCCCATTCGCATAGCTGCATCGAGGGTGCAGGTTTCCCTCAGATGTAGCCATGATCAGCATGGCTACATCTGTATATAGTATTGGATGAAAACAAAGGTAATGATTAAAGCACAATATAATTATCTTACATCTCTGCACATTAATAAAAATGGATCAGCCTGCAACACTGGCACACTGGGATTTAGGCAGAGAGAGAGTAAAGGATTTAATTTGCAACATTATAGGCTCACCAAACAACTCCAAGGAGATGTCATAGGTGTAGCCGCACATAAAGGATTTCATTAGGAACATTTATTTATTTATTACCAGTTACTTATATAGCACACACATATTCCGTAGCGCTTTACATTATAGGCCCATCTAGACAGCGCTCTACAAATATCTCCAATGGCCAATTTGCAGTCGCTTGTGGATGCTAACTAACGGCACTGTCCCAGTAGGTGTGAGATTTTGTTTTTATCCAATACTATGCTATCCCCAAGGTTATAAGCCATATATTATAATAGTCATGCTAAAAGTCTGCCGATGATTCCAACTAAGCTGCTCTTATCTTTGTCCAGTCACTAAGCTTCTACCAGTGTGCTATGCCGTGCCAGGCCTCTGAAAGCATATGCAAGAGACAGCAACAGCACATACCTGATACAGGCAGTTGCCATTATGACATCACAGCATGACCTCACACACCCCACCAGACCGGCTAAGACTGGTTATTTCTGGTTTGAGGCCTTGTCTTTTAAATGACTGACCTAAGGGAAATGTGATTTCACTTATTATTTATAACTATTACATGAGAAAAGTTTTATTACTACCATTTGCCCGCAGTTTTGCTCGCTTAGTGGCATCTAATATTGTGATGTATATTTTATATTGTACACATAGAGCCTGATTCAGGTTGGATCGCAATCCCAAAAAGCCATCCAACGGCAAAAATTTGCTAAGAGGATGCGGGCTCATGTGCAGGGCCTATCCTGCGCATGCACCTGCATTTTCTGCTGTGCCCCGCAGAAAATGCGATCGCCTCTGCCTGTCAATGAGGCAGAGACGGTCGCAGGGGGGGCGCCAACGCTCCACTTCCAAGGCAGAGACGGGTTGTTGCGGGGACGAGGCTTCAAAACAGGGGCGGCAAAGGAGACAGGGGGCGTGACTCCTGACATGCGGGGGCGGACTACAGGCAGAGACGGTCGCGGGGTGGCGGCAATGCTCCATTTCCAAGTTAGAGACAGAGCATTGCGGGGACGAGGCTTCAAAACAGGGACTGCAACTGAGAAACAGGGGGTGTAGTCGGGGCGGCTGCGTGACATCACACGCAGCCGATGCGATCACAAAAATGGCTGCGAGCCTCCTGCGGGCGCATGACATGCGAGACGGACTAGCGCTGTGCTGGGCATCCCCCCGCATGCCAGAGAATCTGATGGTAGATGTGGTAAATTTAGCACATCTACAATCAGGTCTGAATCACCCCCATGGAACAAAAAAGAGGCCCAAATTATGTGATTTTAGTTTTGTTTGTCAATTTTTTAAAACCAAAAACCAAAACCAGTCACGGCGGTTTGGCAAAAACCAAATACAAAGCCGGATGACGAATCAGGGACAAATCCAAATCCCAAAAAATTGGTCCTGTGCTCATCTCTAGTAATATTCTAAGATCACATTGAGTTTGCTAGCATTGTATGCCTAGGTATGTGCTGATATGAGACATTCCCTTTATCTCCTGTTTGGGGTATTCAGAGTTTAATGAATTATTCCTGTAGTTTAGCTGGTCATTCAAAACTTTGGATCAGTGCTACCATATGGTCCCTACTGGTCTGCACATGTGCACTGATGTTGCTTGCTGACTGGTAGCTGCATTAGAAGTTGTTGCATTCCACAGGAGGAGCTAGCTGCATATATCCAGTTTTGCGTTCCACATGAGATGCACAGTTCCGGAGCACCAGTGCCACGTTTTACACATGGTCCCCTGAGGTTACCGGCAGAGAGGTACATCTCTGCCTGACCGATTACGTGACTTAAGTGTTGAACAGTGTAATGTTTTTTTTTTTTGCACTTTGACTTTTGGGACCTTGTGTTAATATTGTTGCTATAGGAAGTGACACCACTACCAGCCAGGCCATGTGATCCAAATTAAACTACTGTACATGTAGCTTGCTGCCTTTTTGCATATTATTCTGTTGGTATAAACATACTTGCCTACGTTCCCTCATTCTGCAGGAGACTCCCTAAAATAGAAGCAATCTCCCTGACTCCCTGAATAGTCCAGAAATCTCCCTGATTGCACCTTAACCCCATTGTGCAGCTGTTACATTCCTGGGGGGGGGGACACGGGACATTAGTGCCATTTCCCTGCATTGATTATAAGACACAATGATCCCTATGGCTACATGCATTTTAAATAAAGTTTCTCATGGCCACTTACAGTATATGGAACCTCTTGTAAAGCACAATACACAAACAAATTCTGCAAAATATAAGAGTCTATTCTTCAACATGTAGATCTTACTAACTATGGGGCTCATTTATATTTGGATGTAAGTCATGTTTACGACACGCCTCTCAGATGTAGCAGTACACGTCCGCACTGATAGGTGTTACTTTCACATCTCCCTGACATGCTTTTTCAAAAGTAGGTAAGTATGCTTTATGTCGGGTTCTGTTGTATAACCTGGGCAGAGCTAAGGTCCGCAGAAGCATGACCGGAACACCAACTGTCAGTGCAGAGCTATACGCTGGAAGTCCAGCTGCATAAGTGAGCTTAATAATTCCACTCATACTGTATAGTCATTTTGGACGGTCTGTCAGATGGCCAGCGGGGGGAGGGGGGGGGGGTCAGACAGTGCAACAAATCCCCTTGCGAGCTCGCTGCACTTGCCACAGGTTCTATTCCCACTCTATGGGAATAGTCCCCGTTGCTCAGCATGCCAACCGGCGGGCTAGTCAGTGTTCGAGATGCCGGCGCTGGTATTGTGACCGACGCTCACATAACCGCATCCCTTTTGGACTTGAGAAGCCTGCACACTGCAAGCGTCTGGTTGTTCATTTATTGCTCCTCTCCCTGATGTTAGATGGAGACCATACATACCTCAGTCCTTTTCTAGGTCACTAAGCTATACAATAGTGAAAATGCGATATAAATTCATACAGTAGTTTTTGTGTGATGGCAGAACGTACAGACAGACAGACTAAATTTAATTTTTAATTTTTTTTGTCTCGATGGTCCATAAACAGTCCCTAGAAGTATAATTCTCAACAAAACAAAAAAAATGTCTATATACAGACACAATCCTTACAGTTTTATTATATGTATAGATTTTTATTGAAGGGTGCTACTATTTATCTTTGGCTATGTAAGGCTTTGTGTGAACACAATTTCCACTGTTGTTATGTTGTGTATTACTGTTAAAGTGGGAGCAATATTCTAAGCAATCTGACTAGACTGCTTAGAATTTAAGCATGATCGCTCCGTGTGTACCCCATACAGCGATAGCGATGCGCGGGGCTATCGCTGGTGCTAGATTGGCCTACATGCAGGCCAATCTAGCAGGTCGCTCACTTCACCCGCTGGGTGAAATGAGTGCACCCCCGTGCTCAGCACACATCTCTCCCACATCGGCCCGACTATATGGGCCTTTACAGTGTTTCAGTGATAACCTCATTTAAGGACAAAACAATGATAAAATCGGAGTAAATCTGTGAAAAGCACAAACATTATCCGATTGGTCTGATTCTGCATATGCTACGGTGCTATGTTACATGTGCAAAACTGAGCGTTTTATCTTCTTTGATGGCTCTTTAGGTATGAACAATAATTTAATGTGTTTTCCCATTTCTAACGTCTACTCATGGACTTAAAATGTGCTGTTTTTAATCATAAATTTCCTTCATTATTTATGAACTTAACTGCCAAGGTAGCAAATCAATTATTTTTTATTTTATACATTTAGAATATTGTTTATTGATATACTGTATTTTAGATGCGTTCATTTAATAGACTATTAGATTTTATTTATATGACATCACATGGTTACCAAGGCACCGCACAAAGGTGATTTAAAATACATCAACATTACAAAAGTACAAAGGTGATCATGTAAGGCGGTTATAGACAAGTTCAATAAATATATACATAAATACATACAGTATATACAGAAGTACAATAAAATCACGTCAAATTAAACTTTGCTTTGATGCAGAATGATTTACATGCAATTTTTCAGAAATGGTGGAAGCCGGATAGTTGGATGTTCTGATTGGTAGACTTGATTCATCCAAATCTGGGTAACGGATGACGCATTCAAAGACGTTTGGATTTTCTTACATTCTGTGACTGTTTCTTGACATAACCAATACCTGGTCCGAGGCTAATGAACAGTGGTCCTTTTCTGAATGTTTATAGCCAGAGATTGTTCTACAATAAACACCAACCACTACAGCCAATAATATAGTTTAATAGAGTATTATTCACAACTATGTTCTGTTTATAAGAGGCATCGTAAGTATTTTACTCATGTGTCTAATGTTAGAAGAAATATACTGTATTTAAAATGGTCATGTAATGTTGATATTGTTCCTAATAAGTATTACAAATTGTTTATAGTTTTATTGTTTGCATTCACTTTCACTTTTTGTAATATTTCCTTCTGTGCTCAGGATTTTCTGTGCGTTTTTGTAGAAACTCACCTCCACACACTAAAGAGGTAAGTATAACGAACAGTCTTTTCCTTCCATGCTATTTTCCTCCCCAGCAAACGAATATGATGCAACCTACCATCCAAAGGATCACCTAACTCAGGGGTGGAGAACCACCGGCCCGCGGGCTTTATAGGGCCCCGGGAGAAGCATTTTGTCTGTCCCGGGACCCTGCCGAGGCAGCTGCAGTGTGTAGAGCCGTCCTCCGCGCACAGCATCATGGGAGATGTAGTTATTCACACTGTGCACTGTATACAGTGTTCAGTGTAAGAAAACGACATCTCCCATGATGCAGTGCGTAGGAGACAGCTTTGAGCGGTGATGTGAGGCAGCTTTGAAGAGAGATCTCAACGGGAGGTCTGCTCTGCTGGCTGCAGGCAGGAAGAATAGCTGTGCTGCGGAGCAGAGTGGACCCAGGACCTGGACCAGTGGTGTGCAGGAGTCCTGTCCTGCAGTGGTGGCGAGTGCCCTGCTGGCACTATACTGTGGCATTATGTTTATTTGTCATTACTGGGGACAGGATGTGTGAGCAGCTATTACTGTGGCCTTTGTATGTAAGGAGCACTAATGTGGGCATTATGTGTAAGGCCACGCCCACATTGATTTGGAGGGGAGCGCTTCAAAAATGGCCAGCGAATGATTTTGAACAAATCCAAATGGCCCTTGGGTTGGCAGAAAAAAGGTTCCCCACCCCTGACCTAACTAAACCCTACAATATCTCCAGCCTACATTAAAACACTTGGCAATATACTGTCCATCATTTCATGATGGTTATTGCCATCTACAAAGGTCCCCACAATGCTATAACTTCCTATACCTCTGTTTGCTCATTATTTATCTCCCGAATTGACCTATGCCTGTCATCCTCCCTTTTCCCCATCTCCCAAGATTCTACAGTAGAGTATGGTCTGCAGTGCAATCTGGGTGATCCGCTAAACCTCTAATCTACAATCAGGGCCGGTGCTAGGGTGTTCGGCGCCCCCTTACAAACTATAAATTTGCGCACTCCCATATTCAACAAAGGGTCAGCGCGCGCCTTTGGTGCGCGCCCGGAAAAGGGATGTGGTCTCAAAAGTAAGGGGCATGGCTACACAATAGTACCCCCATTTAAAATTACGCCACACATTAGCACAATCGTATTCATCTTATACGTAATGTCCCACCCGTAGTAGTAGCGTCCTTATATGTAATGCTCCCCAGTAGTAGTAGCATCCTTATACATAATGCACACACAGTAGTAGTAGCATACTTATACGTAGTGCACCCCCAGTAGTAGAAGCGTCCTTATACGTATTGCCCCCCCCCAGTAGTAGCAGCAGCAGCGTCCTAATACGTAGTGCACCCCCAGTAGAAGCGTCCTTATACGTAATGCCCCCCCCAGTAGTAGTACCAGAAGCATCCTAATACGTAATGCCCCCCCCCAGTAGCAGTAGCGTCCTTATACGTAATGCCCCCAAGTAGTAGTAGCTTCCTTATACGTAATGCCCCCCAGCAGTAGCGTCCTTATACGTAATGCCCCCTCCCCCAGTAGTAGCGTCCTTATACGTAATGCCCCCCAGTAGTAGTACTTACATATAATGCCCCCCCAGTAGTAGCGTCGTTATACCTAATGCCCCCCGTAGCAGTAGCGTCCTTACATGTAATGACCCCCCTGTAGTAGCATCAATAATGCGTGCGCACACAGACATACCTCACACACACAATTCACAAATATATACACACATACACACATACATTTCTCTCTCACCCTCCACTTACCTAAGTCTGGCTGTCCCTCTCTCTACAGCAGCCTGGTCCATTTAGCTCCGCCCCTTCTGTCCACTGTAGCTCCGCCCCCTCCTCTGATCCTACACAGCCGCTGTCACCGGTGATGGGGGGGGGGAGGAGGCTTTTCATGCTGCCAGCGCTGCTACCTGTCATACAGTGACAGGCACAGCAGCTGGCAGCAGCAGCAGGGGGGGGGGGGGGGGGGGACAGGATGGCGCAGCAGGGAAGGGATGCAGAGCAGGGGGAGCACCTCTCCGTCCCAGCGCCTCCCTGCACTGCATCCCTTCGCTGAGCAGGTAGCGCCGGGCCTGTCTACAATGTTTTCATTGCTCCCTGAAAACATAGATATTTAAAAATATCTAGGTAATAATTATATTACTGCAAGTAATACCTCTTCCTATACAACCAGGTGGTCTCCTGGCTTTTCACATTGCATGCTTACCATCATGTTATCTAAAACTGTAACTCTATGGCCTCTGTATTATCATGATTATAATAGTTGTTGGTTTGTGCACCATTGCGGACATTACATCACCATACATTCTGTATTCTGCGCTATATCCTGTGTCGTCTCCTTACCAGGCGTTGCTTCTCCGCGCGCTATATTTCCGTGTTAGAGTAAAAACTGGTGATGTTACCAGGTTGATGCTTCTGTTGTTACTTTGTATTTCACAAGAAAATGAAATGGTTAAAAACATGAGTGTAATTATATCTGACCTATGGCTGACATACAATGTATATACTACTACTGCCTGCTCGTACGTATCGTGTGGTAGTTGCAGTTTAGTAAATGCCTATTATTGCTACATTTTAATTGAAAGGCTTTTATGGCTGCCATTTGGGGTGCAGTTGCGCCCAGCTCTGTATCAAGTCCACAGTAAATTTCCTTACATTTAACATAATAATAACAACAACAACAACACATACAGTATTCAATAGCAAAGCTTCTTCCACTACCAAATAAAAGAAGGCTGTGATAATGTATCTTTTCTCACTAACTTCCGTAGAACATAACATATCTCCTGTCACTAACAACCCCAGAGCGCAACGTACAGATGTGACAATGTATCCCCTCTCATTAACCTCCCTAGAACACAAGACACAGATGTGACAATGTATCCCCTCTCACTAACCTCCCTAAAACACAAGGCACAGATGTGACAAAGTATCCCCTGTCACTAACCTCCCTAGAACACAAGGTACAGATGTGACAATGTATCCCCTCTCACTAACCTCCCTAGAACACAAGGTACAGATGTGACAATGTATCCCCTGTCACTAACCTCCCTAGAACACAAGGTACAGATGTGACAATGTATCCCCTCTCACTAACCTCCCTAGAACACAAGGTACAGATGTGACAATGTATCCCCTCTCACTAACCTCCCTAGAACACAAGGTACAGATGTGACAATGTATCCCCTCTCACTAACCTCCCTAGAACACAAGGTACAGATGTGACAATGTATCCCCTCTCACTAACCTCCCTAGAACACCAGGTACAGATGTGACAATGTATCCCCTCTCACTAACCTCCCTAGAACACAAGGTACAGATGTGACAATGTATCCCTTCTCACTAACCTCCCTAGAACACAAGGCACAGATGTGACAATGTATCCCCTCTCACTAACCTCCCCAGAACACAAGGCACAGATGTGACAATGTATCCCCTCTCACTAACCTCCCTAGAACACAAGGCACAGATGTGACAATGTATCCCCTCTCACTAACCTCCCTATAACACAAGGTACAGATGTGACAATGTATCCCCTCTCACTAACCTCCCCAGAACACAAGGCACAGATGTGACAATGTATCCCCTGTCACTAACCTCCCCAGAACACAAGGCACAGATGTGACAATGTATCCCCTCTCACTAACCTCCCTATAACACAAGGTACAGATGTGACAATGTATCCCCTCTCACTAACCTCCCCAGAACACAAGGTACAGATGTGACAATGTATCCCCTGTCACTAACCTCCCTAGAACACAAGGCACAGATGTGACAATGTATCCCCTGTCACTAACCTCCCTAGAACACAAGGCACAGATGTGACAATGTATCCCCTGTCACTAACCTCCCTAGAACACAAGGCACAGATGTGACAATGTATCCCCTGTCACTAACCTCCCTAGAACACAAGGTACAGATGTGACAATGTATCCCCTGTCACTAACCTCCCTAGAACACAAGGCACAGCTGTGACAATGTATCCCCTCTCACTAACCTCCCTAGAACACAAGGCACAGCTGTGACAATGTATCCCCTGTCCCTAACCTCCCTAGAACACAAGGTACAGATGTGACAATGTATCCCCTCTCACTAACCTCCCTAGAACACAAGGCACAGATGTGACAATGTATCCCTTCTCACTAACCTCCCCAGAACACAAGGCACAGCTGTGACAATGTATCCCTTCTCACTAACCTCCCCAGAACACAAGGCACAGATGTGACAATGTATCCCTTCTCACTAACCTCCCCAGAACACAAGGCACAGCTGTGACAATGTATCCCTTCTCACTAACCTCCCCAGAACACAAGGCACAGATGTGACAATGTATCCCTTCTCACTAACCTCCCCAGAACACAAGGCACAGCTGTGACAATGTATCCCTTCTCACTAACCTCCCCAGAACACAAGGTACAGATGTGACAATGTATCCCCTGTCACTAACCTCCCTAGAACACAAGGCACAGATGTGACAATGTATCCCCTGTCACTAACCTCCCTAGAACACAAGGCACAGCTGTGACAATGTATCCCCTCTCACTAACCTCCCTAGAACACAAGGCACAGCTGTGACAATGTATCCCCTGTCCCTAACCTCCCTAGAACACAAGGTACAGATGTGACAATGTATCCCCTCTCACTAACCTCCCTAGAACACAAGGCACAGATGTGACAATGTATCCCTTCTCACTAACCTCCCCAGAACACAAGGCACAGCTGTGACAATGTATCCCTTCTCACTAACCTCCCCAGAACACAAGGCACAGATGTGACAATGTATCCCTTCTCACTAACCTCCCCAGAACACAAGGCACAGCTGTGACAATGTATCCCTTCTCACTAACCTCCCCAGAACACAAGGCACAGATGTGACAATGTATCCCTTCTCACTAACCTCCCCAGAACACAAGGCACAGCTGTGACAATGTATCCCCTCTCACTAACCTCCCTATAACACAAGGCACAGATGTGACAATGTATCCCCTCTCACTAACCTCCCTAGAACACAAGGCACAGATGTGACAATGTATCCCCTCTCACTAACCTCCCTAGAACACAAGGCACAGATGTGACAATATATCCCCTCTCACTAACTCCCCTCAAGTAAGAATGTGCAGATTCTATTGGATTATATAGAATTAAGATACAGAGTAAGTTTTGGAGTCATTTAACCAAGACTAATGGTATGGAAGCCTGACATAAACCCTTCCCTATGACTTGGAGAACGGAATATACCTGTGGACGGACGGGTGCAGTGCAATCTCCCAGATAATATTTGTGAAACAGAAGTAGAATGTAAGAGCCACCTACCCGCTTTTACGGGGCATTACTTATAAAATGATAGTTCACGGATGATCCCCAGCCCATTCTGTTAGAAGATAACTGTCTCTGAAGCTCATCCTTTCAGAAGAGCATTTAGTTGTGGACTGGCTACATCAGATCCCCTACAGGCACAGAAGACATCTTTTGAACATCTTGGTAGCACAAAGCTCCTGACATCGCTCTAATTCAAAAAGTTATTTGGCCTATGGGAAATCTCTCTGGTGCAAACAACTACAAGATAAATGCATCCATTCTGTGGGAGCACACATCTTATTACCTCAACATGGATAAAGTGTTCATCTGAAACACAGAGCAACTTACTGTATTTCCCCATATCCTGCACCTTATCAGTAGGATAGTACTTTGAGCCTGCGCCCACTGGTTTCGTTATATATGTTTCCAATGCCCCTTGTGCTCCAAATCCAAGAGTCCAGTGAAAATGCTGAGATACAAGTATGTAATTATCATTAATACTCCTACTGAGATAACAAACACCCTTCTGGGCTTTCTCAGTCTCTTCGGATCAGAGGACACTTTTGTAGTGTTAATGCACTAATGGCATGCCATCACTTTTACACCTAATAATCTCTAGTGCTAGACAAGTGGTGACAGAAATGGGCCATACATACAATCCTCTTTGTAATTTGGCACGTTCACTGGTTATCTGTATGTTGTTATGACGTTGATTCTTTAGAGAGTGACCACAGACCCATGAATCTTTCATGAGCAGGGCCCTCCCTACCATTTGTTAGAATATAAGCTCTCTCACGAGCAGCGTCCTCCCTACCATTTGTTAGAATGTAAGCTCTCTCACGAGCAGGGCCCTCCCTACAGTTTGCTAAGATGTAAGATCTCTCATGAGCAGGGCCCTTGTTAGAATGCAAGCTCTCATGAGCAGGGCCCTCTCTACAGCTTGCTAGAATCTAAGCTCTCTCACGAGCAGGGCCCTCCCTGCTATTTGTTAGAATGTAAGGTCTCTCACGACCAGGGCCCTCCCTATCATTTGTTAGAATGTAAGCTCTCTCATGAGCAGGGCCCTCCCTACAACTTGCTAGAATCTAAGCTCTCTCACGAGCAGGGCCCTCTCTCACAAGCAGGGCCCTCCCTACCGTTTGTTAGAATGTAAGCTCTCTCATGAACAGTGCTCTCCCTACCATTTGTTGAAATGTAAGCTCTCTCACAAGCAGGGCCCTCCCTATCGTTTGTTAGACTGTAAGCGCTCACGAGTAGGGGCCTCCTTACCATTTGTTAGAATGTAAGCTCTCTCACAAGCAAGGCCCTCCCTACCATTTGTTAGAATGTAAGCTCTCATGAGCAGGGCACTCACTACCATTTGGTAGAAAGTAAGCTCTCTCACGCGCTTTTTTTGTTTTCATATCTGCATTTACATGTCCCTGTTTTATGTATGGGACTGTATTTCCCATAATGCTGTGTAGCACTGTGGTGCCTTACAAATCAATGACAATAACAACAACAATAAATTAACTTATCCGCCTGCACTGTCACTTAGGGACAGATTCAATTCAAGACTATGTTCCACCAGGAATCACGGAAATGCCCATCTGTGCACATATTGGCTATTTACGGTAGTGCCAATTACGCAAGTTTTCCCTCGCACCTCTATGGGACGGCACAGCCTGTTCTTCATGCAAAATTGAATCTGCCCTTAGTCCTGGTCTATGCTCTTAGATCGTCTTCAGATTCAACTTCTTACGTGCTGTTGTCATATTATACGATATTAGTACGCATATATTGCTAGTACTTACATATTATTCCTTATCGCGTTGGGTAAACTTGTCGCCCAGTGAGGGTTTACTTACTTCGTATGTCTAGCTGCTTTACGCTAATGCCAAACATATCTTCTACGCTCTCATATCACAGTAATCTTTGTTTTGCATTTAATTGCTATTGCACCTTGTGTCTATGTACATTAGCAGGCAGATGTGCTGCTGGAACAGGCTCTACAAAATGACTGACTGACAGCATCAATCATGCTAAATATTTGTGAGTTCCCAATTTACTTTTCTTACCCAGCTGTTGATAGTCAGTTATGGGTCACCTTTGTAATTCACACTGTAACAACTAAGAAATAAAGACAGGGCTGGCTTTCTATGGCAAAATAATAACACTTAGGGGCAAATTCAGTATGAATCGCAAGTAGCGATTCGTATGGAATCTTTGCTGAGGGGCCGCGGGCGCATGCGCAGCAGGCCCTACTGCACATGCGCCCGCAATTTCTGCAGGGGGCCGCAGAAATTACAATCGCCTCTGTCTATCGGGCAGAGGCGGTCGCGGGGCGGCAACGCTCCGTTTTCTGGGTGGAAACGGATCGTTGCGGGGACGTGCAAGCCCAAACGGTGGGCTGGTACGTGCAAACAGGGGCGTGTCGGGGGTGCGGCCGCAGCAGCTGCGTGACATCACACACAGCCGCTGCGACAACAAAAATGGCGGAAGGACTCCTGCGGCCGCAGCTAAGCTGCGCCGGCAGGAGTCATCCTTAATTTTTGATAACAAGCAGAAATTGCGTGCTGTTCACATTTTCTGCTTGAAGCGGGGGGGAGGCGCCGGTCCGGGGCGGCCCCCAGCATGCGTGCTAATAGTTAGAAAATGCTGCTGATCAGCAGAATTTTCTAACCTTACTGAAGTTGCCCCTTATTGTATAGTAAATGCCTTTTTTATATATATATATATATATATATATATATATATATATATATATATATATATATATATATATATATTTATTTTTTTTCCCCCCAATTTTTTTTCAATGGAGTAAATGCAGATCAGCGAACAATGGGGGTAATTCCAAATTGATCGCAGCAGGAAATTTTTTAGCAGTTGGGCAAAACCATGTGCACTGCAGGGGAGGCAGATATAACGTGCAGAGAGAGTTAGATTTGGGTGGGTTATTTTGTTTCTGTGCAGGGTAAATACTGGCTGCTTTAATTTTACACTGCAATTTAGACTGCAGATTGAACACACCACACCCAAATCTAACTCTCTCTGCACATGTTATATCTGCCTCCCCTGCAGTGCACATGGTTTTGCCCAACTGCTAAAAAATGTCCTGCTGTGATCAACTTGGAATTACCCCCAATGGGCCTAATTCAGAGTTGATAGCAGCAGCACATTTGTTAGCAGTTGGGCAAAACCATGGGGGTAATTCCAAGTTGATCGCAGCAGGACATTTTTTAGCAGTTGGCCAAAACCATGTGCACTGCAGGGGAGGCAGATATAACATTTGCAGAGAGAGTTAGATTTGGGTGTGGTGAATTCAATCTGCAATCTAAATTGCAGTGTAAAAATAAAGCAGCCAGTATTTACCCTGCACAGAAACAAAATAACCCACCCAAATCTAACTCTCCCTGCACATGTTACATCTGCCCCCCCTGCAGTGCACATGGTTTTGCCCAACTGCTAAAAAATTTCCTGCTGCGATCAACTTGGAATTACCCCCCCATGTGCACTGTAGGGGGGGCAGATATAACATGTGCAGAGAGAGTTAGATTTGGGTGTGGTGTGTTCAAACTGAAATCTAAATTGCAGTGTAAAAATATAGCAGCCAGTATTTACCCTGCACAGAAACAATATAACCCACCCAAATCTAACTGCACATGTTATATTTGTCTCTCCCTGCAGTGCACATGGTTTTGCCCAACTGCTAACAAATGTGCTGCTGCGATCAAATCTGAATTACCCCCAATGTCACAATAAAAGGGTTACACATTTTAGGAATGGATTGATTACAGGGTCCTTGACTTTTTGTTCGGACCCCCACACATGTTCATGCATTCTAAAATACATCAAAGAGTGATCCCATCTGCTCTAGAAAAGGAAAACTTACCAAAGAGAGGGAGGTATTGACTATGGGGCCCATTTATCATTGAATGCATTTGCAATGCGACCAAGGCGTGATATTAGCGCCAAAGGTTGCATTTCCAAATGTGATCACATCAGCCAGGTGTATCACCCAGCACAGGCGCTCCAGAAGGAGCCCATCCCTCAATGTGCCAAGTGCAGTGCCAGGGCTAACTGCACATGCAGCCAATTTCAGCGGAGGGTTTCTCTGGAACCTGGCCAGTACTACGGCCCCGATCTATAGTCCATAGGCTGCACCAGGCTACGCAGTAGCTGTGAGGGCAAATATCAGGAGTTGTTCACATTCCAGATATTGGTAAATCTGGCAGCATTGCATCCACCATAGACACCTATGAGGGATGCGTCTACCAGCGATAATCGAGGGTTTGCCAGGTGTTGGAGATATCTGCTGCGGTCCCTCCTTCATACATTCTGGTGATACCTAATATTTGCGGCTAATCCCCAATAACGTGTTTTCGGGGAAACAGCCACAAATATTGGTTAATAAATGGGCAACTAAATCTGCAAGCCTACGAAAATGACTTGGCCCAATTGAGCAAACTTGTTAGGATTGTGTAGTTCGGTAAAGCAGTGTGGCTTTCTGGCATTATTTCGGTCTTGGAATAATTGTGTTTTCCTTTATGATATATTGTTGGATTCTTGTTGTGCTTATAGGGAAAATATACGATCCAATTTATTAGCCAACTGTCTGGATTTTATAAAGCCTTACAAATAAAACCTGGGGCAATAACCTGCAATGTGCAGGCTGTTTGGGAATACACAGACAACCATGCAGCATGATTATAGGGCTACTAAGAACTTCAATCATGTATAAATCCAGATAATTGCAACATTTGCATATTTTAGCACAGCTGCCGAGTACAAATTCACATCTGTGAATGCAGTTGTATACATCTCTGAATCAGGCCCCGTGATCATTACCCAGCTGTCGGAATAAGGTGTGAGGTTTATGGTATTTATTTATTTAATTCTTTCACCAATTTTTGATCGATCTTATTATTGTTCTGCTTTAAAAATGTGTAAGTTAAAAAGAGTACAAATTTTTTTTTAAAAAAGAGAAGAGCACCAAAAAGCATAAGCAGGTGGTTGCAGAACACTAAAACTGGAGACTATTCACAGACACTGGCACACCTTGTAATAAATCCAAAACTATTCTCTCCTTCCCCATACCTGTACACTGCTGAAATAAGATTCTATTAGTATTATCCTGAGAAGTATCACTGACACAAGTGAGGTCTATTTACTCAGCATATTAACCTTGTAAGGAACACAAAACATAATAGATGCGGATACCAGTGGTTCTCAAACGATGTGCCGTGGCACCCTGGGGTGCCATGGGGTACTTGCAGGGGTGCCTTGGATTGGTGGTCCAGGCCCAATTCAACTTATTTATGGTCAATGCAATAAGTAAAAACCAGTGCTGGTGGCTGTCAATCATAAAATGTGTGGACAAACAATAGCAAATCTTGTCCTTCACCACACAACGGATCCTAAGGATGACATATAAACACAATATACTAAATTTAATATTTATTTCTAATTTTCTCAAGAAACATTTAGCCCAGGGTTGCCGTGAACAAAATTCCAATACTCTAGAGCACCGTGATTCAAAAACGTTTGGGAACCACTGGCGTATACCAAATATAACCACATAGTGCATACAATGTACGGCATGTCACCTTCCTTGACCAGATCTGATGACAGATTACCAGCAAATACTGTATACGTATTACATGGATATTTAGATCAAATAATCCCTGCGCACATCGCAGAAAACCCTTCTGTAGATCTACATGAGACAGTTCCATCTTGTAAGGCAGTTGTGTTTCCAGGGATCGTCATGTAACCCTCTTACAGGATTACACTGTTATTTGTGTAATAAAGACTAACCCTCTTCTTGCTTAAGGAATAAGACATACAGTAGTGTGATTACTTAACCCTCTGCATCCTGAATTCATGTTGTTTTATAATGTAAAGCAGAACCTAAACGATGTTGTTTCCGTTAGATGTACAGTATTAGGAGGTGTTGTTCATTGGCTGAATATTCCATACCACAATAAAGAGAGAGACATATCGGCTGTGTTAAAGCTTTATTTGAAGGAATAGAAAGAAGTTTCTCAGTTTAGGTTACATCATTGGCTCTACTGTCTTCAGCATATTCTGTTTGTTATTTTGTTCCCAACCTAAAATAAATACAGCTGCCGCACTTCAGTCTATTGGGCGCTCAGAAGGGCGCTTTGAGGAGCAGATATACATGCTATTCTACTGTGAATCAATGACTAAACTGCTATACTAAATATATCAGAGGACTGCAGGTATAGCTATAATGGGGCTAACCATTTTTAGAGAACTCATTACTAATCTCAATCACTGTATCCAGTCTGGGTGTGGTTCGTTTTATCGACATTATCTAGGTCGACAATGTTTAGGTCGACCACTATAGGTCGACAGTCACTAGGTCGACATGGATGGAAGGTCGACAGGGTTTCTAGGCCGACATGTGCTAGGTCGACAGGTCTAAAGGTCGACATGAGGAAAAAAATTTTGGGGTGTCGTTTTCTTCGTAGAGTGACCGGGATCCCAAATTAGTGCACCGCGTTCGCTCGCCATGCTTCGGGCATGGTGCCTTCGCTCCGCTACCGCTTCGCTCGGCACACTTTACCGTTCCAATCGTAGTACACGTGGATCGTTAAGTATGAAAAAATCCCAAAAAAAAAAAATTTTTGAAAAACTCATGTCGACCTTTAGATCTGTCGACCTAGCACATGTCGACCTAGAAACCCTGTCGACCTTCCATCCATGTCGACCTAGTGACTGTCGACATATAGTGGTCGACCTAAACATTGTCGACCTAGACACTGTCGATCTTCAGACCGGATCCCATCCAGTCTATAGATCTACACTAAAAAGGTCTACGGTCCATAGATCGAACACTAATGGAGACATGTAAAAGGAAGACAGGGTACGTGGTACAATAAAAAGGCTTTTTCTGTGGAGGAAAAGTAACAACACACCTCAGTTTTTTTTTATTGCGTCAAACTTTGTCAACCTTTTGACCCTGTCGACCTAATGCATGTCAGCCATTAGTGGTCGACCTATTGACTGTAGACCTTTTTAGTGTAGATCTAATGATCCACACCCCTCAATCACCACCCTACTCCAACCCCTGCATGTATTGCAAATAGACTCTCTCCCCAATAAATCACCTCTTACCTGAAACAGACGTACTACAAGAAGTTAATGAATCTCTGTACAATAGCATTCAATAGCTCTACTGCAATCTATAGAATACTCTTATCACAGTGCAAGGTGGTTCTTGATTTCAGGTAACAGTGGTTATACCCCCATATTTGGTATACAAAGGGGGAAAGACCATCTTCAAATTATCCTGGATAATTATTGCTGGAATTACATTTAAAAGATGTATTCCCCTTGGTTTAAAACAGAACAAGATGCCTCAAGATAAACTGGCTACTATTAGGGGGTTCGGTATGCTTTACCGCCGTTCAGGATCCCCTATTGGGATAAACAGTACTTTTTGTACATATGTCAGACTTGTCTATTCTCTCGGGATGTCTGGGAAACTACAAAATTCTGGGCAGCTCTCCTGGAAAAGTAAACCAGCCTTCCAGATCCTTCCCACTTCCCCAGCAAAGTGGACTAGATCAGGCCTGGTCAATCTGGGGCTCTCCAGCTATTGTGAAACTACAGGTTCCAGCATGTCCTGCCCTAGTTTAGCTATTAGGGATTGTTAAAACTGTGGCAGGACATGCTGGGATGTGTGGTTTCACAACAGCTGGAGAGCCACAGGTTGGCCAGGCCTGGTCTAGATGCTTGATGACGCGTTTCGCTGTGAGTCATGTAATTGTGGCTCCGCCCCCACTGCTCACTGGCACAATCTTGGACAGGTCTGCAAAAGTGTTTATTATCCTACACTGACTTGTGCTGTAGGTAATTAGATTTTATATGCCTGCCCGAGATTGTGAAATGGGTGAATACAGTTTGTGAGGACTAGAGAACTGGTGGTGTTGGGAAATAAAGTGGAGAGAGATAAAGTAGCAGCCAATCAGCTCCTAGCAGCTGTGTTACAGGCTGTGTTTGAAAAAAAGGACAGCTAGGAGCTGATTGGTTGGTAGTTTTTCTCTCCAAGGTTTAGTACATCTGCTCCTATGTTTATTTAAAAAATTCCAACTGTTTTCCTAGCGTAATATTAAACATAACACAACCATTAAAAATAAATATAATTATACTGTGAAGCTGGCGTGCAAACATCATGATTTGCCTGCTGAGACATCACTGGTACCTGAAAGCCTTTTATCTATCAGAATGTTTATATCCAGTAAGTAAAAACTATTTTCAGCTGCTCATGCAGTTTGGGAATATATTTGGTCTAGTAATGAAGAAAATGAAAAAGACATTACATTTTACTTATTAATAAGCCATATTTGTATTATATGCCCAATAGTACAAATGTTTATGTGAAGGAATATTTTATTCAATAGATGGTGATGACATTTGACACTGAAATTAATGCTCCATATTAATTCTCTGCAACAAACAAAACACTGCAGGGGATATCATTTGCAATAATAAGGTTTAATAGTTTATAATACATAACAGTTAGAAAAAGAGAGACTATTTAATAATAGCACCAATAGATTATCAGTTTGACTAGACTGGGAGAATATGAAACCGCACAATATTGTTGCATATATGGATTTGCACACATGCTATAAACTAACAAAGACACCTTAATATGGTAGAGGACCAGAGAAGCATTTACTATACAGAACTACTAGTGTAGTACCAATTGACAATAATATACAACGTTTTTGAAAACAAAACAAAAAACAAACAAACAAAAAAACTTGTACTACTTTTATTTCTACACTTGACAATACAGTAGTTAAGATGACGTAAGATCACAATTTGTGACAATATGAGAACATTTTATGGGCGGGGGGTGTAATGCCGCTTGAGTGGGAAGCCACCGAATGCGGACATTTTTTTAAAAGGGCAATCACTTACAAGGCATGGTTTTGCCTCGTCAGTGATTGCCCCTTTAAAAAAAAGTCCGACTTCGGCCAGCATACCACGTGGCCGCTGGATTCGGGCGGCATTACACCCCGCCCATAAAATATGTAGCTTTATCAACATAGACAGCACTCTACTCAACAAAAGTTGTATATCCTTAGCTTCTATAGGTTTATATTTTATGTCAGAAAGATAAAAAATAATGATAAATTAATTTATATATATATATATATATATATATATATATATATATATATATATATATATATATATATATATATATATTATACACACACAAAATAGCCCCAAATGCATACTGCAATTTACTATATAAAAAGAAAAAACATGCAAACTTTAGAATATATTTAGTGTTTACTATGGATATGCTTCTATTTTAGCTGCTGTCTGTTCATGTGGACCAGGCCTGTCCAACCTGTGTCTCCATCATGTTTTGCCACAGTTTTGCTATTAGGGAATACTAAAACTGTGGCAGGGCATGCTGGGATGTGTAGTTTCACAACATCTGGAGAGACACAGGTTGGCCAGGCCTGATGTGGACCACGCACTGTAGGTTCAGAGTGACTAGTACTGCCTGCAAACGGAGTACAGTTCACTGCCATACAGTGCACCATGGCTAAGGTATAGCTGCAGAACCTGTGGTATTTTCTGACATATCAGATTAGTTTAGCAGATAACAGCTTGAGATATCAGAAATCATGACAAAAATGAATGTGTCATTCATTGCAACACAGTCTGCTCCAAATATTAGGGAAGATCAATACATTTGGCCACAGAAGGTGTTGTGGATCTATTTTTGTCTGTGATCAGGTTAAATATTCAATTGATGTGTGCTCCATGCAGTGATGAAAGCACACATGCAGGCTATGGTTCTGAGCCCACCGTACTCCAGAGTACATAATGAATTTCCAATCATTCCTCATCACACTTTAATTGTGTCGGCCAGTGCCTAAAATCTAGATTTGTCTTCTTAACATGTTAGTATAGCAACAGCCAGAAATAATTGTCTGAAAAATACCATTTCAGGTTACAAATAATAAAAACATAATTTACAGAAAGAAGTAGCTAAGAAAACCGCATTAACCTCTCCCAAATTATATTTAGCCAAGTGCATGCACGGAAATAAATGCGTATATTCGCCCATATGCAGAAGTTGTGAGCGATTCATCCCTAGCCACATGTATGCTTTGATACCCATGATCGTTACGTAAGTGAACATACCTATACTTGGTGCAAACATGCGTATTTATGTTCAACTGTGCAGAGTCCATAGTGGCTGGGATATGCTCTCATTGGGGGTCATTCAGACCCGATCGCACGCTGCAGTTTTTTGCAGCCGTGCGATCAGGCCTGAACTGCGCATGCACGCGGGCTGTAATGCGCAGGCGCGTCACAGGCCAGCGATGGCAGTCGCCGGGCAGCGACGAAAACAACGAAGAAAGCGTTCGCAGCAGCAAACGCAAGAAGATTGACAGGAAGAAGCCGTCCAGAGGTGTCAACTCACCGTCTTCTTGGAGTGTCAAAGAAAACGCAGGCGTGCCCGTCCGTTTCCAGGGAGGGGGGTCCTGACGTCAACTCTTGGCCGGATCATCGCAGCAGGTAAGTCTTGAGCTATGCAAAGACTGCACAAACTTTTTGTCTGTGCAGCTCTCTGCACAAGTGTTTCCAGCCCTGCACAGCAAATCCACCCTCCCCTGTTGGCGGCGATTACCTGGTCGCAGCAGTGCAAAAAATAGCCTGCATGCGACCAGGTCTGAATTAGGCCCATTGAACTATGCCTACGCGAGGAAGCCCTGTTACAGACCAGTTACGTCACAAGCCCAGATGCTAATAAAATGCAAATGACCCTGCACTGCTCATACTTCCGTAGCCTGGAAACTAGAGTGTGCAGTGTGAAACACCACACACTCCGCAGACAGAAGCACAATCCACTCTGACTTAGGATCCATATAGATATTTCCATAATGCATGTATATAAGGAATCTGGGCGTATGCAACTAGACTCAAAAATTTTGGAGCCAATTTTTTTTTTTTTGCCTATCCAACTATCCCACTTTTTGCGCTCAAAATTGTTTCCATCTTCAGTCAAAAACACATAGGGGGGTATGCAATTAGCTTCGTTTTTTCACCTAGGTGAAAAAAACTGAGCTTTTTCGATATTTTTAGGGCAAATGGAGATTTGCCCTATGCAATAGCAGGGCCCGATTTTCGCCTAGGTGAAAAATGCAGGGCACTGGTGAAAAACACGTGGACTGGCAAATTCACTCCCAATCCACTTGTTTTGGCGAATCTGCAAGCGGTTTGACGGTTTTTGGGGCCATTTTCGCCAATGTTGATTTGCCTATAAAACAAAAAGGTGAACCGGCATGGGCGAAAATGTATTAAAAAATGGGCGAAATTGCCCGCAAATGAATACGGTGGGTCGAATTAGTTCAGTTTTTTCGGCTAGGCGAAAAAATGGAGCTAATTGCATACCCCCATAGATTCTGTCTATCATTTCTCTATTTCTACAAAGAAAATTATAGACAGAATCTTATTGGTTGCTATGGGCAACATCACCACGTTTCATTTTTAGACGCGTTAGTAAATTTACACCATATGAGTTGCGAAAAGTCGCAGACCTCTATGTTTTTGCGGCTGCAAACAGTAAAAAGAAAGCCTGAGGCAGGTGAAACAAAATCCCTCAATAAGTGCCGGCATTGGGGCTAATTGGATATCCACGTTTATCTGACCATAACAATCACTTGGGAGTTGCTCCAGATAGGCAACCTAAGGATAATGCTCCATGCCGGCATTCACGTGAAGCACTTAATCCCTATAGCACGGATACTGTACATCTAGCTTTTGTATCTGACGCATTCATTACGGTGTCTCGGTGCTGCAGCCATAAAGGACTTCCATCACAAACCATCATTTTACTCCCTCGTGGCAATCACTGGAGGGTTAACCAATTACAAATGGAACCTGACTCATGACAAAGTCAGGCAAATAGTTATTTCCAAAGGAAACCATAAATGATGATCCTGTTATGCAGCTGTAATACACAATACACATCTATAAATGGGAGGAGACCTAGAAATATGACATAATATAGTATACAGTACCTGAGTAACGGGCATAGGAGCATGTGTAAAGTCTTGGCCAGCTGCTGCAATTAATTAATTGTGTCTGTCTGTTAACATAGTGTTATACGGAGAAGATAAATGTACTGTAGCTCATATATTCACTAACCTTTATATGCAACGTCCATATACAGTATATTGCCATCACCTATGGAAGTGTTTACCAACAATATGTAAAAGGGAAGCATGCAATACAGATACAATTTTCCTCTGAGCACTTACTGAATGAGGTTAGCCAATTAAAGGGCATATATATTAAATCAATATTTGCAGGATAGTTCAGGAAAACAAATATTTTCGGGGGTACCTAGAAATATTACGGATTCCCCAGATGTATCATGAATGGTTCACAGCAGATATCGCCAATATATGTGCAGTTGCGGTCCCTCCATTTCTGACCACATAGGTTTCTATGGGGGTTGCCATGGAGTCTGATTTACTGAGTGGTAACACCACCTCCAGATGGTGTTAGACTGTAGTAGCTGGGTGTGGGATGATAGACAGACATTGCCTAGTTAGACAGTCAATAGATACACTACATGTTAGACAGATATTAGGTTGACAGGGTCAAAAGGTCGAAAACTTATTTTTTCTTTTTTGTGGTTTGTGTGGATAGTCTTGTCATCTGGGACTCTCAATTGTAGAAAGGCTTCGCTCGCCGCGCTTCGAGCTCGGTGGCTCGCCAAAAGGTTTATAACCAACTCTATGCCAACATTGATAGAGAAGGTAGGACACAGTCTAAAAACATGTAAAATAACAAAAAAAAATAACCTGTGTCTACATTTTTATGTCGACATTTTGACCCTGTCGACCTAATGTCAGTCTAACACATGGTGTCCATCTATCATCTGGATACCTTAGTAGCCTATGGGCTACTCTTAGACAAATTCTTCCCTCTTAATCGGCCGCGCAGGCACACTGACTGCAGGGAACCCCAATCAGGAAGCAGTGTAATAGAGATATATTATCACACTGCTTCCAGCTCTTCAGCAGGATGGGGTCTGATCAGAGGTAGTCTCTTTGCAGGAGAAAAGTAGAATATCCACAAGAAAAATCTACATTTTTAACATTGCAAATTTATGCCTAAAATATTTCTGACATGTGCATTAAACATGCAGATTGTAATAAACAGACCCAGTGGAAACATATCCAAGTTTATGCAGACAGAAGAGCTTTAAAATGCCAAACACACTGGTACTACTGCAGAGATGCGCTGACGCCCACTTTAAGAAACGAATCTCACGTTAGTGCGTTGCGCAAGCTCTTGAGCCAAGCGTACGCCTCTACAGACGATTTATAGTCCTATGTGTCTGAAAGGGGGTGACTGGAAGGTACCAGAGCATTTGTACAATAGCAAGGGCATGTCGTTAGAACAGCGGGCTTTGCAGCGCTGTGCATACGCAAATTGTGCATACGCAAATATATGTCTGATTTCAGCAGATCGAGTACTCCCAGTATAAGTTATATGCAAGTGAGCCCTGTTAATGATGACACTTAACAACCGAACAGATAGGGGGCAAACCAGCGTTCAACTCTATATCAGCCCCTATATTAAAAACTAACCTAACCTGGATGTCAGAAAATAACATTAAACATTAAGCAGCAATACTGTGATGCAGATTTAGGGGGGTATCCAACCATAAAAACGGCATCACATCGAGAATTTCTACCGATGGTCATTATTGCGGTATCCAATTAGAGGCTGTTCTTATCGGCTGGAAAAAAAAAACGGATCCGTGATCATGCGATACAACATGGGATCCAGGATAAGTTCCTGATCCCATGTGATATCGCGGCTCTGGCGGCTGCTTATCGCGCCTTATGCTTCGGGTAACTGAGGCACCCGAAGCACAATCTCTGATAAGTGCCGGCATCGGAAAGGGGGAGGGGGGGGCCATACCGGATAGCCCCAGGCGAACCTATTAGCATCTGTAAATTACCGCCGCTAATAGAATACCCCCCAAAGTCCTATAGATCATAAGAGGTAGATCACTCAGTTTGCTACTAAAGTGCCAAAGTACCTTGTTATATGCAGACACATCAGACCTTACTGTTCGTACACCTAAGAATCTCTTGGTGAAACGGGTAGTAGTGATTGGAAGCTGACCACCACAGATTTCTTACAGTCAACCAAATTATTTGCTAACAAGGCGACAAATAATCAGGAAAACAATGAGAATTCCTGCTGAAATATAACAAACAATCTTTCACTGTTATCCCATAGTCATAACGCAACATGATAAAGGAAACAAACTAACATTTATCTTACTAGATATCACTGGGTACACAATTCACATGATTTAAAACAAAAATGTAAAGTCTGGCCAAAAGGAACAATAGTAATATTACCTGTATCACAAGTAGACTTGTAGAAAACCTGGAGCAAATATCAGTAAACTAGTTACCAGCCCGTCAAAATGATGGATCATCATAACAGTAACGTCAGCACTGGTGGCTGTGCAGTTTCCCCCATAGAGGTAAGGAGCAGCATTAACCTTTTACTATATAGGGGTATATATTAGTGCACAGGTTCTCAAACTCGGTCCTCAGGACCCCACACGGTGCATGTTTTGCAAGTCTCCTCACAGAATCGCAAGTGAAATAATTAGCTCCACCTGTGGATCTTTTAAAATGTGTCAGTGAGTAATGAGTACACCTGTGCACCTGCTGAGTTACCTGCAAAACATGCACTGTGTGGGGTCCTGAGGACCGAGTTTGAGAACCTATGTATTAGTGTATCTGTTTCATGTTGGAGAATGAATGGGACCAAAATTAATAAAATTGTATTTGGGGATGTATCTGGTTGGTTAGTAGCTGGCATGAGCTTGTGCATTCAATCATCTGCTGACCACACTACAGCTAGGTACCCAATATGCAGGAATTGGCTGATCAGTCAAGTTTAGGCTCGGAGTGTGTACACAGCGACCAGGGCAAATTACAATTTAAAAACCAGCCTGGTCTGCTCATCTGATATGGCCTGCTGTACGCCTGATCTGCTCATCTGATATGGCCTGCTGTACGCCTGATCTGCTCATCTGATATGGCCTGATGTACGCCTGGTCTGCTCATCTGATATGGCCTGCTGTAAGCCTGATCTGCTCATCTGATATAGCCTGCTGTAAGCCTGATCTGCTCATCTGATATGGCCTGCTGTACGCCTGGTCTGCTCATTTGATATGGCCTGCTGTACGCCTGGTCTGCTCATCTGATATGGCCTGCTGTACGCCTGGTCTGCTCATCTGATATGGCCTGCTGTACGCCTGATCTGCTCATCTGATATGGCCTGCTGTACGCCTGATCTGCTCATCTGATATGGCCTGCTGTAAGCCTGATCTGCTCATCTGATATGGCCTGCTGTACGCCTGGTCTGCTCATCTGATATGGCCTGCTGTAAGCCTGATCTGCTCATCTGATATGGCCTGCTGTACGCCTGGTCTGCTCATCTGATATGGCCTGCTGTACGCCTGGTCTGCTCATCTGATATGGCCTGCTGTACGCCTGGTCTGCTCATCTGATATGGCCTGCTGTACGCCTGATCTGCTCATCTGATATGGCGTGATGTAAGCCTGATCTGCTCATCTGATATGGCCTGCTGTACACCTGGTCTGCTCATCTGATATGGCCTGCTGTAAGCCTGATCTGCTCATTTGATATGGCTTGCTGTACGCCTGGTCTGCTCATCTGATATGGCCTGCTGTACGCCTGGTCTGCTCATCCGATATGGCCTGCTGTACGCCTGGTCTGCTCATCTGATATGGCCTGCTGTACGCCTGATCTGCTCATCTGATATGGCCTGCTGTACGCCTGATCTGCTCATCTGATATGGCCTGCTGTACGCCTGGTCTGCTCATCTGATATGGCCTGCTGTACGCCTGGTCTGCTCATCTGATATGGCCTGCTGTACGCCTGATCTGCTCATCTGATATGGCCTGCTGTACGCCTGATCTGCTCATCTGATATGGCCTGCTGTACGCCTGATCTGCTCATCTGATATGGCCTGCTGTACGCCTGGTCTGCTCATCTGATATGGCCTGCTGTAAGCCTGATCTGCTCATCTGATATGGCCTGCTGTACGCCTGGTCTGCTCATCTGATATGGCCTGCTGTACGCCTGGTCTGCTCATCTGATATGGCCTGCTGTACGCCTGGTCTGCTCATCT